>NW_027437548.1:312806-620612 GCF_965140245.1 Athene noctua | reverse complement strand
GGCTCGTCTCGAGGCTCGGCTCTGTGCTCTTTGTTCGGCTAGGCTCGGGGCTCGGCTCGAGGTTCGGCTCTGGGCTCGGCTCTAGACTGGGCTCTATTCTCACCTCGGCTCTAGGCTGGGCTTGGGTATTGTCTCGGGCTCGTCTCGAGGCTCGGCTCTGGGCTCTGTGCTCGGCTGGGCTCGGCGCTCGGCTCGAGGCTCGGCTCTGTGCTCGGCTCTGGACTCGGCTCTTGGCTGGGCTCGAGGCTCGGCTCTGGGCTCGGCTCTGGACTCGGCTCGGCTCTAGGCTGGGCTCGGGGCTCGGATCTGGGTTCGGCTCTCTACTCGGCTCGCATCGGCTCTAGGGTGGGCTTGGGGATTGTCTCGGGGATCGTCTTGAGGCTCGGCTCTGGGCTCTGTGCTCGGCTGGGCTCGGGGCTCGGCTCGAGGCTCGTCTCAATACTCGGCTCTGGGCTCGCCACTAGACTGGGCTCTGGCTCGGCTCGCCTCTAGGCTGGACTCGGGGCTCGGATCTGGGTTCGGCTCTGGACTCGGCTCGCCTCGGCTCTAGGCTGGGCTTGGGGATTGTCTCGGCGCTCGTCTCGAGTCTCGGCTCTGGGCTCTGTGCTCGGCTGGGCTCGGGGCTCGGCTCGAGGCTCGGTTCTGGGCTCGGCTCTAGGCTGGGCTCTGGGATCGGCTCGGCTCTAGGATCTGCTCGTTGCTTGGCTCTGGGCTCGGCTCTGGAAACTGATCTAGGCTGGGCTCGAGGCTCGGCTCAGGGCTTGTCTGCAATGGGTTTTGGGTTAGGTTCAGGTATCGGCTCTGCTCTTGGCTCGGCTCGAGGCTCAGATCGCACCTGAACCTGGGTTCGGCTCTGGACTCGGCTCGGCTCTAGGCTGGGCTCGGGGCTCGGATCTGGGTTCGGCTCTGGACTCGGCTCGCCTCGGCTCTAGGCTGGGCTTGGGGATTGTCTCGGGGCTCGTCTCGAGGCTCGGCTCTGTGCTCTGTGCTCGGCTTGGCTCGGGGTTCGGCTCGAGTCTCGGCTCTGGGCTCGGCTCTAGGCTGGGCTCGGGGCTCGTATCTGGGTTCGGCTCTGGACTCGGCTCGCCTCGGCTCTAGGCTGGGCTTGGGGATTGTCTCGGGGCTCGTCTCGAGGCTCGGCTCTGGGCTCTGTGCTCGGCTGGGCTCGGGGCTCGGCTCGAGGCTCGGCTCTGGGCTGGGCTCGGGGATCGGATCTGTCTTCGGCTCTGGACTCGGCTCTAGGCTGGGCTCGAGGCTCGGATCTGGGCTTGTCTGCAATCGGCTTTGGGTTGGGCTCAGGTATCGGCTCTGCTCTTGGCTCGGCTCGAGGCTCAGATCGCGCCTGAATCTGGGCTCGGTTCTGGACTCGGCTCGGCTCTAGGCTGGGCTCGGGGCTCGGATCTGGGTTCGGCTCTGGACTCGGCTCGCCTCGGCTCTAGGCTGGGCTTGGGGATTGTCTCGGGGCTCGTCTCGAGGCTCGGATCTGTGCTCTGTGTTCGGCTGGGCTCGGGGCTCGGCTCGAGGTTCGGCTCTGGACTCGGCTCTAGGCTCGGCTCTAGACTGTGCTCTGGCTCGGATCGCCTCTAGGCTGGGCTCGGGGCTCGGATCTGGGTTCGGCTCTGGACTCGGCTCGCCTCGGCTCTAGGCTGGGCTTGGGGATTGTCTCGGGGCTCCTCTCGAGGCTCTTCTCTGTGCTATTTGTTCGGCAGCGCTCGGGGCTCGATTCGAGGTTCGGATCTGGGCTCGGCTCTAGGCTGGGCTCTAGCCTCGGCTCGGCTCTAGGCTGGGCTCGGGGCTCGGATCTGGGTTCGGCTCTGGACTCGGCTCGCCTCGGCTCTAGGCTGGGCTTGGGGATTGTCTCGGGGCTCGTCTTGAGCATCGGCTATGGGCTCTGTGCTCGGCTGGGCTCGGGGCTCGGCTCGAGGCTCGGCTCTGTGCTCGGCTCTGGACTCGCCTCGGCTCTAGGCTGGGCTTGGGGATTGTCTCGGGGCTCGTCTCGAGTCTCGGCTCTGGGCTCTGTGCTCGGCTGGGCTCGGGGCTCGGCTCGAGACTCGGCTCTGGGCTCGGCTCTAGGCTGGGCTCTGAGCTCTGTGCTCGGCTGGGCTCGGGGCTCGGCTCGAGGCTCGGCTCAATACTCGGCTCTGGCCTCGCCTCTAGGCTGGGCTCAGGGCTCGGATCTGTCTTCGGCTCTGGACTCGGCTCGACTCGGCTCTAGGCTGGGCTTGGGGATTGTCTCGGGTCTCGTCTCGAGGCTCGGCTCTGGGCTCTGTGCTCGGCTGGGCTCGGGGCTCGGCTCGAGGCTCGGCTCTGGGCTCGGCTCTGGACTCGGCTCGGCTCTAGGCTGGGCTCGGGGCTCGGGTCTGGGTTCGGCTCTGGACTCGGCTCGCCTCGGCTCTGGGCTGGGCTTGGGGATTGTCTCGGGGCTCGTCTCGAGGCTCGGCTCTGGGCTCTGTGCTCGGCTGGGCTCGGGGCTCGGCTCGAGGCTCGGCTCTGGGCTCGGCTCTAGGCTGGGCTCTGAGCTCTGTGCTCGGCTGGGCTCGGGGCTCGGCTCGAGGCTCGGCTCAATACTCGGCTCTGGCCTCGCCTCTAGGCTGGGCTCAGGGCTCGGATCTGTCTTCGGCTCTGGACTCGGCTCGACTCGGCTCTAGGCTGGGCTTGGGGATTGTCTCGGGTCTCGTCTCGAGGCTCGGCTCTGGGCTCTGTGCTCGGCTGGGCTCGGGGCTCGGCTCGAGGCTCGGCTCTGGGCTCGGCTCTAGGCTGGGCTCTAGACTGGGCTCTAGCTCGGCTCGCCTCTAGGCTGGGCTCGGGGCTCGGATCTGGGTTCGGCTCTGGACTCGGCTCGCCTCGGCTCTAGGCTGGGCTTGGGGATTGTCTCGGGGCTCGTCTCGAGGCTCGGCTCTGTGCTCTGTGTTCGGCTGGGCTCGGGGCTCGGCTCGAGGTTCGGCTCTGTGCTCGGCTCTAGGCTGGGCTCTAGCCTCGGCTCGGCTCTAGGCCGGGCTCGGGGCTCGGATCTGGGTTCGGCACTGGACTCGTCTCGCCTCGGCTCTAGGCTGGGCTTGGGGATTGTCTCGGGGCTCGTCTCGAGGCTCGGCTCTGGGCTCTGTGCTCGGCTGGGCTCGGGGCTCGGCTCGAGGCTCGGCTCTGGGCTCGGCTCTGGACTCGGCTCTAGGCTGGGCTCGAGGCTCGGCTCAGGGCTTGTCTGCTATCGGCTTTGAGCTGGGATCAGGGATCTGCTCTGCTCTTGGCTCGGCTCGAGGCTCCGATCGCGCCCGACTCTGGGCTCTGCTCTGGACTCGGCTCGGCTCTAGGCTGCGCTTGGGGCTCGGATCTGGGTTCGGCTCTGGACTCGGCTCGCCTCGGCTCTAGGCTGGGCTTGGGGATTGTCTCGGGGCTCGTCTCGAGGCTCGGCTCTGTGCTCTGTGTTCGGCTGGGCTCGGGGCTCGTCTCGAGGCTCGGCTCTGGGCTCGGCTCTGGAGTCGGCTCGGCTCTAGGCTGGGCTCGGGGCTCGGATCTGGGTTCGGCTCTGGACTCGGCTCGCCTCGGCTCTAGGCTGGGCTTGGGGATTGTCTCGGGGCTCGTCTCGAGGCTCGGCTCTGGGCTCTGTGCTCGGCTGGGCTCGGGGCTCGGCTCGAGGCTCGGCTCTGGGCTCGGCTCTAGGCTGGGCTCTGAGCTCTGTGCTCGGCTGGGCTCGGGGCTCGGCTCGAGGCTCGGCTCAATACTCCGCTCTGGCCTCGCCTCTAGGCTGGGCTCAGGGCTCGGATCTGTCTTCGGCTCTGGACTCGGCTCGCCTCGGCTCTAGGCTGGGCTTGGGGATTGTCTCGGGGCTCGTCTCGAGGCTCGGCTCTGTGCTCTGTGTTCGGCTGGGCTCGGGACTCGGCTCGAGGTTCGGCTCTGGGCTTGGCTCTAGGCTGGGCTCTAGCCTCGCCTGGGCTATAGGCCGGGCTCGGGGCTCTGATCTGGGTTCGGCTCTGGACTCGGCTCGCCTCGGCTCTAGGCTGGGCTTGGGGATTGTCTCGGGGCTCGTCTCGAGGCTTGGCTCTGAGCTCTGTGCTCGGCTGGGCTCGGGGATTGGCTCGAGGCTCGGCTCAATACTCGGCTCTGGGCTCGCCTCTAGGCTGGGCTCTAGCCTCGGCTCAGCTCTAGGCTGGGCTCGGGGCTCGGATCTGTGTTCGGCTCTGGACTCGGCTCGCCTCGGCTCTAGGCTGGGCTTGGGGATTGTCTCGGGGCTCGTCTTGAGGCTCGGCTATGGGCTCTGTGCTCGGCTGGGCTCGGGGCTCGGCTCGAGGCTCGGCTCTGGGCTCGGCTCTGGACTCGGCTCTAGGCTGGGCTCGAGGCTCGGCTCAGGGCTTGTCTGCTCTCGGCTTTGAGCTGGGATCAGGGATCTGCTCAGCTCTTGGCTCGGCTCGAGGCTCCGATCGCGCCCGACTCTGGGCTCTGCTCTGGACTCGGTTCGGCTCTAGGCTGCGCTTGGGGCTCGGATCTGGGTTCGGCTCTGGACTCGGCTCGCCTCGGCTCTAGGCTGGGCTTGGGGATTGTCTCGGGGCTCGTCTCGAGGCTCGGCTCTGGGCTCTGTGCTCGGCTGGGCTCGGGGCTCGGCTCGAGGCTCGGCTCTGGGCTCGGCTCTGGACTCGGCTCTAGGCTGGGCTCGAGGCTCGGCTCAGGGCTTGTCTGCTCTCGGCTTTGAGCTGGGATCAGGGATCTGCTCAGCTCTTGGCTCGGCTCGAGGCTCCGATCGCGCCCGACTCTGGGCTCTGCTCTGGACTCGGCTCGGCTCTAGGCTGCGCTTGGGGCTCGGATCTGGGTTCGGCTCTGGACTCGGCTCGCCTCGGCTCTAGGCTGGGCTTGGGGATTGTCTCGGGGCTCGTCTCGAGGCTCGGCTCTGGGCTCTGTGCTCGGCTGGGCTCGGGGCTCGTCTCGAGGCTCGGCTCTGGGCTCGGCTCTGGACTCGGCTCGGCTCTAGGCTGGGCTCGGGGCTCGGATCTGGGTTCGGCTCTGGACTCGGCTCGCCTCGGCTCTAGGCTGGGCTTGGGGATTGTCTCGGGGCTCGTCTCGAGGCTCGGCTCTGGGCTCTGTGCTCGGCTGGGCTCGGGGCTCGTCTCGAGGCTCGGCTCAATACTCGGCTCTGGCCTCGCCTCTAGGCTGGGCTCAGGGCTCGGATCTGTCTTCGGCTCTGGACTCGGCTCGACTCGGCTCTATGCTGGGCTTGGGGATTGTCTCGGGGCTCGTCTCGAGGCTCGGATCTGTGCTCTGTGCTCGGCTGGGCTCGGGGCTCGGCTCGAGGCTCGGCTCTGGGCTCGGCTCTAGGCTGGGCTCTAGACTGGGGTCTAGCTCGGCTCGCCTCTAGGCTAGGCTCGGGGCTCGGATCTGGGTTCGGCTCTGGACTCGGCTCGCCTCGGCTCTAGGCTGGGCTTGGGGATTGTCTCGGGGCTCGTCTCGAGGCTCGGCTCTGTGCTCTGTGTTCGGCTGGGCTCGCAGCTCGGCTCGAGGTTCGGCTCTGAGCTCGGCTCTAGACTGGTCTCTAGCCTCGGCTCGGCTCTAGGCTCTGCTCGTTGCTCGGCTCTGGTCTCGGCTCTGGACACGGATCTAGGCTGGGCTCGAGGCTCGGCTCTGGGCTTGTCTGCTCACGGCTCTAGGCTGGGCTCGTGGCTCTCCTCTGGGCTCGTCTCTGGACTCGGTTCGAGGCTGGGCTCGAGGCTCGGCTCTGGACTCGGCTCGGCTCTAGGCTGGGCTCGGGGCTCGGATCTGGGTTCGGCTCTGGACTCGGCTCGGCTCTAGGCTGGGCTTGGGGATTGTCTCGGGGCTCGTCTCGAGGCTCGGCTCTGGGCTCTGTGCTTGGCTGGGCTCGGGGCTCGGCTCGAGGCTCGGCTCTCGGCTCGGCTCTGGACTCGGCTCTAGGCTGGGCTCGAGGCTCGGCTCAGGGCTTGTCTGCTCTCGGCTTTGAGCTGGGCTCAGGGATCTCCTCTGCTCTTGGCTCGTCTCGAGGCTCCGATCGCGCCGGACTCTGGGTTCTGCTCTGGACTCGGTTCGGCTCTAGGCTGCGCTTGGGGCTCGGATCTGGGTTCGGCTCTGGACTCGGCTCGCCTCGGCTCTAGGCTGGGCTTGGGGATTGTCTCGGGGCTCGTCTCGAGGCTTGGCTCTGAGCTCTGTGCTCGGCTGGGCTCGGGGATTGGCTCGAGGCTCGGCTCAATACTCGGCTCTGGGCTCGCCTCTAGGCTGGGCTCTAGCCTCGGCTCAGCTCTAGGCTGGGCTCGGGGCTCGGATCTGTGTTCGGCTCTGGACTCGGCTCGCCTCGGCTCTAGGCTGGGCTTGGGGATTGTCTCGGGGCTCGTCTCGAGGCTCGGCTCTGGGCTCTGTGCTCGGCTGGGCTCGGGGCTCGGCTCGAGGCTCGGCTCTGGGCTCGGCTCTGGACTCGGCTCGGCTCTAGGCTGGGCTCGGGGCTCGGATCTGGGTTCGGCTCTGGACTCGGCTCGCCTCGGCTCTAGGCTGGGCTTGGGGATTGTCTCGGGGCTCGTCTCGAGGCTCGGCTCTGGGCTCTGTGTCGGCTGGGCTCGGGTCTCGTCTCGAGGCTCGGCTCTGGGCTCGGCTCTGGACTCAGCTCGAGGCTGGGCTCGAGACTCGGCTCTTGGCTTGTCTTCTCTCAGCTTTTGGCTGAGCTCAGGGATCGGCTCTACTCTTAGCTCGGCTCGAGGTTCAGATCGCGCCCGACTCTCGGCTCGGCTCTGGGCTCTGTGCTCGGCTGGGCTCGGGGCTCGGCTCGAGGCTCGGCTCTGGGCTCGGCTCTAGGCTGGGCTCTAGACTCGGCTCTAGCTGGGCTCGCCTCTAGGCCGGGCTCGGGGCTCGGATCTGGGTTCGGCTCTGGACTCGGCTCGCCTCGGCTCTAGGCTGGGCTTGGGGATTGTCTCGGGGCTCGTCTCGAGACTCGGCTCTGTGCTCTGTGTTCGGCTGGGCTCGGGGCTCGGCTCGAGGTTCGGCTCTGGGCTCGGCTCTAGACTGGGCTCTAGCCTCGGCTCGGCTCTAGGCTGGGCTCGGGGCTCGGATCTGGTTTCGGCTCTGGACTCGGCTCGCCTCGGCTCTAGGCTGGGCTTGGGGATTGTCTCGGGGCTCGTCTTGAGCATCGGCTATGGGCTCTGTGCTCGGCTGGGCTCGGGGCTCGGCTCGAGGCTCGGCTCTGTGCTCGGCTCTGGACTCGGCTCTTGGCTGGGCTCGAGGCTCGGCTCTGGGCTTGTCTGCAATTGGCTTTGGGTTGGGCTCAGTTATCGGCTCTGCTCTTGGCTCGGCTCGAGGCTCATCTCGCGCATGAATCTGGGTTCGGCTCTGGACTCGGCTCGGCTCTAGGCTGGGCTCGGGGCTCGGATCTGGGTTTGGCTCTGGACTCGGCTCGCCTCGGCTCTAGGCTGGGCTTGGGGATTGTCTCGGGGCTCGTCTCGAGGCTCGGCTCTGGGCTCTGTGCTCGGCTTGGCTCGGGGCTCGGCTCGAGGCTCGGCTCTGGGCTCGGCTCTGGACTCGGCTCTAGGCTGGGCTCGAGGCTGGGCTCAGGGCTTGTCTGCTCTCGGCTTTGAGCTGGGATCAGGGATCTGCTCTGCTCTTGGCTCGGCTCGAGGCTCCGATCGCGCCCGACTCTGGGCTCTGGTCTGGACTCGGCTCGGCTCTAGGCTGCGCTTGGGGCTCGGATCTGGGTTCGGCTCTGGACTCGGCTCGCCTCGGCTCTAGGCTGGGCTTGGGGATTGTCTCGGGGCTCGTCTCGAGGCTCGGCTCTGGGCTCTGTGCTCGGCTGGGCTCGGGGCTCGGCTCGAGGCTCGGCTCTGGGCTCGGCTCTGGACTCGGCTCTAGGCTGGGCTCGAGGCTCGGCTCAGGGCTTGTCTGCTCTCGGCTTTGAGCTAGGATCAGGGATCTGCTCTGCTCTTGGCTCGGCTCGAGGCTCCGATCGCGCCCGACTCTGGGCTCTGCTCTGGACTCGCCTCGGCTCTAGGCTGGGCTTGGGGATTGTCTCGGGGCTCGTCTCGAGTCTCGGCTCTGGGCTCTGTGCTCGGCTGGGCTCGGGGCTCGGCTCGAGACTCGGCTCTGGGCTCGGCTCTAGGCTGGGCTCTGAGCTCTGTGCTCGGCTGGGCTCGGGGCTCGGCTCGAGGCTCGGCTCAATACTCGGCTCTGGCCTCGCCTCTAGGCTGGGCTCAGGGCTCGGATCTGTCTTCGGCTCTGGACTCGGCTCGACTCGGCTCTAGGCTGGGCTTGGGGATTGTCTCGGGTCTCGTCTCGAGGCTCTGCTCTGGGCTCTGTGCTCGGCTGGGCTCGGGGCTCGGCTCGAGGCTCGGCTCTGGGCTCGGCTCTGGACTCGGCTCGGCTCTAGGCTGGGCTCGGGGCTCGGGTCTGGGTTCGGCTCTGGACTCGGCTCGCCTCGGCTCTGGGCTGGGCTTGGGGATTGTCTCGGGGCTCGTCTCGAGGCTCGGCTCTGGGCTCTGTGCTCGGCTGGGCTCGGGGCTCGGCTCGAGGCTCGGCTCTGGGCTCGGCTCTAGGCTGGGCTCTGAGCTCTGTGCTCGGCTGGGCTCGGGGCTCGGCTCGAGGCTCGGCTCAATACTCGGCTCTGGCCTCGCCTCTAGGCTGGGCTCAGGGCTCGGATCTGTCTTCGGCTCTGGACTCGGCTCGACTCGGCTCTAGGCTGGGCTTGGGGATTGTCTCGGGTCTCGTCTCGAGGCTCGGCTCTGGGCTCTGTGCTCGGCTGGGCTCGGGGCTCGGCTCGAGGCTCGGCTCTGGGCTCGGCTCTAGGCTGGGCTCTAGACTGGGCTCTAGCTCGGCTCGCCTCTAGGCTGGGCTCGGGGCTCGGATCTGGGTTCGGCTCTGGACTCGGCTCGCCTCGGCTCTAGGCTGGGCTTGGGGATTGTCTCGGGGCTCGTCTCGAGGCTCGGCTCTGTGCTCTGTGTTCGGCTGGGCTCGGGGCTCGGCTCGAGGTTCGGCTCTGGGCTCGGCTCTAGGCTGGGCTCTAGCCTCGGCTCGGCTCTAGGCTGGGCTCGGGGCTCGGATCTGGGTTCGGCACTGGACTCGTCTCGCCTCGGCTCTAGGCTGGGCTTGGGGATTGTCTCGGGGCTCGTCTCGAGGCTCGGCTCTGGGCTCTGTGCTCGGCTGGGCTCGGGGCTCGGCTCGAGGCTCGGCTCTGGGCTCGGCTCTGGACTCGGCTCTAGGCTGGGCTCGAGGCTCGGCTCAGGGCTTGTCTGCTATCGGCTTTGAGCTGGGATCAGGGATCTGCTCTGCTCTTGGCTCGGCTCGAGGCTCCGATCGCGCCCGACTCTGGGCTCTGCTCTGGACTCGGCTCGGCTCTAGGCTGCGCTTGGGGCTCGGATCTGGGTTCGGCTCTGGACTCGGCTCGCCTCGGCTCTAGGCTGGGCTTGGGGATTGTCTCGGGTCTCGTCTCGAGGCTCGGCTCTGTGCTCTGTGTTCGGCTGGGCTCGGGGCTCGTCTCGAGGCTCGGCTCTGGGCTCGGCTCTGGACTCGGCTCGGCTCTAGGCTGGGCTCGGGGCTCGGATCTGGGTTCGGCTCTGGACTCGGCTCGCCTCGGCTCTAGGCTGGGCTTGGGGATTGTCTCGGGGCTCGTCTCGAGGCTCGGCTCTGGGCTCTGTGCTCGGCTGGGCTCGGGGCTCGGCTCGAGGCTCGGCTCTGGGCTCGGCTCTAGGCTGGGCTCTGAGCTCTGTGCTCGGCTGGGCTCGGGGCTCGGCTCGAGGCTCGGCTCAATACTCCGCTCTGGCCTGGCCTCTAGGCTGGGCTCAGGGCTCGGATCTGTCTTCGGCTCTGGACTCGGCTCGCCTCGGCTCTAGGCTGGGCTTGGGGATTGTCTCGGGGCTCGTCTCGAGGCTCGGCTCTGTGCTCTGTGTTCGGCTGGGCTCGGGACTCGGCTCGAGGTTCGGCTCTGGGCTTGGCTCTAGGCTGGGCTCTAGCCTCGCCTCGGCTATAGGCCGGGCTCGGGGCTCTGATCTGGGTTCGGCTCTGGACTCGGCTCGCCTCGGCTCTAGGCTGGGCTTGGGGATTGTCTCGGGGCTCGTCTCGAGGCTTGGCTCTGAGCTCTGTGCTCGGCTGGGCTCGGGGATTGGCTCGAGGCTCGGCTCAATACTCGGCTCTGGGCTCGCCTCTAGGCTGGGCTCTAGCCTCGGCTCAGCTCTAGGCTGGGCTCGGGGCTCTGATCTGTGTTCGGCTCTGGACTCGGCTCGCCTCGGCTCTAGGCTGGGCTTGGGGATTGTCTCGGGGCTCGTCTCGAGGCTCGGCTCTGGGCTCTGTGCTCGGCTGGGCTCGGGGCTCGGCTCGAGGCTCGGCTCTGGGCTCGGCTCTGGACTCGGCTCTAGGCTGGGCTCGAGGCTCGGCTCAGGGCTTGTCTGCTCTCGGCTTTGAGCTGGGATCAGGGATCTGCTCAGCTCTTGGCTCGGCTCGAGGCTCCGATCGCGCCCGACTCTGGGCTCTGCTCTGGACTCGGTTCGGCTCTAGGCTGCGCTTGGGGCTCGGATCTGGGTTCGGCTCTGGACTCGGCTCGCCTCGGCTCTAGGCTGGGCTTGGGGATTGTCTCGGGGCTCGTCTCGAGGCTCGGCTCTGGGCTCTGTGCTCGGCTGGGCTCGGGGCTCGGCTCGAGGCTCGGCTCTGGGCTCGGCTCTGGACTCGGCTCTAGGCTGGGCTCGAGGCTCGGCTCAGGGCTTGTCTGCTCTCGGCTTTGAGCTGGGATCAGGGATCTGCTCAGCTCTTGGCTCGGCTCGAGGTTCCGATCGCGCCCGACTCTGGGCTCTGCTCTGGACTCGGCTCGGCTCTAGGCTGCGCTTGGGGCTCGGATCTGGGTTCGGCTCTGGACTCGGCTCGCCTCGGCTCTAGGCTGGGCTTGGGGATTGTCTCGGGGCTCGTCTCGAGGCTCGGCTCTGGGCTCTGTGCTCGGCTGGGCTCGGGGCTCGTCTCGAGGCTCGGCTCTGGGCTCGGCTCTGGACTCGGCTCGGCTCTAGGCTGGGCTCGGGGCTCGGATCTGGGTTCGGCTCTGGACTCGGCTCGCCTCGGCTCTAGGCTGGGCTTGGGGATTGTCTCGGGGCTCGTCTCGAGGCTCGGCTCTGGGCTCTGTGCTCGGCTGGGCTCGGGGCTCGGCTCGAGACTCGGCTCTGGGCTCGGCTCTAGGCTGGGCTCTGAGCTCTGTGCTCGGCTGGGCTCGGGGCTCGGCTCGAGGCTCGGCTCAATACTCGGCTCTGGCCTCGCCTCTAGGCTGGGCTCAGGGCTCGGATCTGTCTTCGGCTCTGGACTCGGCTCGACTCGGCTCTAGGCTGGGCTTGGGGATTGTCTCGGGGCTCGTCTCGAGGCTCGGATCTGTGCTCTGTGCTCGGCTGGGCTCGGGGCTCGGCTCGAGGTTCGGCTCTGGGCTCGGCTCTAGGCTGGGCTCTAGACTGGGGTCTAGCTCGGCTCGCCTCTAGGCTAGGCTCGGGGCTCGGATCTGGGTTCGGCTCTGGACTCGGCTCGCCTCGGCTCTAGGCTGGGCTTGGGGATTGTCTCGGGGCTCGTCTCGAGGCTCGGCTCTGTGCTCTGTGTTCGGCTGGGCTCGCAGCTCGGCTCGAGGTTCGGCTCTGAGCTCGGCTCTAGACTGGTCTCTAGCCTCGGCTCGGCTCTAGGCTCTGCTCGTTGCTCGGCTCTGGTCTCGGCTCTGGACACGGATCTAGGCTGGGCTCGAGGCTCGGCTCTGGGCTTGTCTGCTCTCGGCTCTAGGCTGGGCTCGTGGCTCTCCTCTGGGCTCGTCTCTGGGCTCGGTTCTAGGCTGGGCTCGAGGCTCGGCTCTGGACTCGGCTCGGCTCTAGGCTGGGCTCGGGGCTCGGATCTGGGTTCGGCTCTGGACTCGGCTCGGCTCTAGGCTGGGCTTGGGGATTGTCTCGGGGCTCGTCTCGAGGCTCGGCTCTGGGCTCTGTGCTTGGCTGGGCTCGGGGCTCGGCTCGAGGCTCGGCTCTGGGCTCGTCTCTGGACTCGGCTCTAGGCTGGGCTCGAGGCTCGGCTCAGGGCTTGTCTGCTCTCGGCTTTGAGCTGGGCTCAGGGATCTCCTCTGCTCTTGGCTCGTCTCGAGGCTCCGATCGCGCCGGACTCTGGGCTCTGCTCTGGACTCGGTTCGGCTCTAGGCTGCGCTTGGGGCTCGGATCTGGGTTCGGCTCTGGACTCGGCTCGCCTCGGCTCTAGGCTGGGCTCGGGGATTGGCTCGAGGCTCGGCTCAATACTCGGCTCTGGGCTCGCCTCTAGGCTGGGCTCTAGCCTCGGCTCAGCTCTAGGCTGGGCTCGGGGCTCGGATCTGGGTTCGGCTCTGGACTCGGCTCGCCTCGGCTCTAGGCTGGGCTTGGGGATTGTCTCGGGGCTCGTCTCGAGGCTCGGCTCTGGGCTCTGTGCTCGGCTGGGCTCGGGGCTCGGCTCGAGGCTCGGCTCTGGGCTCGGCTCTGGACTCGGCTCGGCTCTAGGCTGGGCTCGGGGCTCGGATCTGGGTTCGGCTCTGGACTCGGCTCGCCTCGGCTCTAGGCTGGGCTTGGGGATTGTCTCGGGGCTCGTCTCGAGGCTCGGCTCTGGGCTCTGTGTCGGCTGGGCTCGGGTCTCGTCTCGAGGCTCGGCTCTGGGCTCGGCTCTGGACTCAGCTCGAGGCTGGGCTCGAGACTCGGCTCTTGGCTTGTCTTCTCTCAGCTTTTGGCTGAGCTCAGGGATCGGCTCTACTCTTAGCTCGGCTCGAGGGTCAGATCGCGCCCGACTCTCGGCTCGGCTCTGGGCTCTGTGCTCGGCTGGGCTCGGGGCTCGTCTCGAGGCTCGGCTCTGGGCTCGGCTCTAGGCTGGGCTCTGGCCTCGGCTCGGCTCTAGGCTCTGCTCGTGGCTCGGCTCTGGGCTTGGGTCTGGACTCGGATCTAGGCTTTGCTCGAGGCTCGGCTCTGGGCTTGTCTGCTCTCGGCTCTAGGCTGGGCTAGTGGCTCTGCTCTGGGCTCGACTCTGGACTCGCTTCTAGGCTGGGCTCGAGGCTCGGCTCTGGACTCGGCTCGGCTCTAGGCTGGGCTCGGGGCTCGGATCTGTCTTCGGCTCTGGACTCGGCTCGCCTCGGCTCTAGGCTGGGCTTGGGGATTGTCTTGGGCCTCGTCTCGAGGCTCGGCTCTGTGCTCTGTGTTCGGCTGGGCTCGGGGCTCGGCTCGAGGTTCGGCTCTGGGCTCGGCTCTAGGCTGGGCTCTAGCCTCGGCTCGGCTCTAGGCTGGGCTCGGGTCTCGGCTCTGGGCTTGTCTGCTCTCGGCTCTAGGCTGGGCTAGTGGCTCTGCTCTGGGCTCGACTCTGGACTCGGTTCTAGGCTGGGCTCGAGGCTCGGCTGTGGACTCGGCTCGGCTCTAGGCTGGGCTCGGGGCTCGGATCTGTCTTCGGCTCTGGACTCGGCTCGACTCGACTCTAGGCTGGGCTTGGGGATTGTCTTGGGCCTCGTCTCGAGCCTCGGCTCTGTGCTCTGTGTTCGGCTCGGATCTAGGCTCTGCTCGAGGCTCGGCTCTGGGCTCGGGTCTGGACTCGGATCTAGGCTGGGCTCGAGGCTCGGCTCTGGGCTTGTCTCTAGGCTGGGCTCTGAGGTCGGCTCGGCTCTAGGCTGGGCTGGGGGCTCGGATCTGGGTTCGGCTCTGGACTCAGCTCGCCTCGGCTCTAGGCTGGGCTTGGGGATTGTCTCGGGGCTTGTCTCGAGGCTCGGCTCTGGGCTCTGTGGTCGGCTGGGCTCGAGGCTAGGCTCGAGGCTCTTCTCTGGGCTCGTCTCTAGGCTGGGCTCTGGGCTCTGTGCTCGTCTGGGCTCGGGGCTCGGCTCGAGGCTCTGTTCTGGGCTCGGCTCTAGGCTGGGCTATGGGATCGGCTCGACTCTAGTCTGGGCTCGGGGCTCGGATCTGGGTTCGGCTCTGGACTCGGCTCGCCTCGGCTCTAGGCTGGGCTTGGGGATTGTCTCGGGGCTCGTCTCGAGGCTCGGCTCTGGGCTCTGTGCTCGGCTGGGCTCGGGGCTCGGCTCGAGGCTCGGCTCTGGGCTCGGCTCTGGACTCGGCTCTAGGCTGGGCTCGAGGCTCGGCTCAGGGCTTGTCTGCTCTCGGCTTTGAGCTGGGCTCAGGGATCTGCTCTGCTCTTGGCTCGGCTCGAGGCTCCGATCGCGCCCGACTCTGGGCTCTGCTCTGGACTCGGCTCGGCTCTAGGCTGCGTTTGGGGCTCGGATCTGGGTTCGGCTCTGGACTCGGCTCGCCTCGGCTCTAGGCTGGGCTTGGGGATTGTCTCGGGGCTCGTCTCGACTCTCGGCTCTGGGCTCTGTGCTCGGCTGGGCTCGGGGCTCGTCTCGAGGCTCGGCTCTGGGCTCGGCTCTGGACTCGGCTCGGCTCTAGGCTGGGCTCGGGGCTCGGATCTGGGTTCGGCTCTGGACTCGGCTCGCCTCGGCTCTAGGCTGGGCTTGGGGATTGTCTCGGGGCTCGTCTCGAGGCTCGGCTCTGGGCTCTGTGCTCGGCTGGTCTCGAGGCTCGGCTCGAGGCTCGTCTCAATACTCGGCTCTGGGCTCGCCACTAGACTGGGCTCTGGCTCGTCTCGCCTCTAGGCTGGGCTCGGGGCTCGGATCTGGGTTCGGCTCTGGACTCGGCTCGCCTCGGCTCTAGGCTGGGCTTGGGGATTGTCTCGGGGCTCATCTCGAGGCTCGGCTCTGGGCTCTGTGCTCGGCTGGGCTCGGGGCTCGGCTCGAGGCTCGGTTCTGGTCTCGGCTCTAGGCTGGGATCTGGGATCGGCTCGGCTCTAATCTGGGCTCGGGGCTCGGATCTGGGTTCGGCACTGGACTCGTCTCGCCTCGGCTCTAGGCTGGGCTTGGGGATTGTCTCGGGGCTCGTCTCGAGGCTCGGCTCTGGGCTCTGTGCTCGGCTGGGCTCGGGGCTCGGCTCGAGGCTCGGCTCTGGGCTCGGCTCTGGACTCAGCTCTAGGCTGGGCTCGAGGCTCGGCTCAGGGCTTGTCTGCTCTCGGCTTTGAGCTGGGATCAGGGATCTGCTCAGCTCTTGGCTCGGCTCGAGGCTCCGATCGCGCCCGACTCTTGGCTCTGCTCTGGACTCGGCTCGGCTCTAGGCTGCGCTTGGGGTTCGGATCTGGGTTCGGCTCTGGACTCGGCTCGCCTCGGCTCTAGGCTGGGCTTGGGGATTGTCTCGGGGCTCGTCTCGAGGCTCGGCTCTGGGCTCTGTGCTCGGCTGGGCTCGGGGCTCGTCTCGAGGCTCGGCTCTGGGCTCGGCTCTGGACTCGGCTCGGCTCTAGGCTGGGCTCGGGGCTCGGATCTGGGTTCGGCTCTGGACTCGGCTCGCCTCGGCTCTAGGCTGGGCTTGGGGATTGTCTCGGGGCTCGTCTCGAGGCTCGGCTCTGGGCTCTGTGCTCGGCTGGGCTCGGGGCTCGGCTCGAGACTCGGCTCTGGGCTCGGCTCTAGGCTGGGCTCTGAGCTCTGTGCTCGGCTGGGCTCGGGGCTCGGCTCGAGGCTCGGCTCAATACTCGGCTCTGGCCTGGCCTCTAGGCTGGGCTCAGGGCTCGGATCTGTCTTCGGCTCTGGACTCGGCTCGACTCGGCTCTAGGCTGGGCTTGGGGATTGTCTCGGGGCTCGTCTCGAGGCTCGGATCTGAGCTCTGTGCTCGGCTGGGCTCGGGGCTCGGCTCGAGGCTCGGCTCTGGGCTCGGCTCTAGGCTGGGCTCTAGACTGGGGTCTAGCTCGGCTCGCCTCTAGGCTAGGCTCGGGGCTCGGATCTGGGTTCGGCTCTGGACTCGGCTCGCCTCGGCTCTAGGCTGGGCTTGGGGATTGTCTCGGGGCTCGTCTCGAGGCTCGGCTCTGTGCTCTGTGTTCGGCTGGGCTCGCGGCTCGGCTCGAGGTTCGGCTCTGAGCTCGGCTCTAGACTGGTCTCTAGCCTCGGCTCGGCTCTAGGCTGGGCTCGGGGCTCTGATCTGGGTTCGGCTCTGGACTCGGCTCGCCTCGGCTCTAGGCTGGGCTTGGGGATTGTCTCGGGGCTCGTCTCGAGGCTCGGATCTGGGCTCTGTGCTCGGCTGGGCTCGGGGCTCGGCTCGAGGCTCGGCTCTGGACTCGGCTCTAGACTGTGCTCTGGCTCGGCTCGCCTCTAGGCTGGGCTCGGGGCTCGGATCTGGGTTCGGCTCTGGACTCGTCTCGCCTCGGCTCTAGGCTGGGCTTGGGGATTGTCTCGGGGCTCGTCTCGAGGCTCGGCTCTGGTCTCTGTGCTCGGCTGGGCTCGGTGCTCGGCTCGAGGCTCGGCTCTGGGCTCGGCTCTGGACTCGGCTCTAGTCTGGGCTCGAGGCTCGGCTCAGGGCTTGTCTGCTCTCGGCTTTGAGCTGGGCTCAGGGATCTGCTCTGCTATTGCCTCGGCTCGAGGCTCTGATGGCGCCCGACACTGGGCTCTGCTCTGGACTCGGCTCGGCTCTAGGCTGCGCTTGGGGCTCGGATCTGGGTTCGGCTCTGGACTCGGCTCGCCTCGGCTCTAGGCTGGGCTTGGGGATTTTCTCGGGGCTCGTCTCGAGGCTCGGCTCTGGGATCTGTGCTCGGCCGGGCTCGGGGCTCGGCTCGAGGCTCAGCTCTGTGCTCGTCTCTAGGCTGGGCTCTGGGCTCGACTCGGCTCTAGGCTGGGCTTGGGGATTGTCTCGGGGCTCGTCTCGAGGCTCGGCTCTGTGCTTTGTGTTCGGCTGGGCTCGGGGCTCGGATCTGGGTTCGGCTCTGGACTCGGCTCGCCTCGGCTCTAGGCTGGGCTTGGGGATTGTCTCGGGGCTCGTCTCGAGGCTCGGCTCTGTGCTCTGTGTTCGGCTGGGCTCGGGGCTCGGCTCGAGGCTCGGCTCTGGGCTCGGCTCTAGGCTGGGCTCTAGCCTCGGCTCGGCTCTAGGCTGGGCTCGGGGCTCAGATCTGGATTCGGCTCGGGCCTCGACTCGCCTCGGCTCTAGGCTGGGCTTGGGGATTTTCCGGGGCTCGTCTCGAGGCTCGGCTCTGGGCTCTGTGCTCGGCCGGGCTCGGGGCTCGGCTCGAGGCTCGGCTCTGGGCTCGGCTCTAGGCTGGGCTCTAGCCTCGGCTCGGCTCTAGGCTCTGCTCGTTGCTCGGCTCTGGTCTCGGCTCTGGACACGGATCTAGGCTGGGCTCGAGGCTCGGCTCTGGGCTTGTCTGCTCTCGGCTCTAGGCTGGGCTCGTGGCTCTCCTCTGGGCTCGTCTCTGGACTCGGTTCTAGGCTGGGCTCGAGGCTCGGCTCTGGACTCGGCTCGGCTCTAGGCTGGGCTCGGGGCTCGGATCTGGGTTCGGCTCTGGACTCGGCTCGGCTCTAGGCTGGGCTTGGGGATTGTCTCGGGGCTCGTCTCGAGGCTCGGCTCTGGGCTCTGTGCTTGGCTGGGCTCGGGGCTCGGCTCGAGGCTCGGCTCTGGGCTCGGCTCTGGACTCGGCTCTAGGCTGGGCTCGAGGCTCGGCTCAGGGCTTGTCTGCTCTCGGCTTTGAGCTGGGCTCAGGGATCTCCTCTGCTCTTGGCTCGTCTCGAGGATCCGATCGCGCCGGACTCTGGGCTCTGCTCTGGACTCGGTTCGGCTCTAGGCTGCGCTTGGGGCTCGGATCTGGGTTCGGCTCTGGACTCGGCTCGCCTCGGCTCTAGGCTGGGCTTGGGGATTGTCTCGGGGCTCGTCTCGAGGCTTGGCTCTGAGCTCTGTGCTCGGCTGGGCTCGGGGATTGGCTCGAGGCTCGGCTCAATACTCGGCTCTGGGCTCGCCTCTAGGCTGGGCTCTAGCCTAGGCTCAGCTCTAGGCTGGGCTCCGGGCTCGGATCTGTGTTCGGCTCTGGACTCGGCTCGCCTCGGCTCTAGGCTGGGCTTGGGGATTGTCTCGGGGCTCGTCTCGAGGCTCGGCTCTGGGCTCTGTGCTCGGCTGGGCTCGGGGCTCGGCTCGAGGCTCGGCTCTGGGCTCGGCTCTGGACTCGGCTCGGCTCTAGGCTGGGCTCGGGGCTCGGATCTGGGTTCGGCTCTGGACTCGGCTCGCCTCGGCTCTAGGCTGGGCTTGGGGATTGTCTCGGGGCTCGTCTCGAGGCTCGGCTCTGGGCTCTGTGTCGGCTGGGCTCGGGTCTCGTCTCGAGGCTCGGCTCTGGGCTCGGCTCTGGACTCAGCTCGAGGCTGGGCTCGAGACTCGGCTCTTGGCTTGTCTTCTCTCAGCTTTTGGCTGAGCTCAGGGATCGGCTCTACTCTTAGCTCGGCTCGAGGGTCAGATCGCGCCCGACTCTCGGCTCGGCTCTGGGCTCTGTGCTCGGCTGGGCTCGGGGCTCGTCTCGAGGCTCGGCTCTGGGCTCGGCTCTAGGCTGGGCTCTGGCCTCGGCTCGGCTCTAGGCTCTGCTCGTGGCTCGGCTCTGGGCTTGGGTCTGGACTCGGATCTAGGCTTTGCTCGAGGCTCGGCTCTGGGCTTGTCTGCTCTCGGCTCTAGGCTGGGCTAGTGGCTCTGCTCTGGGCTCGACTCTGGACTCGCTTCTAGGCTGGGCTCGAGGCTCGGCTCTGGACTCGGCTCGGCTCTAGGCTGGGCTCGGGGCTCGGATCTGTCTTCGGCTCTGGACTCGGCTCGCCTCGGCTCTAGGCTGGGCTTGGGGATTGTCTTGGGCCTCGTCTCGAGGCTCGGCTCTGTGCTCTGTGTTCGGCTGGGCTCGGGGCTCGGCTCGAGGTTCGGCTCTGGGCTCGGCTCTAGGCTGGGCTCTAGCCTCGGCTCGGCTCTAGGCTGGGCTCGGGTCTCGGCTCTGGGCTTGTCTGCTCTCGGCTCTAGGCTGGGCTAGTGGCTCTGCTCTGGGCTCGACTCTGGACTCGGTTCTAGGCTGGGCTCGAGGCTCGGCTGTGGACTCGGCTCGGCTCTAGGCTGGGCTCGGGGCTCGGATCTGTCTTCGGCTCTGGACTCGGCTCGACTCGACTCTAGGCTGGGCTTGGGGATTGTCTTGGGCCTCGTCTCGAGGCTCGGCTCTGTGCTCTGTGTTCGGCTCGGATCTAGGCTCTGCTCGAGGCTCGGCTCTGGGCTCGGGTCTGGACTCGGATCTAGGCTGGGCTCGAGGCTCGGCTCTGGTCTTGTCTGCTCTCGACTCTAGGCTGGGCTCGTGGCTCTGCTCTGGGCTCGTCTCTGGACTCGGTTCTAGGATGGGCTCGAGGCTCGGCTCTGGACTCGGCTCGGCTCTAGGCTGGGCTCGGGGCTCGGATCTGGGTTCGGCTCTGGACTCGGCTCGCCTCGGCTCTAGGCTGGGCTTGGGGATTGTCTCGGGGGTCGTCTCGAGGCTCGGCTCTGGGCTCTGTGCTCGGCTGGGCTCGGGGCTCGGCTCGAGGCTCGTCTCAATACTCGACTCTGGGATCACCTCTAGCCTGGGCTTGGCTCTAGGCTCTGCTCGTTGCTCGGCTCTGGGCTCGGCTCTGGACACGGATCTAGGCTGGGCTCGAGGCTCGGCTCTGGGCTTGTCTGCTCTCGGCTCTAGGCTGGGCTCGTGGCTCTGCTCTGGGCTCGTCTCTGGACTCGGCTCGAGGCTTGGCTCTGGGCTCGGCTCTGGACTCGGCTCGGCTTTGGGCTGCGCTCGGGGCTCGGATCTGGGTTCGGCTCTGGATTCGGCTCGCCTCGGCTCTAGGCTGGGCTTGGGGATTGTCTCGGGGCTCGTCTCGAGGCTCGGCTCTGGGCTCTGTGCTCGGCTGGGCTCGGGGCTCGGCTCGAGGCTCGGCTCTGGCACGCCTCTAGGCTGTGCTCTGGGTTCGGGGCTCGGCTCGAGGCTCGTCTCTAGGCTGTGCTCTGGGTTCGTCTCGGCTCTAGGCTGGGCTCTGGGCTCGACTCTAGGCTGGGATCGGGTCTCGGCTCTGGGCTCGGTTCTGGACTCGGCTCTAGGCTGGGATCGAGGCTCGGCTCTGGACTTGTCTTCTCTCGGCTTTGGGCTGAGCTCAGGGATCGGCTCTGCTCTTGGCTCGGCTCGAGGCTCAGATCTTGCCCGACTCTGGGCTCGGCTCTGGACTCGGCTCGGCTCTAGGCTTGGCTCGGGGCTCGGATCTAGGTTCGGCTCTGGACTCGGCTCGCCTCGGCTCTAGGCTGGGCTCGGGGCTCGGATCTGGGTTCGGCTCTGGACTCGGCTCGCCTCGGCTCTAGGCTGGGCTTGGGGATTGTCTCGGGGCTCGTCTTGAGGCTCGGCTATGGGCTCTGTGCTCGTCTGGGCTCGGGGCTCGGCTCGAGGCTCAGCTCTGGGCTCGGCTCTGGACTCGGCTCTAGGCTGGGCTCGAGGCTCGGCTCTGGGATTGTCTGCTCTCGGCTTTGGGCTGGGCTCAGGGATCGGCTCTGCTCTTGGCTCGGCTCGAGGCTCAGATCGCGCCCGACTCTGGGCTCGGCTCTGGACTCGGCACGGCTCTAGGCTGGGCTCGGGGCTCGGATCTGGGTTCGGCTCTGGACTCGGGTCGCCTCGGCTCTAGGCTAGGCTTGGGGATTGTCTCGGGGCTCTTCTCGAGGCTCGGCTCTGGGCTCTGTGCTCGGCTGGGCTCGGGGCTCGGCTCTGGGCTCGGCTCTGGGCTCGGCTCTAGGCTGGGCTCTGGCCTCGTCTCGGCTCTAGGCTGGGCTCGGGGCTCGGCTCTGGGCTCGGCTCTGGGCTCGGCTCTAGGCTGGGCTCTGGCCTCGTCTCGGCTCTAGGCTGGGCTCTGGCCTCGTCTCGGCTCTAGGCTGACTCGGGGCTCGGATCTGGGTTCGGCTCTGGACTTGTCTCGCCTCGGCTCTAGGCTGGGCTTGGGGATTGTCTCGGGGCTCGTCTTGAGGCTCGGCTATGGGCTCTGTGCTCGTCTGGGCTCGGGGCTCGGCTCGAGGCTCAGCTCTGGGCTCGGCTCTGGACTCGGCTCTAGGCTGGGATCGAGGCTCGGCTCTGGGCTTGTCTGCAATCGGCTTTGGGCTGGGCTCAGGGATCGGCTCTGCTCTTGGCTCGGCTCGAGTCTCAGATAGCGCCCGACTCTGGGCTCAGCTCTGGACTCGGCTCGGCTCTAGGCTGGGCTCGGGGCTCGGATCTGGGTTCGGCTCTGGACTCGGCTCGCCTCGGCTCTAGGCTGGGCTTGGGGATTGTCTCGGGGCTCGTCTCGAGGCTCGGCACTGGGCTCTGTGCTCGGATGGGCTCAGGGCTCGGCTCGAGGCTCGGCTCTGGGCTCGGCTCTAGGCTGGGCTCTGGCCTCGCCTCGGCTCTAGGCTGGGCTCGGGGCTCGGATCTGGGTTCGGCTCTGGACTCGGCTCGCCTCGGCTCTAGGCTGGGTTTGGGGATTGTCTCGGGGCTCGTCTTGAGGCTCGGCTATGGGCTCTGTGTTCGGCTGGGCTCGGGGCTCGGCTCGAGGTTCGGCTCTGGGCTCGGCTCTGGACTCAGCTCTAGGCTGGGCTCGAGGCTCGGCTCTGGGCTTGTCTGCTCTCGGCTTTGGGCTGGGCTCAGGGATCGGCTCTGCTCTTGGCTCGGCTCGAGTCTCAGATCGCGACCGACTCTGGGCTCGGCTCTGGACTCGGCTCGGCCCTAGGCTGGGCTCGGGGCTCGGATCTGGGTTCGGCTCTGGACTCGGCTCGCCTCGGCTCTAGGCTAGGCTTGGGGTTTGTCTCGGGGCTCGTCTCGAGGCTCGGCTCTGGGCTCTGTGTTCGGCTGGGCTGGGGGCTCGGCTCTGGGCTCGGCTCTGGGCTCGGCTCTAGGCTGGGCTCTGGCCTCGTCTCGGCTCTAGGCTGGGCTCGGGGCTCGGATCTGGGTTCGGCTCTGGACTCGGCTCGCCTCGGCTCTAGGCTGGGCTCGGGGCTCGGATCTGGGTTCGGCTCTGGACTCGGCTCGCCTCGGCTCTAGGCTGGGCTTGGGGATTGTCTCGGGGCTCGTCTTGAGGCTCGGCTATGGGCTCTGTGCTCGTCTGGGCTCGGGGCTCGGCTCGAGGCTCAGCTCTGGGCTCGGCTCTGGACTCGGCTCTAGGCTGGGCTCGAGGCTCGGCTCTGGGCTTGTCTGCTCTCGGCTTTGGGCTGGGCTCAGGGATCGGCTCTGCTCTTGGCTCGGCTCGAGGCTCAGATCGCGCCCGACTCTGGGCTCGGCTCTGGTCTCGGCTCGGCTCTAGGCTGGGCTCGGGGCTCGGATCTTGGTTCGGCTCTGGACTCGGGTCGCCTCGGCTCTAGGCTAGGCTTGGGGATTGTCTCGGGGCTCGTCTCGAGGCTCGGCTCTGGGCTCTGTGCTCGGCTGGGCTCGGGGCTCGGCTCTGGGCTTGGCTCTGGGCTCGGCTCTAGGCTGGGCTCTGGCATCGTCTCGGCTCTAGGCTGGGCTCGGGGCTCGGATCTGGGTTCGGCTCTGGACTCGGCTCGCCTCGGCTCTAGGCTAACTCGGGGCTCGGATCTGGGTTCGGCTCTGGACTTGTCTCGCCTCGGCTCTAGGCTGGGCTTGGGGATTGTCTCGGGGCTCGTCTTGAGGCTCGGCTATGGGCTCTGTGCTCGTCTGGGCTCGGGGCTCGGCTCGAGGCTCAGCTCTGGGCTCGGCTCTGGACTCGGCTCTAGGCTGGGCTCGAGGCTCGGCTCTGGGCTTGTCTGCAATCGGCTTTGGGCTGGGCTCGGGGATCGGCTCTGCTCTTGGCTCGGCTCGAGTCTCAGATCGCGCCCGACTCTGGGCTCAGCTCTGGACTCGGCTCGGTTCTAGGCTGGGCTCGGGGCTCGGATCTGGGTTCGGCTCTGGACTCGGCTCGCCTCGGCTCTAGGCTGGGCTTGGGGATTGTCTCGGGGCTCGTCTCGAGGCTCGGCACTGGGCTCTGTGCTCGGTTGGGCTCGGGGCTCGGCTCGAGGCTCGGCTCTGGGCTCGGCTCTAGGCTGGGCTCTGGCCTCGCCTCGGCTCTAGGCTGGGCTCGGGGCTCGGATCTGGGTTCGGCTCTGGACTCGGCTCGCCTCGGCTCTAGGCTGGGTTTGGGGATTGTCTCGGGGCTCGTCTTGAGGCTCGGCTATGGGCTCTGTGTTCGGCTGGGCTCGGGGCTCGGCTCGAGGCTCGGCTCTGGGCTCGGCTCTGGACTCAGCTCTAGGCTGGGCTCGAGGCTCGGCTCTGGGCTTGTCTGCTCTCGGCTTTGGGCTGGGCTCAGGGATCGGCTCTGCTCTTGGCTCGGCTCGAGGCTCAGATCGCGCCCGACTCTGGGCTCGGCTCTGGACTCGGCTCGGCTCTAGGCTGGGCTCGGATCTGGGTTCGGCTCTGGACTCGGCTCGCCTCGGCTCTAGGCTAGGCTTGGGGATTGTCTCGGGGCTCGTCTCGAGGCTCGGCTCTGGGCTCTGTGTTCGGCTGGGCTCGGGGCTCGGCTCTGGGCTCGGCTCTGGGCTCGGCTCTAGGCTGGGCTCTGGCCTCGTCTCGGCTCTAGGCTGGGCTCGGGGCTCGGATCTGGGTTCGGCTCTGGACTCGGCTCGCCTCGGCTCTAGGCTGACTCGGGGCTCGGATCTGGGTTCGGCTCTGGACTCGGCTCGCCTCGTCTCTAGGCTGTGCTCTGGGCTCGTCTCGGCTGTAGGCTGTGCTCGGGTCTCGGCTCTAGGCTTGTCTCCTCTCGGCTTTGGGCTGAGCTCAGGGATCAGCTCCGCTCTTGGCTCGGCTCGAGGGTCGTTTCCGTGCCGGGCTCTGGGCTCGGCTCTGCTCGGCTCTGAGTTGGACTCGGCGATCGACCCTGGACTCTGCTCGAGGCTCGGCTCTGGACTGGGCTCGTTGTTCGGCTCTGGGCTGAGCTAGTGTATCAGCTCTGGGCTCTGGATCGGCTTGGAACTTGGCGAGGCGAGGCTCGAGGCAGGGCTCTTGGTTCGGCTGGGCTCGGGGCTCGGCTCGCGCCCGACTCTGGGCTCGGCTCTGGACTCGGCTCAGCTCTAGGCTTGGCTCGTGGCTCGGCTCGAGGCTCGGCTCTGGACTCGGCTCGCCTCTGCTCTAGGCTGGGCTTGGGGATTGTCTCGGGTCTCGTCTCGAGGATCGGCTCTGGGCTCTGTGCTCGGCTGGGCTCGGGGCTCGGCTCGAGGCTCGGCTCTGGCACGCCTCTAGGCTGTGCTCTGGGTTCGGGGCTCGGCTCGAGGCTCGTCTCTAGGCTGTGCTCTGGGTTCGTCTCGGCTCTAGGCTGGGCTCTGGGCTCGACTCTAGGCTGGGATCGGGTCTCGGCTCTGGGCTCGGTTCTGGACTCGGCTCTAGGCTGGGATCGAGGCTCGGCTCTGGACTTGTCTTCTCTCGGCTTTGGGCTGAGCTCAGGGATCGGCTCTGCTCTTGGCTCGGCTCGAGGCTCAGATCTTGCCCGACTCTGGGCTCGGCTCTGGACTCGGCTCGGCTCTAGGCTTGGCTCGGGGCTCGGATCTAGGTTCGGCTCTGGACTCGGCTCGCCTCGGCTCTAGGCTGGGCTTGGGGATTGTCTCGGGGCTCGTCTTGAGGCTTGGCTATGGGCTCTGTGTTCCGCTGGGCTCGGGGCTCGGCTCGAGGCTCGGCTCTGGGCTCGGCTCTGGACTCGGCTCTAGGCTGGGCTCGAGGCTCGGCTCTGGGCTTGTCTGCTCTCGGCTTTGGGCTGGGCTCAGGGATCGGCTCTGCTCTTGGCTCGGCTCGAGGCTCAGATCGCGCCCGACTCTGGGCTCGGCTCGGCTCTAGGCTGGGCTCTGGGCTCGGATCTCGGTTCGGCTCTGGACTCGGCTTGCCTCGGCTCTAGGCTGGGCTTGGGTATTGTCTCGGGGCTTGTCTCGAGTCTCGGCACTGGGCTCTGTGCTCGGCTGTGCTCGGGGCTCGGCTCGAGGCTCGGCTCAGGGCTCGCTCTAGGCTGGGCTCCGGGCTCGTTTCTCGGCTCTAGGCTTGGCTCGGGGCTCGGATCTGGGTTCGGCTCTGGACTCGGCTCGCCTCGGCTCTAGGCTGGGCTTGGGGATTGTCTCGGGGCTCGTCTCGAGGCTTGGCTCTGGGCTCTGTGCTCGGCTGGGCTCGGGGCTCGGCTCGAGGCTCGGCTCTGGGCTGGGCTCCGGGCTCGGCTCGGATATAGGCTGGGCTCGGGGCTCGGATCTGGGTTTGGCTCTGGACTCGGCTCGCCTCGGCAATAGGCTGGGCTTGGGGATTGTCTCGGGGCTCGTCTCGAGGCTCGGCTCTGGTCTCTGTGCTCGGCTGGGCTAGGGGCTCGGCTCGAGGCTCGGCTCTGGACTCGGCTCTAGGCTGGGCTCTGGCCTCGTCTCGGCTCTAGGCTGGGCTCGGGGCTCGGATCTGGGTTCGGCTCTGGACTCGGCTCGCCTCGGCTCTAGGCTGGGCTCGGGGCTCGGATCTGGGTTCGGCTCTGGACTCGGCTCGCCTCGGCTCTAGGCTGGGCTTGGGGATTGTCTCGGGGCTCGTCTTGAGGCTCGGCTATGGGCTCTGTGCTCGTCTGGGCTCGGGGCTCGGCTCGAGGCTCAGCTCTGGGCTCGGCTCTGGACTCGGCTCTAGGCTGGGCTCGAGGCTCGGCTCTGGGATTGTCTGCTCTCGGCTTTGGGCTGGGCTCAGGGATCGGCTCTGCTCTTGGCTCGGCTCGAGGCTCAGATCGCGCCCGACTCTGGGCTCGGCTCTGGACTCGGCACGGCTCTAGGCTGGGCTCGGGGCTCGGATCTGGGTTCGGCTCTGGACTCGGGTCGCCTCGGCTCTAGGCTAGGCTTGGGGATTGTTTCGGGGCTCTTCTCGAGACTCGGCTCTGGGCTCTGTGCTCGGCTGGGCTCGGGGCTCGGCTCTGGGCTCGGCTCTAGGCTGGGCTCTGGCCTCGCCTCGGCTCTAGGCTGGGCTCGGGGCTCGGATCTGGGTTCGGCTCTGGACTCGGCTCGCCTCGGCTCTAGGCTGGGTTTGGGGATTGTCTCGGGGCTCGTCTTGAGGCTCGGCTATGGGCTCTGTGTTCGGCTGGGCTCGGGGCTCGGCTCGAGGCTCGGCTCTGGGCTCGGCTCTGGACTCACCTCTAGGCTGGGCTCGAGGCTCGGCTCTGGGCTTGTCTGCTCTCGGCTTTGGGCTGGGCTCAGGGATCGGCTCTGCTCTTGGCTCGGCTCGAGTCTCAGATCGCGACCGACTCTGGGCTCGGCTCTGGACTCGGCTCGGCCCTAGGCTGGGCTCGGGGCTCGGATCTGGGTTCGGCTCTGGACTCGGCTCGCCTCGGCTCTAGGCTAGGCTTGGGGTTTGTCTCGGGGCTCGTCTCGAGGCTCGGCTCTGGGCTCTGTGTTCGGCTGGGCTGGGGGCTCGGCTCTGGGCTCGGCTCTGGGCTCGGCTCTAGGCTGGGCTCTGGCCTCGTCTCGGCTCTAGGCTGGGCTCGGGGCTCGGATCTGGGTTCGGCTCTGGACTCGGCTCGCCTCGGCTCTAGGCTGGGCTCGGGGCTCGGATCTGGGTTCGGCTCTGGACTCGGCTCGCCTCGGCTCTAGGCTGGGCTTGGGAATTGTCTCGGGGCTCGTCTTGAGGCTCGGCTATGGGCTCTGTGCTCGTCTGGGCTCGGGGCTCGGCTCGAGGCTCAGCTCTGGGCTCGGCTGTGGACTCGGCTCTAGGCTGGGCTCGAGGCTCGGCTCTGGGCTTGTCTGCTCTCGGCTTTGGGCTGGGCTCAGGGATCGGCTCTGCTCTTGGCTCGGCTCGAGGCTCAGATCGCGCCCGACTCTGGGCTCGGCTCTGGTCTCGGCTCGGCTCTAGGCTGGGCTCGGGGCTCGGATCTTGGTTCGGCTCTGGACTCGGGTCGCCTCGGCTCTAGGCTAGGCTTGGGGATTGTCTCGGGGCTCGTCTCGAGGCTCGGCTCTGGGCTCTGTGCTCGGCTGGGCTCGGGGCTCGGCTCTGGGCTTGGCTCTGGGCTCGGCTATAGGCTGGGCTCTGGCATCGTCTCGGCTCTAGGCTGGGCTCGGGGCTCGGATCTGGGTTCGGCTCTGGACTCGGCTCGCCTCGGCTCTAGGCTGGGCTTGGGGATTGTCTCGGGGCTCGTCTTGAGGCTCGGCTATGGGCTCTGTGCTCGTCTGGGCTCGGGGCTCGGCTCGAGGCTCAGCTCTGGGCTCGGCTCTGGACTCGGCTCTAGGCTGGGCTCGAGGCTCGGCTCTGGGCTTGTCTGCAATCGGCTTTGGGCTGGGCTCGGGGATCGGCTCTGCTCTTGGCTCGGCTCGAGTCTCAGATCGCGCCCGACTCTGGGCTCAGCTCTGGACTCGGCTCGGTTCTAGGCTGGGCTCGGGGCTCGGATCTGGGTTCGGCTCTGGACTCGGCTCGCCTCGGCTCTAGGCTGGGCTTGGGGATTGTCTCGGGGCTCGTCTCGAGGCTCGGCACTGGGCTCTGTGCTCGGTTGGGCTCGGGGCTCGGCTCGAGGCTCGGCTCTGGGCTCGGCTCTAGGCTGGGCTCTGGCCTCGCCTCGGCTCTAGGCTGGGCTCGGGGCTCGGATCTGGGTTCGGCTCTGGACTCGGCTCGCCTCGGCTCTAGGCTGGGTTTGGGGATTGTCTCGGGGCTCGTCTTGAGGCTCGGCTATGGGCTCTGTGTTCGGCTGGGCTCGGGGCTCGGCTCGAGGCTCGGCTCTGGGCTCGGCTCTGGACTCAGCTCTAGGCTGGGCTCGAGGCTCGGCTCTGGGCTTGTCTGCTCTCGGCTTTGGGCTGGGCTCAGGGATCGGCTCTGCTCTTGGCTCGGCTCGAGGCTCAGATCGCGCCCGACTCTGGGCTCGGCTCTGGACTCGGCTCGGCTCTAGGCTGGGCTCGGGGCTCGGATCTGGGTTCGGCTCTGGACTCGGCTCGCCTCGGCTCTAGGCTAGGCTTGGGGATTGTCTCGGGGCTCGTCTCGAGGCTCGGCTCTGGGCTCTGTGTTCGGCTGGGCTCGGGGCTCGGCTCTGGGCTCGGCTCTGGGCTCGGCTCTAGGCTGGGCTCTGGCCTCGTCTCGGCTCTAGGCTGGGCTCGGGGCTCGGATCTGGGTTCGGCTCTGGACTCGGCTCGCCTCGGCTCTAGGCTGACTCGGGGCTCGGATCTGGGTTCGGCTCTGGACTCGGCTCGCCTCGTCTCTAGGCTGTGCTCTGGGCTCGTCTCGGCTGTAGGCTGTGCTCGGGTCTCGGCTCTAGGCTTGTCTCCTCTCGGCTTTGGGCTGAGCTCAGGGATCAGCTCCGCTCTTGGCTCGGCTCGAGGGTCGTTTCCGTGCCGGGCTCTGGGCTCGGCTCTGCTCGGCTCTGAGTTGGACTCGGCGATCGACCCTGGACTCTGCTCGAGGCTCGGCTCTGGACTGGGCTCGTTGTTCGGCTCTGGGCTGAGCTAGTGTATCAGCTCTGGGCTCTGGATCGGCTTGGAACTTGGCGAGGCGAGGCTCGAGGCAGGGCTCTTGGTTCGGCTGGGCTCGGGGCTCGGCTCGCGCCCGACTCTGGGCTCGGCTCTGGACTCGGCTCAGCTCTAGGCTTGGCTCGTGGCTCGGCTCGAGGCTCGGCTCTGGACTCGGCTCGCCTCTGCTCTAGGCTGGGCTTGGGGATTGTCTCGGGTCTCGTCTCGAGGATCGGCTCTGGGCTCTGTGCTCGGCTGGGCTCGGGGCTCGGCTCGAGGCTCGGCTCTGGCACGCCTCTAGGCTGTGCTCTGGGTTCGGGGCTCGGCTCGAGGCTCGTCTCTAGGCTGTGCTCTGGGTTCGTCTCGGCTCTAGGCTGGGCTCTGGGCTCGACTCTAGGCTGAGATCGGGTCTCGGCTCTGGGCTCGGTTCTGGACTCGGCTCTAGGCTGGGATCGAGGCTCGGCTCTGGACTTGTCTTCTCTCGGCTTTGGGCTGAGCTCAGGGATCTGCTCTGCTCTTGGCTCGGCTCGAGGCTCAGATCTTGCCCGACTCTGGGCTCGGCTCTGGACTCGGCTCGGCTCTAGGCTTGGCTCGGGGCTCGGATCTAGGTTCGGCTCTGGACTCGGCTCGCCTCGGCTCTAGGCTGGGCTTGGGGATTGTCTCGGGGCTCGTCTTGAGGCTTGGCTATGGGCTCTGTGTTCGGCTGGGCTCGGGGCTCGGCTCGAGGCTCGGCTCTGGGCTCGGCTCTGGACTCGGCTCTAGGCTGGGCTCGAGGCTCGGCTCTGGGCTTGTCTGCTCTCGGCTTTGGGCTGGTCTCAGGGATCGGCTCTGCTCTTGGCTCGGCTCGAGGCTCAGATCGCGCCCGACTCTGGGCTCGCCTCGGCTCTAGGCTTGGCTTGGGGATTGTCTCGGGGCTCGTCTCGAGGCTCGGCTCTGGGCTCTGTGCTCGGCTGGGCTCGGGGCTCGGCTCGAGTCTCGGCTCAATACTCGGCTCTGGGCTCGCCTCTAGACTGGGCTCTGGCTCGGCTCGGCTCTAGGCTGGGCTTGGGGATTGTCTCGGGGCTCGTCTCGAGGCTCGGCTCTGGGCTCTGTGCTCGGCTGGGCTCGGGGCTCGGCTCGAGGCTCGGCTCTGGGCTCCGCTCTGGACTCGGCTCGGCTTTGGGCTGGGCTCGGGGCTCGGATCTGGGTTCGGCTCTGGACTCGGCTCGCCTCGGCTCTAGGCTGGGCTTGGGGATTGTCTCGGGGCTCGTCTCGAGGCTCGGCTCTGTGCTCTGTGTTCAGCTGGGCTCGGGGCTCGGCTCGAGGTTCGGCTCTGGGCTCGGCTCTAGGCTGGGGTCTAGCCTCGGCTCGGCTCTAGGCTGGGCTCGGGTCTCGGCTCGAGGCTCGGCTCTGGGCTCGGCTCTGGACTCGGCTCTAGGCTGGGCTCGAGGCTCGGCTCTGGGCTTGTCTGCAATCGGCTTTGGGTTGGGCTCAGGTATCGGCTCTGCTCCTGGCTCGGCTCGAGGCTCAGATCGCGCCTGAACCTGGGCTCGGCTCTGGACTCGGCTCGGCTCTAGGCTGGGCTCGGGGCTCGGATCTGCGTTCGGCTCTGGACTCGGCTCGCCTCGGCTCTAGGCTGGGCTTGGGGATTGTATCGGGGCTCGTCTCGAGGCTCGGCTCTGGGCTCTGTGCTCGGCTGGGCTTGGGGCTCGTTTCGAGGCTCGGCTCTGGGCTCGGCTCTGGTCTCGGCTCGGCTTTGGGCTGGGCTCGGGGCTCGGATCTGGGTTCGGCTCTGGACTCGGCTCGCCTCGGCTCTAGGCTGGGCTTGTGGATTGTCTCGGGGCTCGTCTCGAGGCTCGGCTCTGGGCTCTGTGCTCGGCTGGGCTCGGGGCTCGGCTCGAGGTTCGGCTCTGGGCTCGACTCTAGGCTGGGCTCTAGCCTCGGCTCGGCTCTAGGCTGGGCTCGGGGCTCGGATCTGGGTTCGGCTCTGGACACGGCTCGCCTCGGCTCTAGGCTGTGCTTGGGGATTGTCTTGGGGCTCGTCTCGAGGCTCGGCTCTGTGCTCTGTGTTCGGCTGGGCTCGCGGCTCGGCTCGAGGTTCGTCTCTGGGCTCGGCTCTAGGCTGGGCTCTAGCCTCGGCTCGGCTCTAGGCTGGGCTCATGGCTCGGATCTGGGTTCGGCCCTGACTCGGCTCGCCTCGGATCTAGGCTGGGCTTGGGGATTGTCTCGGGGCTCGTCTTGAGCATCGGCTGTGGGCTCTGTGCTCGGCTGGGCTCGGGGCTCGGCTCGAGTCTCGGCTCTGGGCTCGTCTCTAGGCTGGGCTCTAGCCTCGGCTCGGCTCTAGGCTCTGCTCTTTGCTCGGCTCTGGGCTCGGCTCTGGACTCGGTTCGGCTCTAGGCTGCGCTCGGGGCTCGGATCTGGGTTCGGCTCTGGACTCGGCTCGCCTCGGCTCTAGGCTGGGCTTGGGGATTGTCTCGGGGCTCGTCTCGAGGCTCGGCTCTGGGCTCTGTGCTCGTCTGGGCTCGGGGCTCGGCTCGAGGTTCGGCTCTGGGCTCGACTCTAGGCTGGGCTCTGGTATCGGCTCGGCTCTAGGCTGGGCTCTGGCCTCGGCTCGGCTCTAGGCTCTGCTCGTGGCTCTGCTCTCGGCTCGGGTCTGGACTCGGATCTAGGCTGGGCTCGAGGCTCGTTACTGGGCTTGTCTGCTCTCGGCTCTAGGCTGGGCTCGTTGCTCTGCTCTGGGCTCGTCTCTGGACTCGGTTCTAGGCTGGGCTCGAGGCTCAGTTCTGGACTCGGCTCGGCTCTAGGATTGGCTCGGGGCTCGTATCTGGGTTCGGCTCTGGACTCGGCTCGACACGGCTCTAGGCTGGGCTTGGGGATTGTCTCGGGACTCGTCTCGAGGCTCGGCTCTGGGCTCTGTGCTCGGCTGGGCTCGGGGCTCGGCTCGAGTCTCGGCTCAATACTCGGCTCTGGGCTCGCCTCTAGACTTGGCTCTGGCTCGGCTCGGCTCTGGGCTGGGCTGGGGGCTCGGATCTGGGTTCGGCTCTGGACTCGGCTCTCCTCGGCTCTAGGCTGGGCTTGGGGATTGTCTCGGGGCTCGTCTCGAGGCTCGGCTCTGTGCTCTGTGTTCGGCTGGGCTCGGGGCTCGGCTCGAGGTTCGGCTCTGGGCTCGGCTCTAGGCTGGGCTCTAGCCTCGGCTCGGCTCTAGGCTGGGCTCGGGGCTCGGCTCGAGGCTCGGCTCTGGGCTCGGCTCTGGACTCGGCTCTATGCTGGGCTCGAGGCTCGGCTCTGGGCTTGTCTGCAATCGGCTTTGGGTTGGGCTCAGGTATCGGCTCTGCTCTTGGCTCGGCTCGAGGCTCAGATCGCGCCTGAATCTGGGCTCGGCTCTGGACTCGGCTCGGCTCTAGGCTGGGCTCGGGGCTCGGATCTGGGTTCGGCTCTGGACTCGGCTCGCCTCGGCTCTAGGCTGGGCTTGGGGATTGTCTCGGGGCTCGTCTCGAGGCTCGGCTCTGGGCTCTGTGCTCGGCTGGGCTCGGGGTTCGGCTCGAGGCTCGGCTCTGGGCTCGGCTCTGGACTCGGCTCGGCTTTGGGCTGGGCTCGGGGCTCGGATCTGGGTTCGGCTCTGTACTCGGCTCGCCTCGGCTCTAGGCTGGGCTTGGGGATTGTCTCGGGGCTCGTCTCGAGGCTCGGCTCTGTGCTCTGTGTTCGGCTGGGCTCGGGGCTCGGCTCGAGGTTCGGCTCTGGCCTCGGCTCTAGGCTGGTCTCTAGACTCGGCTAGGCTCTAGGCTGGGCTCGGGGCTCGGCTCTGGGTTCGGCTCTGGACTCGGCTCGCCTCGGCTCTAGGCTGGGCTTGGGGATTGTCTCGGGGCTCGTCTCGAGGCTCGGCTCTGGGCTCTGTGCTCGGCTGGGCTCGGGGCTCGGCTCGAGGCTCGGCTCTGGGCTCGGCTCTAGGCTGGGCTCTGGCCTCGTCTCGGATCTAGGCTCTGCTCGTGGCTCGGCTCTGGGCTCGGGTCTGGACTCGGATCTAGGCTGGGCTCGAGGCTGGGCTCTGGGCTTGTCTGCTCTCGGCTCTAGCCTGGGCTCGTGGCTCTGCTCTGGGCTCGTCTCTGGATTCGGTTCTAGGCTGGGCTCGAGGCTCGGCTCGAGACTCAGCTCGGCTCTAGGCTGGGCTTGGGGAATGTCTCGGAGCTCGTCTCGAGGCTCGGCTCAATACTCGGCTCTGGGCTCGCCTCTAGACTGGGCTCTGGCTCGGCTCGGCTCTAGGCTGGGCTCGGGGCTCGGATCTGGATTCGGCTCGGGCCTCGACTCGTCTCGGCTCTAGGCTGGGCTTGGGGATTGTCTCGGGGCTCGTCTCGAGGATCGGCTCTGGGCTCTGTGCTCGGCTGGGCTCGAGGCTAGGCTCGAGGCCCTTCTCTGGGCTCGTCTCTAGGCTGGGCTCTGAGCTCTGTGCTCGGCTGGGCTCGGGGCTCGGCTCGAGGCTCGGCTCTGGGCTCTGTGCTCGGCTGGGTTCGGGGCTCGGCTCGAGGCTCGGCCCTGGGCTCGGCTCTGGACTCGGATCTAGGCTGGGCTTGGGGATTGTCTCGGGGCTCGTCTCGAGGCTCGGCTCTGGGCTCTGTGCTTGGCTGGGCTCGGGGCTCGGCTCGAGGCTCGGCTCTAGGCTGGGCTATGGGCTCGGCTCAGCTCTAGGCCGGGCTCGGGGCTCGGATCTGGGTTCGGCTCTGGACTCGGCTCGCCTCGGATCTAGGCTGGGCTTGGGGATTGTCTCGGGGCTCGTCTCGAGGCTCGGCTCTGTGCTCTGTGTTCGGCTGGGCTCGGGTCTCGGCTCGAGGTTCGGCTCTGGGCTCGGCTCTAGGCTGGGCTCTAGCCTCGGCTCGGCTCTAGGCTGGGCTCAGGGCTCGGATCTGGGTTCGGCTCTGGACTCGGCTCGCCTCGGCTCTAGGCTGGGCTTGGGATTGTCTCGGGGCTCGTCTCGAGGCTCGGCTCTGGGCTCTGTGCTCTACTTGGCTCGGGGCTCGGCTCGAGGCTCGTCTCAATACTCGGCTCTGGGCTCGCCACTAGACTGGGCTCTGGCTCGGCTCGCCTCTAGGCTGGACTCGGGGCTCGGATCTGGGTTCGGTTCTGGACTCGGCTCGCCTCGGCTCTAGGCTGGTCTTGGGGATTGTCTCGGGGCTCGTCTCGAGGCTCGGCTCTGGGCTCTGTGCTCGGCTGGCCTCGGGGCTCGGCTCGAGGCTCGGCTCTGGGCTCGGCTCTGGACTCGGCTCGGCTCTAGGCTGGTCTCTGGGCTCGGATCTGGGTTCGGCTCTGGACTCGGCTCGCCTCGGCTCTAGGCTGGGCTTGGGGATTGTCTCGGGGCTCGTCTCGAGGCTCGGCTCTGGGCTCTGTGCTCGGCTGGGCTCGGGGCTCGGCTCGAGGCTCGGCTCTGGGCTCCGCTCTGGACTCGGCTCGGCTTTGGGCTGGGCTCGGGGCTCGGATCTGGGTTCGGCTCTGGACTCGGCTCGCCTCGGCTCTAGGCTGGGCTTGGGGATTGTCTCGGGGCTCGTCTCGAGGCTCGGCTCTGTGCTCTGTGTTCAGCTGGGCTCGGGGCTCGGCTCGAGGTTCGGCTCTGGGCTTGGCTCTAGGCTGGGCTCTAGCCTCGGCTCGGCTCTAGGCTGGGCTCGGGGCTCTGATCTGGGTTCGGCTCTGGACTAGGCTCGCCTCGGCTCTAGGCTGGGCTTGGGGATTGTCTCGGGGCTCGTCTCGAGGCTCGGCTCTGGGCTCTGTGCTCGGCTGGGCTCGGGGATCGGCTCGAGGCTCGGCTTTGGACTCGGCTCTAGGCTCGGCTCTAGACTGTGCTCTGGCTCGGCTCGCCTCTAGGCTGGGCTCGGGGCTCGGATCTGGGTTCGGCTCTGGACTCGGCTCGCCTCGGCTCTAGGCTGGGCTTGGGGATTGTCTCGGGGCTCGTCTCGATGCTCTTCTCTGTGCTCTTTGTTCGGCAGGGCTCGGGGCTCGATTCGAGGTTCGGCTCTGGGCTCGGCTCTAGGCTGGGCTCTAGCCTCGGCTCGGCTCTAGGCTGGGCTCGGGGCTCGGATCTGGGTTCGGCTCTGGACTCGGCTCGCCTCGGCTCTAGGCTGGGCTTGGGGATTATCACGGGGCTCGTCTTGAGCATCGGCTCTGGGCTCTGTGCTCGGCTGGGCTCGGGGCTCGTCTCGAGGCTCGGCTCTGTGCTCGGCTCTGGACTCGGCTCTAGGCTGGGCTCGAGGCTCGGCTCTGGGCTTGTCTGCAATCGGCTTTGGGTTGGGCTCAGGTATCGGCTCTGCTCTTGGCTCGGCTCGAGGCTCAGATCGCGCCTGAATCTGGGCTCGGCTCTGGACTCGGCTCGGCTCTAGGCTGGGCTCGGGGCTCGGATCTGGGTTCGGCTCTGGACTCGGCTCACCTCGGCTCTAGGCTGGGCTTGGGGATTGTCTCGGGGCTCGTCTCGAGGCTCGGCTCTGGGCTCTGTGCTCGGCTGGGCTCGGGGCTCGTTTCGAGGCTCGGCTCTGGGCTCGGCTCTGGACTCGGCTCGGCTTTGGGCTGGGCTCGGGGCTCGGATCTGGGTTCGGCTCTGGACTCGGCTCGCCTCGGCTCTAGGCTGGGCTTGGGGATTGTCTCGGGGCTCGTCTCGAGGCTCGGCTCTGTGCTCTGTGTTCGGCTGGGCTCGGGGCTCGGCTCGAGGTTCAGCTCTGGGCTCGGCTCTAGGCTGGGCTCTAGCCTCGGCTCGGCTCTAGGCTGGGCTCGGGGCTCGGATCTGGGTTCGGCTCTGGACTCGGCTCTAGCATCGGCTCGAGGCTCGGCTCTTGGCTTGTCTTCTCTCGGCTTTGGGCTGAGCTCAGGTATCGGCTCTACTCTTAGCTCGGCTCGAGGCTCAGATCGCGCCCGACTCTCGGCTCGGCTCTGGGCTCTGTGCTCGGCTGGGCTCGGGGCTCGGCTCGAGGCTCGGCTCTGGGCTCGGCTCTAGGCTGGGCTCTGGCCTCGGCTCGGCTCTAGGCTCTGCTCGTGGCTCGGCTCTGGGCTCGGGTCTGGACTCGGATCTAGGCTGGGCTCGAGGCTCAGCTCTGGGCTTGTCTGCTCTCGGCTCTAGGCTGGGCTAGTGGCTCTGCTCTGGGCTCGACTCTGGACTCCGTTCTAGGCTGGGCTCGAGGCTCGGCTCTGGACTCGGCTCGGCTCTAGGCTGGGCTCGGGGCTCGGATCTGGGTTCGGCTCTGGACTCGGCTCGCCTCGGCTCTAGGCTGGGCTTGGGGATTGTCTCGGGGCTCGTCTCGAGGCTCGGCTCTGTGCTCTGTGTTCGGCTGGGCTCGGGGCTCGGCTCCGAGGTTCGGCTCTGGGCTCGGCTCTAGACAGAGCTCTAGCCTCGGCTCGGCTCTAGGCTGGGCTCGGGGCTCGGATCTGGGTTCGGCTCTGGACTCGGCTCGCCTCGGCTCTAGGCTGGGCTTGGGGATTGTCTCGGGGCTCGTCGCGAGGCTCTTCTCTGTGCTATTTGTTCGGCAGCGCTCGGGGCTCGATTCGAGGTTCGGATCTGGGCTCGGCTCTAGGCTGGGCTCTAGCCTCGGCTCGGCTCTAGGCTGTGCTCGGGGCTCGGATCTGGGTTCGGCTCTGGACTCGGCTCGCCTCGGCTCTAGGCTGGGCTTGGGGATTGTCTCGGGGCTCGTCTCGAGGCTCGGCTCTGGGCTCTGTGCTCGGCTGGGCTCGGGGCTCGGCTCGAGGCTCGGCTCTGTGCTCGGCTCTGGACTCGGCTCTAGGCTGGGCTCGAGGCTCGGCTCTGGGCTTGTCTGCAATCGGCTTTGGGTTGGGCTCAGGTATCGGCTCTGCTCTTGGCTCGGCTCGAGGCTCAGATCGCGCCTGAATCTGGGCTCGGCTCTGGACTCGGCTCGGCTCTAGGCTGGGCTCGGGGCTCGGATCTGGGTTCGGCTCTGGACTCGGCTCGCCTCGGCTCTAGGCTGGGCTTGGGGATTGTCTCGGGGCTCGTCTCGAGGCTCGGCTCTGGGCTCTGTGCTCGGCTGGGCTCGGGGCTCGGCTCGAGGCTCGGCTCTGGGCTCGGCTCTGGACTCGGCTCGGCTTTGGGCTGGGCTCGGGGCTCGGATCTGGGTTCGGCTCTGGACTCGGCTCGCCTCGGCTCTAGGCTGGGCTTGGGGATTGTCTCGGGGCTCGGCTCGAGGTTCGGCTCTGGGCTCGGCTCTAGGCTGGGCTCTGAGCTCTGTGCTCGGCTGGTCTCGGGGCTCGGCTCGAGGTTCGGCTCTGGGCTCGTCTCGAGGTAGGGCTCTAGCCTCGGCTCGGATCTAGGCTGGGCTCGGGGCTCGGATCTGGGTTCGGCTCTGGACTCGGCTCGCCTCGGCTCTAGGCTGGGCTTGGGGATTGTCTCGGGGCTCGTCTCGAGGCTCGGCTATGGGCTCTGTGCTCGGCTGGGCTCGGGGCACGGCTCGAGGCTCGGCTCTGTGCTCGGCTCTGGACTCGGCTCTAGGCTGGGCTCAAGGCTCGGATCTGGGCTTGTCTGCAATCGGCTTTGGGTTGGGCTCAGGTATCGGCTGTGCTCTTGGCTCGGCTCGAGGCTTAGATCGCGCCTGAATCTGGGCTCGGCTCTGGACTCGGCTCGGCTCTAGGCTGAGCTCGGGGCTCGGATCTGGGTTCGGCTCTGGACTCTGCTCGCCTCGGCTCTAGGCTGGGCTTGGGGATTGTCTCGGGGCTCGTCTCGAGGCTCGGCTCTGTGCTCTGTGTTCGGCTGGGCTCGGGGCTCGGCTCGAGGTTCAGCTCTGGGCTCGGCTCTAGGCTGGGCTCTAGCCTCGGCTCGGCTCTAGGCTGGGCTCGGGGCTCGGATCTGGGTTCGGCTCTGGACTCGGCTTGCCTCGGCTCTAGGCTGGGCTTGGGGATTGTCTCGGGGCTCGTCTCGAGGCTTGGCTCTGGGCTCTGTGCTCAGCTGGGCTCGGGGCTCGGCTCGAGGCTCGGCTCTGGGCTCGGCTCTGGACTCGGCTCGGCTTTGGGCTGGGCTCGGGTCTCGGATCTGGGTTCGGCTCTGGACTCGGCTCGCCTCGGCTCTAGGCTGGGCTTGGGGATTGTCTCGGGGCTCGTCTCGAGGCTCGGATCTGGGCTCTGTGCTCGGTTGGGCTCGGGGCTCGGCTCGAGGCTCGGCTCTGGACTCGGCTCTAGGCTCGGCTCTAGACTGTGCTCTGGCTCGGCTCGCCTCTAGGCTGGGCTCGGGGCTCGGATCTGGGTTCGGCTCTGGACTCGGCTCGCCTCGGCTCTAGGCTGGGCTTGGGGATTGTCTCGGGGCTCGTCTCGAGGCTATTCTCTGTGCTCTTTGTTCGGCAGGGCTCGGGTCTCGATTCGAAATTCGGCTCTGGGCTCGGCTCTAGGCTGGGCTCTGGGCTCGGCTCGGCTCTAGGCTGGGCTCGGGGATTGTCTCGGGTCTCGTCTCGAGGCTCGGCTCTGGGCTCTGTGCTCGGCTGGGCTCGGGGCTCGGCTCGAGGCTCGGCTCTGGGCTCGGCTCTAGGCTGGGCTCTGTGCTCGGCTGGGCTCTGGGCTCGGCTCGAGGCTCGGCTCTGGGCTCTGTGCTCGGCTGGGCTCGGGGATAGGCTCGAGGCTCGGCTTTGGACTCGGCTCTAGGCTCGGCTCTAGACTGTGCTCTGGCTCGGCTCGCCTCTAGGCTGGGCTCGGGGCTCGGATCTGGGTTCGGCTCTGGACTCGGCTCGCCTTGGCTCTAGGCTGGGCTTGGGGATTTTCTCGGGGCTCGTCTCGATGCTCTTCTCTGTGCTCTTTGTTCGGCAGGGCTCGGGGCTCGATTCGAGGTTCGTCTCTGGGCTCGGCTCTAGGCTGGGCTCTAGCCTCGGCTCGGCTCTAGGCTGGGCTCGGGGCTCGGATCTGGGTTCGGCTCTGGACTCGGCTCGCCTCGGCTCTAGGCTGGGCTTGGGGATTATCACGGGGCTCTTCTTGAGCATCGGCTCTGGGCTCTGTGCTCGGCTGGGCTCGGGGCTCGTCTCGAGGCTCGGCTCTGTGCTCGGCTCTGGACTCGGCTCTAGGCTGGGCTCGAGGCTCGGCTCTGGGCTTGTCTGCAATCGGCTTTGGGTTGGGCTCAGGTATCTGCTCTGCTCTTGGCTCGGCTCGAGGCTCAGATCGCGCCTGAATCTGGGCTCGGCTCTGGACTCGGCTCGGCTCTAGGCTGGGCTCGGGGCTCGGATCTGGGTTCGGCTCTGGACTCGGCTCACCTCGGCTCTAGGCTGGGCTTGGGGATTGTCTCGGGGCTCGTCTCGAGGCTCGGCTCTGGGCTCTGTGCTCGGCTGGGCTCGGGGCTCATTTCGAGGCTCGGCTCTGGGCTCGGCTCTGGACTCGGCTCGGCTTTGGGCTGGGCTCGGGGTTCGGATCTGGGTTCGGCTCTGGACTCGGCTCGCCTCGGCTCTAGGCTGGGCTTGGGGATTGTCTCGGGGCTCGTCTCGAGGCTCGGCTCTGTGCTCTGTGTTCGGCTGGGCTCGGGGCTCGGCTCGAGGTTCGGCTCTGGGTTCGGCTCTAGGCTGGGCTCTAGCCTCGGCTCGGCTCTAGGCTGGGCTCGGGGCTCGGATCTGGGTTCGGCTCTGGACTCGGCTCGCCTCGGATCTAGGCTGGGCTTGGGGATTGTCTCGGGGCTCGTCTCGAGGCTCGGCTCTGGGCTCTGTGCTCGGCTGGGCTCGGGGCTCGGCTCGAGGCTCGGCTCTGGGCTCGGCTCTGGACTCGGCTCGGCTCTAGGCTGGGCTCGGGGCTCGGATCTGGGTTCGGCTCTCTACTCGGCTCGCATCGGCTCTAGGGTGGGCTTGGGGATTGTCTCGGGGATCGTCTTGAGGCTCGGCTCTGGGCTCTGTGCTCGGCTGGGCTCGAGGCTCGGGTCGAAGCTCGTCTCAATACTCGGCTCTGGGCTCGCCACTAGACTGGGCTCTGGCTCGGCTCGCCTCTAGGCTAGACTCGGGGCTTGGATTTGAGTTCGGTTCTTGACTCGGCTCGCCTCGGCTCTAGGCTGGGCTTGGGGATTGTCTCGGGGCTCGTCTCGAGTCTCGGCTCTGGGCTCTGTGCTCGGCTGGGCTCGGGGCTCGGCTCGAGGCTCGGTTCTGGGCTCGGCTCTAGGCTGGGCTCTGGGATCGGCTCGGCTCTAGGCTCTGCTCGTTGCTTGGCTCTGGGCTCGGCTCTGGACACGGATCTAGGCTGGGCTCGAGGCTCGGCTCAGGGCTTGTCTGCAATCGGCTTTGGGTTAGGCTCAGGTATCGACTCTGCTCTTGGCTCGGCTCGAGGCTCAGATCGCACATGAACCTGGGTTCGGCTCTGGACTCGGCTCGGCTCTAGGCTGGGCTCGGGGCTCGGATCTGGGTTCGGCTCTGGACTCGGCTCGCCTCGGCTCTAGTCTGGGCTTGGGGATTGTCTCGGGGCTCGTCTCGAGGCTCGGCTCTGGGCTCTGTGTTCAGCTGGGCTCGGGACTCGGCTCGAGGTTCGGCTCTGGGCTCGGCTCTAGGCTGGGCTCTAGCCTCGGCTCGGCTCTAGGCTGGGCTCGGGGCTCGGATCTGGGTTCGGCTCTGGACTCGGCTCGCCTGGGCTCTAGGCTGGGCTTGGGGATTTTTCGGGGCTCGTCTTGAGCATCGGCTATGGGCTCTGTGCTCGGCTGGGCTCGGGTTTCGGCTCGAGGCTCGGCTCTGTGCTCGGCTCTGGACTCGGCTCTTGGCTGGGCTCGAGGCTCGGCTCTGGGCTTGTCTGCAATCGGCTTTGGATTGGGCTCAGGTATCGGCTCTGCTCTTGGATCGGCTCGTGGCTCATCTCGCGCCTGAATCTGGGCTCGGCTCTGGACTCGGCTCGGCTCTAGGCTGGGCTCGGGGCTCGGATCTGGGTTCGGCTCTGGACTCGGCTCGCCTCGGCTCTAGGCTGGGCTTGGGGATTGTCTCGGTGCTCGTCTCGAGGCTTGGCTCTGGGCTCTGTGCTCGGCTGGGCTCGGGGCTCGGCTCGAGGCTCGGCTCTGGGCTCGGCTCTGGACTCGGCTCGGCTTTGGGCTGGGCTCGGGGCTCGGATCTGGGTTCGGCTCTGGACTCGGCTCGCCTCGGCTCTAGGCTGGGCTTGGGGATTGTCTCGGGGCTCGTCTCGAGGCTCGGATCTGGGCTCTGTGCTCGGTTGGGCTCGGGGCTCGGCTCGAGGCTCGGCTCTGGACTCGGCTCTAGGCTCGGCTCTAGACTGTGCTCTGGCTCGGCTCGCCTCTAGGCTGGGCTCGGGGCTCGGATCTGGGTTCGGCTCTGGACTCGGCTCGCCTCGGCTCTAGGCTGGGCTTGGGGATTGTCTCTGGGCTCGTCTCGAGGCTCGGCTCTGGGCTCTGTGCTCGGCTGGGCTCGGGGCTCGGCTCGAGGCTCGGCTCTGTCCTCGGCTCTGGACTCGGCTCTAGGCTGGGCTCGAGGCTCGGCTCTGGGCTTGTCTGCAATCGGCTTTGGGTTGGGCTCAGGTATCGGCTCTGCTCTTGGCTCGGCTCTGGACTCAGGTCGCGCCTGAATCTGGGCTCGGCTCTGGACTCGGCTCGGCTCTAGGCTGGGCTCGGGGCTCGGATCTGGGTTCGGCTCTGGACTCGGCTCGCCTCGACTCTAGGCTGGGCTTGGGGATTTTTCGGGGCTCGTCTTGAGCATCGGCTATGGGCTCTGTGCTCGGCTGGGCTCGAGGTTCGGCTCGAGGCTCGGCTCTGTGCTCGGCTCTGGACTCGGCTCTTGGCTGGGCTCGAGGCTCGGCTCTGGGCTTGTCTGCAATCGGCTTTGGGTTAGGCTCAGGTATCGGCTCTGCTCTTGGCTCGGCTCGAGACTCAGATCGCGCCTGAACCTGGGCTCGGCTGTGGACTCGGCTCGGCTCTAGGCTGGGCTCGGGGCTCGGATCTGGTTTCGGCTCTGGACTCGGCTCGCCTCGGCTCTAGGCTGGGCTTGGGGATTGTCTCGGGGCTCGTCTCGAGGCTCGGCTCTGGGCTCTGTGCTCGGCTGGGCTCGGGGCTCGGCTCGAGGCTCGGCTCTGGGCTCGGCTCTAGGCTGGGCTCTAGCCTCGGCTCGGCTCTAGGCTGGGCTCGGGGCTCGGATCTGGGTTCGGCTCTGGACTCGGCTCGCCTCGGCTCTAGGCTGGGCTTGGGGATAGTCTCGGGGCTCGTCTCGAGGCTCTTCTCTGTGCTCCTTGTTCGGCAGGGCTCGGGGATCGATACGAGGTTCGGCTCTGGGCTCGGCTCTAGGCTGGGCTCTAGCCTCGGCTCGGCTCTAGGCTGGGCTCGGGGCTCGGATCTGGGTTCGGCTCTGGACTCGGCTCGACTTGGCTCTAGGCTGGGCTTGGGGATTGTCTCGGGGCTCGTCTCGAGGCTCGGCTCTGTGCTCTGTGTTCGGCTGGGCTCGGGGCTCGGCTCGAGGTTCGGCTCTGGGCTCGGCTCTAGGCTGGGCTCTAGCCTCGGCTCGGCTCTAGGCTGGGCTCGGGGCTCGGATCTGGGTTCGGCTCTGGACTCGGCTCGCCTCGGCTCTAGGCTGGGCTTGGGGATTGTCTCGGGGCTCGTCTCGAGGCTCGGCTCTGGGCTCTGTGCTCTACTTGGCTCGGGGCTCGGCTCGAGGCTCGTCTCAATACTCAGCTCTGGGCTCGCCACTAGACTGGGCTCTGGCTCGGCTCGCCTCTAGGCTGGACTCGGGACTCGGATCTGGGTTCGGTTCTGGACTCGGCTCGCCTCGGCTCTAGGCTGGGCTTGGGGATTGTCTCGGGGCTCGTCTCGAGGCTCGGCTCTGGGCTCTGTGCTCGGCTGGGCTCGGGGCTCGGCTCGAGGCTCGGCTCTGGGCTCGGCTCTGGACTCGGCTCGGCTCTAGGCTGGGCTCGGGGCTCGGATCTGGGTTCGGCTCTGGACTCGGCTCGCCTCGGCTCTAGGCTGGGCTTGGGGATTGTCTCGGGGCTCATCTCGAGGCTCGGCTCTGGGCTCTGTGCTCGGCTGGGCTCGGGGCTCGGCTCGAGGCTCGGTTCTGGGCTCGGCTCTAGGCTGGGCTCTGGGATCGGCTCGGCTCTAGTCTGGGCTCTGGGCTCGGATCTGCTTTCGGCACTGGACTCGTCTCCCCTCGGCTCTAGGCTGGGCTTGAGATTGTCTCGGGGCTCGTCTCGAGGCTCGGCTCTGGGCTCTGTGCTCGGCTGGTCTCGGGGCTCGGCTCGAGGCTCGGCTCTGGGCTCGCTCTGGACTCGGCTCTAGGCTGGGCTCGAGGCTCGGCTCAGGGCTTGTCTGCTCTCGGCTTTGAGCTGGGCTCAGGGATCTGCTCTGCTCTTGGCTCGGCTCGAGGCTCAGGTCGCGCCTGAATCTGGGCTCGGCTCTGGACTCGGCTCGGCTCTAGGCTGGGCTCGGGGCTCGGATCTGAGTTCGGCTCTGGACTCGGCTCGCCTCGGCTCTAGGCTGGGCTTGCGGATTGTCTCGGGGCTCGTCTCGAGGCTCGGCTCTGGGCTCTGTGCTCGGCTGGGCTCGGGGCTCGGCTCGAGGCTCGGCTCTGGGCTCGGCTCTGGACTCGGCTCGGCTTTGGGCTGGGCTCGGGGCTCGGATCTGGGTTCGGCTCTGGACTCGGCTCGCCTGTGCTCTAGGCTATGCTTGGGGATTGTCTCGGGGCTCGTCTCGAGGCTCGGCTCTGTGCACTGTGTTCGGCTGGGCTCGGGGCTCGGCTCGAGGTTCGGCTCTGGGCTTGGCTCTAGGCTGGGCTCTAGCATCGGCTCGGCTCTAGGCTGGGCTCGGGGCTCGGATCTGGGTTCGGCTCTGGACTCGGCTCGCCTCGGCTCTAGGCTGGGCTTGGGGATTGTCTCGGGGCTCGTCTCGAGGCTCGGCTCTGGGCTCTGTGCTCGGCTGGGCTCGGGGCTCGGCTCGAGGCTCGGCTCTGTGTTCGGCTCTGGACTCGGCTCTAGCCTGGGCTCGAGGCTCGGCTCTGGGCTTGTCTGCAATCGGCTTTGTGTTGGGCTCAGGTATCGGCTCTGCTCTTGGCTCGGCTCGAGGCTCAGATCGCGCCTGAATCTGGGCTCGGCTCTGGACTCGGCTCGGCTCTAGGCTGGGCTCGGGGCTCGGATCTGGGTTCGGCTCTGGACTCGGCTCGCCTCGGCTCTAGGCTGGGCTTGGGGATTGTCTCGGGGCTCGTCTCGAGGCTCGGCTATGGGCTCTGTGCTCGGCTGGGCTCGGGTCTCGGCTCGAGGCTCGGCTCTGGGTTCGGCTCTGGACTCGGCTCTAGCATCGGCTCGAGGCTCGGCTCTGGGCTTGTCTGCAATCGGCTTTGGGTTGGGCTCAGGTATCGGCTCTGCTCTTGGCTCGGCTCGAGGCTCAGATCGCGCCTGAATCTGGGCTCGGCTCTGGACTCGGCTCGGCTCTAGGCTGGGCTCGGGGCTCGGATCTGGGTTCGGCTCTGGACTCGGCTCGCCTCGGCTCTAGGCTGGGCTTGGGGATAGTCTCGGGGCTCGTCTCGAGGCTCTTCTCTGTGCTCTTTGTTCGGCAGGGCTCGGGGATCGATACGAGGTTCGGCTCTGGGCTCGGCTCGCCTCGGCTCTAGGCTGGGCTTGGGGATTGTCTCGGGGCTCGTCTCGAGGCTCGGCTCTGGGCTCTGTGCTCTACTTGGCTCGGGGCTCGGCTCGAGGCTCGACTCAATTCTCTGCTCTGGGCTCGCCACTATACTGGGCTCTGGCTCGGCTCGCCTCTAGGCTGGACTCGGGACTCGGATCTGGGTTCGGTTCTGGACTCGGCTCGCCTCGGCTCTAGGCTGGGCTTGGGGATTGTCTCGGGGCTCGTCTCGAGGCTCGGCTCTGGGCTCTGTGCTGGGCTGGGCTCGGGGCTCGGCTCGAGGCTCGGCTCTGGGCTCGGCTCTGGACTCGGCTCGGCTCTAGGCTGGGCTCGGGGCTCGGATCTGGGTTCGGCTCTGGACTCGGCTCGCCTCGGCTCTAGGCTGGGCTTGGGGATTGTCTCGGGGCTCATCTCTATGCTCGGCTCTGGGCTCTGTGCTCGGCTGATCTCGGGGCTCGGCTCGAGGCTCGGCTCTGGGCTCGCTCTGGACTCGGCTCTAGGCTGGGCTCGAGGCTCGGCTCAGGGCTTGTCTGCTCTCGGCTTTGAGCTGGGCTCAGGGATCTGCTCTGCTCTTGGCTCGGCTCGAGGCTCAGGTCGCGCCTGAATCTGGGCTCGGCTCTGGACTCGGCTCGGCTCTAGGCTGGGCTCGGGGCTCGGATCTGAGTTCGGCTCTGGACTCGGCTCGCCTCGGCTCTAGGCTGGGCTTGGGGATTGTCTCGGGGCTCGTCTCGAGGCTCGGCTCTGGGCTCTGTGCTCGGCTGGGCTCGGGGCTCGGCTCGAGGCTCGGCTCTGGGCTCGGCTCTGGACTCGGCTCGGCTTTGGGCTGGGCTCGGGGCTCGGATCTGGGTTCGGCTCTGGACTCGGCTCGCCTCGGCTCTAGGCTGGGCTTGGGGATTGTCTCGGGGCTCGTCTCGAGGCTCGGCTCTGTGCTCTGTGTTCGGCTGGGCTCGGGGCTCGGCTCGAGGTTCGGCTCTGGGCTTGGCTCTAGGCTGGGCTCTAGCCTCGGCTCGGCTCTAGGCTGGGCTCGGGGCTCTGATCTGGGTTCGGCTCTGGACTAGGCTCGCCTCGGCTCTAGGCTGGGCTTGGGGATTGTCTCGGGGCTCGTCTCGAGGCTCGGCTCTGGGCTCTGTGCTCGGCTGGGCTCGGGGATCGGCTCGAGGCTCGGCTTTGGACTCGGCTCTAGGCTCGGCTCTAGACTGTGCTCTGGCTCGGCTCGCCTCTAGGCTGGGCTCGGGGCTCGGATCTGGGTTCGGCTCTGGACTCGGCTCGCCTCGGCTCTAGGCTGGGCTTGGGGATTGTCTCGGGGCTCGTCTCGATGCTCTTCTCTGTGCTCTTTGTTCGGCAGGGCTCGGGGCTCGATTCGAGGTTCGGCTCTGGTCTCGGCTCTAGGCTGGGCTCTAGCCTCGGCTCGGCTCTAGGCTGGGCTCGGGGCTCGGATCTGGGTTCGGCTCTGGACTCGGCTCGCCTCGGCTCTAGGCTGGGCTTGAGGATTATCACGGGGCTCGTCTTGAGCATCGGTTCTGGGCTCTGTGCTCGGCTGGGCTCGGGGCTCGTCTCGAGGCTCGGCTCTGTGCTCGGCTCTGGACTTGGCTCTAGGCTGGGCTCGAGGCTCGGCTCTGGGCTTGTCTGCAATCGGCTTTGGGTTGGGCTCAGGTATCGGCTCTGCTCTTGGCTCGGCTCGAGGCTCAGATCGCGCCTGAATCTGGGCTCGGCTCTGGACTCGGCTCGGCTCTAGGCTGGGCTCGGGGCTCGGATCTGGGTTCGGCTCTGGACTCGGCTCACCTCGGCTCTAGGCTGGGCTTGGGGATTGTCTCGGGGCTCGTCTCGAGGCTTGGCTCTGGGCTCTGTGCTCGGCTGGGCTCGGGGCTCGTTTCGAGGCTCGGCTCTGGGCTCGGCTCTGGACTCGGCTCGGCTTTGGGCTGGGCTCGGGGCTCGGATCTGGGTTCGGCTCTGGACTCGGCTCGCCTCGGCTCTAGGCTGGGCTTGGGGATTGTCTCGGGGCTCGTCTCGAGGCTCGGCTCTGTGCTCTGTGTTCGTCTGGGCTCGGGGCTCGGCTCGAGGTTCGGCTCTGGGCTCGGCTCTAGGCTGGGCTCTAGCCTCGGCTCGGCTCTAGGCTGGGCTCGGGGATCGGATCTGGGTTCGGCTCTGGACTCGGCTCGCCTCGGCTCTAGGCTGGGCTTGGGGATTGTCTCGGGGCTCGTCTCGAGGCTCGGCTCTGGGCTCTGTGCTCGGCTGGGCTCGGGGCTCGGCTCGAGGCTCGGCTCTGTGCTCGGCTCTGGACTCGGCTCTTGGCTGGGCTCGAGGCTCGGCTCTGGGCTTGTCTGCAATCGGCTTTGGGTTGGGCTCAGGTATCGGCTGTGCTCTTGGCTCAGCTCGAGGCTTAGATCGCGCCTGAATCTGGGCTCGGCTCTGGACTCGGCTCGGCTCTAGGCTGAGCTCGGGGCTCGGATCTGGGTTCGGCTCTGGACTCGGCTCGCCTCGGCTCTAGGCTGGGCTTGGGGATTGTCTCGGGGCTCGTCTCGAGTTTCGGCTCTGGGCTCTGTGCTCGGCTGGGCTCGGGGCTCGGCTCGAGGCTCGGCTCTGGGCTCGGCTCTGGTCTCGGCTCGGCTTTGGGCTGGGCTCGGGGCTCGGATCTGGGTTCGGCTCTGGACTCGGCTCGCCTCGGCTCTAGGCAGGGCTTGGGGATTGTCTCGGGGCTCGGCTCGAGGTTCGGCTCTGGGCTCGGCTCTAGCCTGGGCTCTGAGCTCTGTGCTCGGTTGGTCTCGGGGTTCGGCTCGAGGCTCGGCTCAATACTCGGCTCTGGCCTCGCCTCTAGGCTGGGCTCAGGGCTCGGATCTGTGTTCGGCTCTGGACTCGGCTCGACTCGGCTCTAGGCTGGGCTTGGGGATTGTCTGGGGGCTCGTCTCGAGGCTCGGCTCTGTGCTCTGTGTTCGGCTGGGCTCGGGGCTCGGCTCGAGGTTCGGCTCTGGGCTCGGCTCTAGGCTGGGCTCTAGCCTCGGCTCGGATCTAGGCTGGGCTCGGGGCTCGGATCTGGGTTCGGCTCTGGACTCGGCTCGCCTCGGATCTAGGCTGGGCTTGGGGATTGTCTCGGGGCTCGTCTCGAGGCTCGGCTCTGGGCTCTGTGCTCGGCTGGGCTCGGGGCTCGGCTCGAGGCTCGGCTCTGTGCTCGGCTCTGGACTCGGCTCTAGGCTGGGCTCGAGGCTCGGATCTGGGCTTGTCTGCAATCGGCTTTGGGTTGGGCTCAGGTATCGGCTCTGGTCTTGGCTCGGCTCGAGGCTTAGATCGCGCCTGAATCTGGGCTCGGCTCTGGACTCGGCTCGGCTCTAGGCTGAGCTCGGGGCTCGGATCTGGGTTCGGCTCTGGACTCGGCTCGCCTCGGCTCTAGGCTGGGCTTGGGGATTGTCTCGGGGCTCGTCTCGAGTTTCGGCTCTGGGCTCTGTGCTCGGCTGGGCTCGGGGCTCGGCTCGAGGCTCGGCTCTGGGCTCGGCTCTGGTCTCGGCTCGGCTTTGGGCTGGGCTCGGGGCTCGGATCTGGGTTCGGCTCTGGACTCGGCTCGCCTCGGCTCTAGGCTGGGCTTGGGGATTGTCTCGGGGCTCGTCTCGAGGCTCGGCTCTGTGCTCTGTGTTCGGCTGGGCTCGGGGCTCGGCTCGAGGTTCGGCTCTGGGCTCGGCTCTAGGCTGGGCTCTAGCCTCGGCTCGGCTCTAGGCTCTGCTCGTTGCTCGGCTCTGGGCTCGGGTCTGGACTCGGATCTAGGCTGGGCTCGAGGCTCGGCTCTGGGCTTGTCTGCTCTCTGCTCTAGGCTGGGGTCGTGGCTCTGCTCTGGGCTCGTCTCTGGACTCGGCTCGAGGCTCGGCTCTGGGCTCGGCTCTGGACTCGGCTCGGCTTTGGGCTGGGCTCGGGGCTCGGATCTGGGTTCGGCTCTGGACTCGGCTCGCCTCGGCTCTAGGCTGGGCTTGGGGATTGTCTCGGGGCTCGGCTCGAGGTTCGGCTCTGGGCTCGGTTCTAGGCTGGGCTCTGAGCTCTGTGCTCGGCTGGTCTCGGGGCTCGGCTCGAGGCTCGGCTCAATACTCGGCTCTGGCCTCGCCTCTAGGCTGGGCTCAGGGCTCGGATCTGTGTTCGGCTCTGGACTCGGCTCGACTCGGCTCTAGGCTGGGCTTGGGGATTGTGTCGGGGCTCGTCTCGAGGCTCGGCTCTGTGCTCTGTGCTCGGCTGGGCTCGGTGCTCGGCTCGAGGCTCGGCTCTGGGCTCGTCTCTGGACTCGGCTCGGCTCTAGGCTGGGCTCGGGGCTCGGATCTGGGTTCGGCTCTGGACTCGGCTCGCCTCGGCTCTAGGCTGGGCTTGGGGATTGTCTCTGGGCTCGTTTCGAGGCTCGGCTCTGGGCTCTGTGCTCGGCTGGGCTCGGGGTTCGGCTCGAGGCTCGGCTCTGTGCTCGGCTCTGGACTCGGCTCTTGGCTGGGCTCGAGGCTCGGCTCTGGGCTTGTCTGCAATCGGCTTTGGGTTGGGCTCAGGTATCGGCTCTGCTCTTGGCTCGGCTCGAGGCTCATCGCGCGCCTGAATCTGGGCTTGGCTCTGGACTCGGCTTGGCTCTAGGCTGGGCTCGGGGCTCGTATCTGGGTTCGGCTCTGGACTCGGCTCGCCTCGGCTCTAGGCTGGGCTTGGGGATTGTCTCGGGGCTCGTCTCGAGGCTCGGCTCTGGGCTCTGTGCTCGGCTGGGCTCGGGGCTCGGCTCGAGGCTCGGCTCTGGGCTCGGCTCTGGACTCAGCTCGAGGCTGGGCTCGAGGCTCGGCTCTTGGCTTGTCTTCTCTCGGCTTTGGGCTGAGCTCAGGTATCGGCTCTACTCTTAGCTCGGCTCGAGGCTCAGATCGCGCCCGACTCTCGGCTCGGCTCTGGGCTCTGTGCTCGGCTGGGCTCGGGGCTCGGCTCGAGGCTCGGCTCTGGGCTCGGCTCTAGGCTGGGCTCTGGCCTCGGCTCGGCTCTAGGCTCTGCTCGTGGCTCGGCTCTGGGCTCGGGTCTGGACTCGGATCTAGGCTGGGCTCGAGGCTCGGCTCTGGGCTTGTCTGCTCTCGGCTCTAGGCTGGGCTAGTGGCTCTGCTCTGGGGTCGACTCTGGACTCCGTTCTAGGCTGGGCTCGAGGCTCGGCTCTGGACTTGGCTCGGCTCTAGGCTGGGCTCGGGGCTCGGATCTGGGTTCGGCTCTGGACTCGGCTCGCCTCGGCTCTAGGCTGGGCTTGGGGATTGTCTCGGGGCTCGTCTCGAGGCTCGGCTCTGTGCTCTGTGTTCGGCTGGGCTCGGGGCTCGGCTCCGAGGTTCGGCTCTGGGCTCGGCTCTAGACAGGGCTCTAGCCTCGGCTCGGCTCTAGGCCGGGCTCGGGGCTCGGATCAGGGTTCGGCTCTGGACTCGGCTCGCCTCGGCTCTAGGCTGGGCTTGGGGATTGTCTCGGGGCTCGTCTTGAGCATCGCCTCTGTGCTCTGTGCTCGGCTGGGCTCGGGGTTCGGCTCGAGGCTCGGCTCTAGGCTGGGCTATGGGCTCGGCTCAGCTCTAGGCCGGGCTCGGGGCTCGGATCTGGGTTCGGCTCTGGACTCGGCTCGACTTGGCTCTAGGCTGGGCTTGGGGATTGTCTCGGGGCTCGTCTCGAGGCTCGGCTCTGTGCTCTGTGTTCGGCTGGGCTCGGGTCTCGGCTCGAGGTTCGGCTCTGGGCTCGGCTCTAGGCTGGGCTCTAGCCTCGGCTCGGCTCTAGGCTGGGCTCGGGGCTCGGATCTGGGTTCGGCTCTGGACTCGGCTCGCCTCGGATCTAGGCTGGGCTTGGGGATTGTCTCGGGGCTCGTCTCGAGGCTCGGCTCTGGGCTCTGTGCTCGGCTGGGCTCGGGGCTCGGCTCGAGGCTCGGCTCTGGGTTCGGCTCTGGACTCGGCTCCAGCCTGGGCTCGAGGCTCGGCTCTGGGCTTGTCTGCAATCGGCTTTGGGTTGGGCTCAGGTATCGGCTCTGCTCTTGGCTCGGCTCGAGGCTCAGATCGCGCCTGAATCTGGGCTAGGCTCTGGACTCGGCTCGGCTCTAGGCTGGGCTCGGGGCTCGGATCTGGTTTCGGCTCTGGACTCGGCTCGCCTCGGCTCTAGGCTGGGCTTGGGGATTGTCTCGGGGCTCGTCTCGAGGCTCGGCTCTGGGCTCTGTGCTCGGCTGGGCTCGGGGCTCGGCTCGAGGCTCGGCTCTGGGCTCGGCTCTAGGCTGGGCTCTAGCCTCGGCTCGGCTCTAGGCTGGGCTCGGGGCTCGGATCTGGGTTCGGCTCTGGACTCGGCTCGCCTCGGCTCTAGGCTGGGCTTGGGGATAGTCTCGGGGCTCGTCTCGAGGCTCTTCTCTGTGCTCCTTGTTCGGCAGGGCTCGGGGATCGATACGAGGTTCGGCTCTGGGCTCGGCTCTAGGCTGGGCTCTAGCCTCGGCTCGGCTCTAGGCTGGGCTCGGGGCTCGGATCTGGGTTCGGCTCTGGACTCGGCTCGACTTGGCTCTAGGCTGGGCTTGGGGATTGTCTCGGGGCTCGTCTCGAGGCTCGGCTCTGTGCTCTGTGTTCGGCTGGGCTCGGGGCTCGGCTCGAGGTTCGGCTCTGGGCTCGGCTCTAGGCTGGGCTCTAGCCTCGGCTCGGCTCTAGGCTGGGCTCGGGGCTCGGATCTGGGTTCGGCTCTGGACTCGGCTCGCCTCGGCTCTAGGCTGGGCTTGGGGATTGTCTCGGGGCTCGTCTCGAGGCTCGGCTCTGGGCTCTGTGCTCTACTTGGCTCGGGGCTCGGCTCGAGGCTCGTCTCAATACTCAGCTCTGGGCTCGCCACTAGACTGGGCTCTGGCTCGGCTCGCCTCTAGGCTGGACTCGGGACTCGGATCTGGGTTCGGTTCTGGACTCGGCTCGCCTCGGCTCTAGGCTGGGCTTGGGGATTGTCTCGGGGCTCGTCTCGAGGCTCGGCTCTGGGCTCTGTGCTCGGCTGGGCTCGGGGCTCGGCTCGAGGCTCGGCTCTGGGCTCGGCTCTGGACTCGGCTCGGCTCTAGGCTGGGCTCGGGGCTCGGATCTGGGTTCGGCTCTGGACTCGGCTCGCCTCGGCTCTAGGCTGGGCTTGGGGATTGTCTCGGGGCTCATCTCGAGGCTCGGCTCTGGGCTCTGTGCTCGGCTGGGCTCGGGGCTCGGCTCGAGGCTCGGTTCTGGGCTCGGCTCTAGGCTGGGCTCTGGGATCGGCTCGGCTCTAGTCTGGGCTCTGGGCTCGGATCTGCTTTCGGCACTGGACTCGTCTCCCCTCGGCTCTAGGCTGGGCTTGAGATTGTCTCGGGGCTCGTCTCGAGGCTCGGCTCTGGGCTCTGTGCTCGGCTGGTCTCGGGGCTCGGCTCGAGGCTCGGCTCTGGGCTCGCTCTGGACTCGGCTCTAGGCTGGGCTCGAGGCTCGGCTCAGGGCTTGTCTGCTCTCGGCTTTGAGCTGGGCTCAGGGATCTGCTCTGCTCTTGGCTCGGCTCGAGGCTCAGGTCGCGCCTGAATCTGGGCTCGGCTCTGGACTCGGCTCGGCTCTAGGCTGGGCTCGGGGCTCGGATCTGAGTTCGGCTCTGGACTCGGCTCGCCTCGGCTCTAGGCTGGGCTTGCGGATTGTCTCGGGGCTCGTCTCGAGGCTCGGCTCTGGGCTCTGTGCTCGGCTGGGCTCGGGGCTCGGCTCGAGGCTCGGCTCTGGGCTCGGCTCTGGACTCGGCTCGGCTTTGGGCTGGGCTCGGGGCTCGGATCTGGGTTCGGCTCTGGACTCGGCTCGCCTGTGCTCTAGGCTATGCTTGGGGATTGTCTCGGGGCTCGTCTCGAGGCTCGGCTCTGTGCACTGTGTTCGGCTGGGCTCGGGGCTCGGCTCGAGGTTCGGCTCTGGGCTTGGCTCTAGGCTGGGCTCTAGCATCGGCTCGGCTCTAGGCTGGGCTCGGGGCTCGGATCTGGGTTCGGCTCTGGACTCGGCTCGCCTCGGCTCTAGGCTGGGCTTGGGGATTGTCTCGGGGCTCGTCTCGAGGCTCGGCTCTGGGCTCTGTGCTCGGCTGGGCTCGGGGCTCGGCTCGAGGCTCGGCTCTGTGTTCGGCTCTGGACTCGGCTCTAGCCTGGGCTCGAGGCTCGGCTCTGGGCTTGTCTGCAATCGGCTTTGTGTTGGGCTCAGGTATCGGCTCTGCTCTTGGCTCGGCTCGAGGCTCAGATCGCGCCTGAATCTGGGCTCGGCTCTGGACTCGGCTCGGCTCTAGGCTGGGCTCGGGGCTCGGATCTGGGTTCGGCTCTGGACTCGGCTCGCCTCGGCTCTAGGCTGGGCTTGGGGATTGTCTCGGGGCTCGTCTCGAGGCTCGGCTATGGGCTCTGTGCTCGGCTGGGCTCGGGTCTCGGCTCGAGGCTCGGCTCTGGGTTCGGCTCTGGACTCGGCTCTAGCATCGGCTCGAGGCTCGGCTCTGGGCTTGTCTGCAATCGGCTTTGGGTTGGGCTCAGGTATCGGCTCTGCTCTTGGCTCGGCTCGAGGCTCAGATCGCGCCTGAATCTGGGCTCGGCTCTGGACTCGGCTCGGCTCTAGGCTGGGCTCGGGGCTCGGATCTGGGTTCGGCTCTGGACTCGGCTCGCCTCGGCTCTAGGCTGGGCTTGGGGATAGTCTCGGGGCTCGTCTCGAGGCTCTTCTCTGTGCTCTTTGTTCGGCAGGGCTCGGGGATCGATACGAGGTTCGGCTCTGGGCTCGGCTCGCCTCGGCTCTAGGCTGGGCTTGGGGATTGTCTCGGGGCTCGTCTCGAGGCTCGGCTCTGGGCTCTGTGCTCTACTTGGCTCGGGGCTCGGCTCGAGGCTCGACTCAATTCTCTGCTCTGGGCTCGCCACTATACTGGGCTCTGGCTCGGCTCGCCTCTAGGCTGGACTCGGGACTCGGATCTGGGTTCGGTTCTGGACTCGGCTCGCCTCGGCTCTAGGCTGGGCTTGGGGATTGTCTCGGGGCTCGTCTCGAGGCTCGGCTCTGGGCTCTGTGCTGGGCTGGGCTCGGGGCTCGGCTCGAGGCTCGGCTCTGGGCTCGGCTCTGGACTCGGCTCGTCTCTAGGCTGGGCTCGGGGCTCGGATCTGGGTTCGGCTCTGGACTCGGCTCGCCTCGGCTCTAGGCTGGGCTTGGGGATTGTCTCGGGGCTCATCTCTATGCTCGGCTCTGGGCTCTGTGCTCGGCTGATCTCGGGGCTCGGCTCGAGGCTCGGCTCTGGGCTCGCTCTGGACTCGGCTCTAGGCTGGGCTCGAGGCTCGGCTCAGGGCTTGTCTGCTCTCGGCTTTGAGCTGGGCTCAGGGATCTGCTCTGCTCTTGGCTCGGCTCGAGGCTCAGGTCGCGCCTGAATCTGGGCTCGGCTCTGGACTCGGCTCGGCTCTAGGCTGGGCTCGGGGCTCGGATCTGAGTTCGGCTCTGGACTCGGCTCGCCTCGGCTCTAGGCTGGGCTTGGGGATTGTCTCGGGGCTCGTCTCGAGGCTCGGCTCTGGGCTCTGTGCTCGGCTGGGCTCGGGGCTCGGCTCGAGGCTCGGCTCTGGGCTCGGCTCTGGACTCGGCTCGGCTTTGGGCTGGGCTCGGGGCTCGGATCTGGGTTCGGCTCTGGACTCGGCTCGCCTCGGCTCTAGGCTGGGCTTGGGGATTGTCTCGGGGCTCGTCTCGAGGCTCGGCTCTGTGCTCTGTGTTCGGCTGGGCTCGGGGCTCGGCTCGAGGTTCGGCTCTGGGCTTGGCTCTAGGCTGGGCTCTAGCCTCGGCTCGGCTCTAGGCTGGGCTCGGGGCTCTGATCTGGGTTCGGCTCTGGACTAGGCTCGCCTCGGCTCTAGGCTGGGCTTGGGGATTGTCTCGGGGCTCGTCTCGAGGCTCGGCTCTGGGCTCTGTGCTCGGCTGGGCTCGGGGATCGGCTCGAGGCTCGGCTTTGGACTCGGCTCTAGGCTCGGCTCTAGACTGTGCTCTGGCTCGGCTCGCCTCTAGGCTGGGCTCGGGGCTCGGATCTGGGTTCGGCTCTGGACTCGGCTCGCCTCGGCTCTAGGCTGGGCTTGGGGATTGTCTCGGGGCTCGTCTCGATGCTCTTCTCTGTGCTCTTTGTTCGGCAGGGCTCGGGGCTCGATTCGAGGTTCGGCTCTGGTCTCGGCTCTAGGCTGGGCTCTAGCCTCGGCTCGGCTCTAGGCTGGGCTCGGGGCTCGGATCTGGGTTCGGCTCTGGACTCGGCTCGCCTCGGCTCTAGGCTGGGCTTGAGGATTATCACGGGGCTCGTCTTGAGCATCGGTTCTGGGCTCTGTGCTCGGCTGGGCTCGGGGCTCGTCTCGAGGCTCGGCTCTGTGCTCGGCTCTGGACTTGGCTCTAGGCTGGGCTCGAGGCTCGGCTCTGGGCTTGTCTGCAATCGGCTTTGGGTTGGGCTCAGGTATCGGCTCTGCTCTTGGCTCGGCTCGAGGCTCAGATCGCGCCTGAATCTGGGCTCGGCTCTGGACTCGGCTCGGCTCTAGGCTGGGCTCGGGGCTCGGATCTGGGTTCGGCTCTGGACTCGGCTCACCTCGGCTCTAGGCTGGGCTTGGGGATTGTCTCGGGGCTCGTCTCGAGGCTTGGCTCTGGGCTCTGTGCTCGGCTGGGCTCGGGGCTCGTTTCGAGGCTCGGCTCTGGGCTCGGCTCTGGACTCGGCTCGGCTTTGGGCTGGGCTCGGGGCTCGGATCTGGGTTCGGCTCTGGACTCGGCTCGCCTCGGCTCTAGGCTGGGCTTGGGGATTGTCTCGGGGCTCGTCTCGAGGCTCGGCTCTGTGCTCTGTGTTCGTCTGGGCTCGGGGCTCGGCTCGAGGTTCGGCTCTGGGCTCGGCTCTAGGCTGGGCTCTAGCCTCGGCTCGGCTCTAGGCTGGGCTCGGGGATCGGATCTGGGTTCGGCTCTGGACTCGGCTCGCCTCGGCTCTAGGCTGGGCTTGGGGATTGTCTCGGGGCTCGTCTCGAGGCTCGGCTCTGGGCTCTGTGCTCGGCTGGGCTCGGGGCTCGGCTCGAGGCTCGGCTCTGTGCTCGGCTCTGGACTCGGCTCTTGGCTGGGCTCGAGGCTCGGCTCTGGGCTTGTCTGCAATCGGCTTTGGGTTGGGCTCAGGTATCGGCTGTGCTCTTGGCTCAGCTCGAGGCTTAGATCGCGCCTGAATCTGGGCTCGGCTCTGGACTCGGCTCGGCTCTAGGCTGAGCTCGGGGCTCGGATCTGGGTTCGGCTCTGGACTCGGCTCGCCTCGGCTCTAGGCTGGGCTTGGGGATTGTCTCGGGGCTCGTCTCGAGTTTCGGCTCTGGGCTCTGTGCTCGGCTGGGCTCGGGGCTCGGCTCGAGGCTCGGCTCTGGGCTCGGCTCTGGTCTCGGCTCGGCTTTGGGCTGGGCTCGGGGCTCGGATCTGGGTTCGGCTCTGGACTCGGCTCGCCTCGGCTCTAGGCAGGGCTTGGGGATTGTCTCGGGGCTCGGCTCGAGGTTCGGCTCTGGGCTCGGCTCTAGCCTGGGCTCTGAGCTCTGTGCTCGGTTGGTCTCGGGGTTCGGCTCGAGGCTCGGCTCAATACTCGGCTCTGGCCTCGCCTCTAGGCTGGGCTCAGGGCTCGGATCTGTGTTCGGCTCTGGACTCGGCTCGACTCGGCTCTAGGCTGGGCTTGAGGATTGTCTCGGGGCTCGTCTCGAGGCTCGGCTCTGTGCTCTGTGTTCGGCTGGGCTCGGGGCTCGGCTCGAGGTTCGGCTCTGGGCTCGGCTCTAGGCTGGGCTCTAGCCTCGGCTCGGATCTAGGCTGGGCTCGGGGCTCGGATCTGGGTTCGGCTCTGGACTCGGCTCGCCTCGGATCTAGGCTGGGCTTGGGGATTGTCTCGGGGCTCGTCTCGAGGCTCGGCTCTGGGCTCTGTGCTCGGCTGGGCTCGGGGCTCGGCTCGAGGCTCGGCTCTGTGCTCGGCTCTGGACTCGGCTCTAGGCTGGGCTCGAGGCTCGGATCTGGGCTTGTCTGCAATCGGCTTTGGGTTGGGCTCAGGTATCGGCTCTGGTCTTGGCTCGGCTCGAGGCTTAGATCGCGCCTGAATCTGGGCTCGGCTCTGGACTCGGCTCGTCTCTAGGCTGAGCTCGGGGCTCGGATCTGGGTTCGGCTCTGGACTCGGCTCGCCTCGGCTCTAGGCTGGGCTTGGGGATTGTCTCGGGGCTCGTCTCGAGTTTCGGCTCTGGGCTCTGTGCTCGGCTGGGCTCGGGGCTCGGCTCGAGGCTCGGCTCTGGGCTCGGCTCTGGTCTCGGCTCGGCTTTGGGCTGGGCTCGGGGCTCGGATCTGGGTTCGGCTCTGGACTCGGCTCGCCTCGGCTCTAGTCTGGGCTTGGGGATTGTCTCGGGGCTCGTCTCGAGGCTCGGCTCTGTGCTCTGTGTTCGGCTGGGCTCGGGGCTCGGCTCGAGGTTCGGCTCTGGGCTCGGCTCTAGGCTGGGCTCTAGCCTCGGCTCGGCTCTAGGCTCTGCTCGTTGCTCGGCTCTGGGCTCGGGTCTGGACTCGGATCTAGGCTGGGCTCGAGGCTCGGCTCTGGGCTTGTCTGCTCTCTGCTCTAGGCTGGGGTCGTGGCTCTGCTCTGGGCTCGTCTCTGGACTCGGCTCGAGGCTCGGCTCTGGGCTCGGCTCTGGACTCGGCTCGGCTTTGGGCTGGGCTCGGGGCTCGGATCTGGGTTCGGCTCTGGACTCGGCTCGCCTCGGCTCTAGGCTGGGCTTGGGGATTGTCTCGGGGCTCGGCTCGAGGTTCGGCTCTGGGCTCGGTTCTAGGCTGGGCTCTGAGCTCTGTGCTCGGCTGGTCTCGGGGCTCGGCTCGAGGCTCGGCTCAATACTCGGCTCTGGCCTCGCCTCTAGGCTGGGCTCAGGGCTCGGATCTGTGTTCGGCTCTGGACTCGGCTCGACTCGGCTCTAGGCTGGGCTTGGGGATTGTGTCGGGGCTCGTCTCGAGGCTCGGCTCTGTGCTCTGTGCTCGGCTGGGCTCGGTGCTCGGCTCGAGGCTCGGCTCTGGGCTCGTCTCTGGACTCGGCTGGGCTCTAGGCTGGGCTCGGGGCTCGGATCTGGGTTCGGCTCTGGACTCGGCTCGCCTCGGCTCTAGGCTGGGCTTGGGGATTGTCTCTGGGCTCGTTTCGAGGCTCGGCTCTGGGCTCTGTGCTCGGCTGGGCTCGGGGTTCGGCTCGAGGCTCGGCTCTGTGCTCGGCTCTGGACTCGGCTCTTGGCTGGGCTCGAGGCTCGGCTCTGGGCTTGTCTGCAATCGGCTTTGGGTTGGGCTCAGGTATCGGCTCTGCTCTTGGCTCGGCTCGAGGCTCATCGCGCGCCTGAATCTGGGCTTGGCTCTGGACTCGGCTTGGCTCTAGGCTGGGCTCGGGGCTCGTATCTGGGTTCGGCTCTGGACTCGGCTCGCCTCGGCTCTAGGCTGGGCTTGGGGATTGTCTCGGGGCTCGTCTCGAGGCTCGGCTCTGGGCTCTGTGCTCGGCTGGGCTCGGGGCTCGGCTCGAGGCTCGGCTCTGGGCTCGGCTCTGGACTCAGCTCGAGGCTGGGCTCGGGGCTCGGCTCTTGGCTTGTCTTCTCTCGGCTTTGGGCTGAGCTCAGGTATCGGCTCTACTCTTAGCTCGGCTCGAGGCTCAGATCGCGCCCGACTCTCGGCTCGGCTCTGGGCTCTGTGCTCGGCTGGGCTCGGGGCTCGGCTCGAGGCTCGGCTCTGGGCTCGGCTCTAGGCTGGGCTCTGGCCTCGGCTCGGCTCTAGGCTCTGCTCGTGGCTCGGCTCTGGGCTCGGGTCTGGACTCGGATCTAGGCTGGGCTCGAGGCTCGGCTCTGGGCTTGTCTGCTCTCGGCTCTAGGCTGGGCTAGTGGCTCTGCTCTGGGGTCGACTCTGGACTCCGTTCTAGGCTGGGCTCGAGGCTCGGATCTGGGTTCGGCTCTGGACTCGGCTCGCCTCGGCTCTAGGCTGGGCTTGGGGATTGTCTCGGGGCTCGTCTCGAGGCTCGGCTCTGTGCTCTGTGTTCGGCTGGGCTCGGGGCTCGGCTCCGAGGTTCGGCTCTGGGCTCGGCTCTAGACAGGGCTCTAGCCTCGGCTCGGCTCTAGGCCGGGCTCGGGGCTCGGATCAGGGTTCGGCTCTGGACTCGGCTCGCCTCGGCTCTAGGCTGGGCTTGGGGATTGTCTCGGGGCTCGTCTTGAGCATCGCCTCTGTGCTCTGTGCTCGGCTGGGCTCGTGGTTCGGCTCGAGGCTCGGCTCTGGGCTTGTCTGCAATCGGCTTTGGGTTGGGCTCAGGTATCGGCTCTGCTCTTGGCTCGGCTCGAGGCTCATCTCGCGCCTGAATCTGGGCTCGGCTCTGGACTCGGCTGGGCTCTAGGCTGGGCTCGGGGCTCGGATCTGGGTTCGGCTCTGGACTCGGCTCGCCTCGGCTCTAGGCTGGGCTTGGGGATTGTCTCGGGGCTCGTCTCGAGGCTCGGCTCTGGGCTCTGTGCTCGGCTGGGCTCGGGGCTCGGCTCGAGGCTCGGCTCTGGACTCGGCTCTAGGCTCGGCTCTAGACTGTGGTCTGGCTCGGATCGCCTCTAGGCTGGGCTCGGGGCTCGGATCTGGGTTCGGCTCTGGACTCGGCTCGACTCGGCTCTAGGCTGGGCTTGGGGATTGTCTCGGGGCTCGTCTCGAGGCTCGGCTCTGTGCTCTGTGTTCGGCTGGGCTCGGGGCTCGGCTCGAGGTTCGGCTCTGGGCTCGGCTCTGGGCTCGGCTCTAGACTGTGCTCTGGCTCGGCTCGCCTCTTGGCTGGGCTCGGGGCTCGGATCTGGGTTCGGCTCTGGACTCGGCTCGCCTCGGCTCTAGGCTGGGCTTGGGGATTGTCTCGGGGCTCGTCTCGAGGCTCGGCTCTGGGCTCTGTGCTCGGCTGGGCTCGGGGCTCGGCTCGAGGCTCGGCTCTGGACTCGGCTCTAGGCTCGGCTCTAGACTGTGGTCTGGCTCGGATCGCCTCTAGGCTGGGCTCGGGGCTCGGATCTGGGTTCGGCTCTGGACTCGGCTCGACTCGGCTCTAGGCTGGGTTTGGGGATTGTCTCGGGGCTCGTCTCGAGGCTCGGCTCTGTGCTCTGTGTTCGGCTGGGCTCGGGGCTCGGCTCGAGGTTCGGCTCTGGGCTCGGCTCTGGGCTCGGCTCTAGACTGTGCTCTGGCTCGGCTCGCCTCTTGGCTGGGCTCGGGGCTCGGATCTGGGTTCGGCTCTGGACTCGGCTCACCTCGGCTCTAGGCTGGGCTTGGGGATTGTCTCGGGGCTCGTCTCGAGGCTCTTCTCTGTGCTATTTGTTCGGCAGCGCTCGGGGCTCGATTCGAGGTTCGGATCTGGGCTCGGCTCTAGGCTGGGCTCTAGCCTCGGCTCGGCTCTAGGCTGGGCTCGGGGCTCGGATCTGGGTTCGGCTCTGGACTCGGCTCGCCTCGGCTCTAGGCTGGGCTTGGGGATTGTCTCTGGGCTCGTCTCGAGGCTCGGCTCTGGGCTATGTGCTCGGCTGGGCTCGGGGCTCGGCTCGAGGCTCGGCTCTGTGCTCGGCTCTGGACTTGGCTCTAGGCTGGGCTCGAGGCTCGGCTCTGAGCTTGTCTGCAATCGGCTTTGGGTTGGGCTCAGTTTTCGGCTCTGCTCTTGGCTCGGCTCTGGACTCAGATCGCGCCTGAATCTGGACTCGGCTCTGGACTCGGCTCGGCTCTAGACTGGGCTCGGGGCTCGGATCTGGGTTCGGCTCTGGACTCGGCTCGCCTCGGCTCTAGGCTGGGCTTGGGGATTGTCTCGGGGCTCGTCTCGAGGCTCGGCTCTGGGCTCTGTGCTCGGCTGGGCTCGGGGCTCGGCTCGAGGCTCGGCTCTGGGTTCGGCTCTGGACTCGGCTCGGCTTTGGGCTGGGCTCGGGGCTCGGATCTGGGTTCGGCTCTGGACTCGGCTCGCCTCGGCTCTAGGCTGGGCTTGGGGATTGTCTCGGGGCTCGGCTCGAGGTTCGGCTGTGGGCTCGGTTCTAGGCTGGGCTCTGAGCTCTGTGCTCGGCTGGTCTCGGGGCTCGGCTCGAGGCTTGGCTCAATACTCGGCTCTGGCCTCGCCTCTAGGCTGGGCTCAGGGCTCGGATCTGTGTTCGGCTCTGGACTCGGCTCGACTCGGCTGTAGGCTGGGCTTGGGGATTGTGTCGGGGCTCGTCTCGAGGCTCGGCTCTGGGCTCTGTGCTCGGCTGGGCTCGGTGCTCGGCTCGTGGCTCTGCTCTGGGCTCGTCTCTGGACTCGGTTCTAGGCTGGGCTCGAGGCTCGGCTCTGGACTCGGCTCGGCTCTAGGCTGGGCTCGGGGCACGGATCTGTGTTCGGCTCTGGACTCGGCTCGACTCGGCTCTAGGCTGGGCTTGGGGATTGTCTCGGGGCTCGTCTCGAGTCTCGGCTCAATACTCGGCTCTGGGCTCACCTCTAGACTGGGCTCTGGCTCGGCTCGGCTCTAGGCTGGGCTCGGGGATCGGATCTGGATTCGGCTCGGGCCTCGACTCGCCTCGGCTCTAGGCTGGGCTTGGGGATTGTCTCGGGGCTCGGCTCGAGGCTCGGCTCTGTGCTCGGCTCTGGACTCGGCTCTAGGCTGGGATCGAGGCTCGGCTCTGGTCTTGTCTGCAATCTGCTTTGGGTTAGGCTCAGGTATCGGCTCTGCTCTTGCTCGGCTCGAGGCTCAGATCGCGCCTGAACCTGGGCTCGGCTGTGGACTCGGCTCGGCTCTAGGCTGGGCTCTGGGATTGTCTCGGGGCTCGTCTCGAGGCTCGGCTCTGGGCTCTGTGCTCGGCTGGTCTCGGGGCTCGGCTCGAGGCTCGACTCTGGGCTCGGCTCTGGACTCGGCTCGGCTGTGGGCTGGGCTCGGATCTGGGTTCGGCTCTGGACTCGGCTCGCCTCGGCTCTAGGCTGGGCTTGGGGATTGTCTCGGGGCTCGCTCGAGGCTCGGTTCTGTGCTCTGTGTTCAGCTGGGCTCGGGGCTCGATTCGAGGTTCGGCTCTGGGCTCGTCTCTAGGCTGGGCTCTAGCCTCGGCTCGGCTCTAGGCTGGGCTCGGGGCTCGGATCTGGGTTCGGCTCTGGACTCGGCTCGCCTCGGCTCTAGGCTGGGCTTGGGGATTGTCTCGGGGCTCGTCTTGAGCATCGCCTCTGTGCTCTGTGCTCGGCTGGGCTCGGGGTTCGGCTCGAGGCTCGGCTCTGGGCTTGTCTGCAATCGGCTTTGGGTTGGGCTCAGGTATCGGCTATGCTCTTGGCTCGGCTCGAGGCTCATCTCGCGCCTGAATCTGGGCTCGGCTCTGGACTCGGCTCGGCTCTAGGCTGGGCTCGGGGCTCGGATCTGGGTTCGGCTCTGGACTCGGCTCGCCTCGACTCTAGGCTGGGCTTGGGGATTGTCTCGGGTCTCGTCTCGAGGATCGGCTCTGGGCTCTGTGCTCGGCTGGGCTCGGGGCTCGGCTCGAGGCTCGGCTCTGGCACGCCTCTAGGCTGTGCTCTGGGTTCGGGGCTCGGCTCGAGGCTCGTCTCTAGGCTGTGCTCTGGGTTCGTCTCGGCTCTAGGCTGGGCTCTGGGCTCGACTCTAGGCTGGGATCGGGTCTCGGCTCTGGGCTCGGTTCTGGACTCGGCTCTAGGCTGGGATCGAGGCTCGGCTCTGGACTTGTCTTCTCTCGGCTTTGGGCTGAGCTCAGGGATCGGCTCTGCTCTTGGCTCGGCTCGAGGCTCAGATCTTGCCCGACTCTGGGCTCGGCTCTGGACTCGGCTCGGCTCTAGGCTTGGCTCGGGGCTCGGATCTAGGTTCGGCTCTGGACTCGGCTCGCCTCGGCTCTAGGCTGGGCTTGGGGATTGTCTCGGGGCTCGTCTTGAGGCTTGGCTATGGGCTCTGTGTTCCGCTGGGCTCGGGGCTCGGCTCGAGGCTCGGCTCTGGGCTCGGCTCTGGACTCGGCTCTAGGCTGGGCTCGAGGCTCGGCTCTGGGCTTGTCTGCTCTCGGCTTTGGGCTGGGCTCAGGGATCGGCTCTGCTCTTGGCTCGGCTCGAGGCTCAGATCGCGCCCGACTCTGGGCTCGGCTCGGCTCTAGGCTGGGCTCTGGGCTCGGATCTCGGTTCGGCTCTGGACTCGGCTTGCCTCGGCTCTAGGCTGGGCTTGGGTATTGTCTCGGGGCTTGTCTCGAGTCTCGGCACTGGGCTCTGTGCTCGGCTGTGCTCGGGGCTCGGCTCGAGGCTCGGCTCAGGGCTCGCTCTAGGCTGGGCTCCGGGCTCGTTTCTCGGCTCTAGGCTTGGCTCGGGGCTCGGATCTGGGTTCGGCTCTGGACTCGGCTCGCCTCGGCTCTAGGCTGGGCTTGGGGATTGTCTCGGGGCTCGGCTCGAGGCTCGGTCTGGGCTGGGCTCCGGGCTCGGCTCGGATATAGGCTGGGCTCGGGGCTCGGATCTGGGTTTGGCTCTGGACTCGGCTCGCCTCGGCAATAGGCTGGGCTTGGGGATTGTCTCGGGGCTCGTCTCGAGGCTCGGCTCTGGTCTCTGTGCTCGGCTGGGCTAGGGGCTCGGCTCGAGGCTCGGCTCTGGACTCGGCTCTAGGCTGGGCTCTGGCCTCGTCTCGGCTCTAGGCTGGGCTCGGGGCTCGGATCTGGGTTCGGCTCTGGACTCGGCTCGCCTCGGCTCTAGGTTGGGCTCGGGGCTCGGATCTGGGTTCGGCTCTGGACTCGGCTCGCCTCGGCTCTAGGCTGGGCTTGGGGATTGTCTCGGGGCTCGTCTTGAGGCTCGGCTATGGGCTCTGTGCTCGTCTGGGCTCGGGGCTCGGCTCGAGGCTCAGCTCTGGGCTCGGCTCTGGACTCGGCTCTAGGCTGGGCTCGAGGCTCGGCTCTGGGATTGTCTGCTCTCGGCTTTGGGCTGGGCTCAGGGATCGGCTCTGCTCTTGGCTCGGCTCGAGGCTCAGATCGCGCCCGACTCTGGGCTCGGCTCTGGACTCGGCACGGCTCTAGGCTGGGCTCGGGGCTCGGATCTGGGTTCGGCTCTGGACTCGGGTCGCCTCGGCTCTAGGCTAGGCTTGGGGATTGTCTCGGGGCTCTTCTCGAGACTCGGCTCTGGGCTCTGTGCTCGGCTGGGCTCGGGGCTCGGCTCTGGGCTCGGCTCTGGGCTCGGCTCTAGGCTGGGCTCTGGCCTCGTCTCGGCTCTAGGCTGGGCTCGGGGCTCGGATCTGGGTTCGGCTCTGGACTCGGCTCGCCTCGGCTCTAGGCTGACTCGGGGCTCGGATCTGGGTTCGGCTCTGGACTCGGCTCGCCTCGGCTCTAGGCTGGGCTCGGGGCTCGGATCTGGGTTCGGCTCTGGACTCGGCTCGCCTCGGCTCTAGGCTGGGCTTGGGGATTGTCTCGGGGCTCGTCTTGAGGCTCGGCTATGGGCTCTGTGCTCGTCTGGGCTCGGGGCTCGGCTCGAGGCTCAGCTCTGGGCTCGGCTGTGGACTCGGCTCTAGGCTGGGCTCGAGGCTCGGCTCTGGGCTTGTCTGCTCTCGGCTTTGGGCTGGGCTCAGGGATCGGCTCTGCTCTTGGCTCGGCTCGAGGCTCAGATCGCGCCCGACTCTGGGCTCGGCTCTGGTCTCGGCTCGGCTCTAGGCTGGGCTCGGGGCTCGGATCTTGGTTCGGCTCTGGACTCGGGTCGCCTCGGCTCTAGGCTAGGCTTGGGGATTGTCTCGGGGCTCGTCTCGAGGCTCGGCTCTGGGCTCTGTGCTCGGCTGGGCTCGGGGCTCGGCTCTGGGCTTGGCTCTGGGCTCGGCTCTAGGCTGGGCTCTGGCATCGTCTCGGCTCTAGGCTGGGCTCGGGGCTCGGATCTGGGTTCGGCTCTGGACTCGGCTCGCCTCGGCTCTAGGCTAACTCGGGGCTCGGATCTGGGTTCGGCTCTGGACTTGTCTCGCCTCGGCTCTAGGCTGGGCTTGGGGATTGTCTCGGGGCTCGTCTTGAGGCTCGGCTATGGGCTCTGTGCTCGTCTGGGCTCGGGGCTCGGCTCGAGGCTCAGCTCTGGGCTCGGCTCTGGACTCGGCTCTAGGCTGGGCTCGAGGCTCGGCTCTGGGCTTGTCTGCAATCGGCTTTGGGCTGGGCTCGGGGATCGGCTCTGCTCTTGGCTCGGCTCGAGTCTCAGATCGCGCCCGACTCTGGGCTCAGCTCTGGACTCGGCTCGGTTCTAGGCTGGGCTCGGGGCTCGGATCTGGGTTCGGCTCTGGACTCGGCTCGCCTCGGCTCTAGGCTGGGCTTGGGGATTGTCTCGGGGCTCGTCTCGAGGCTCGGCACTGGGCTCTGTGCTCGGTTGGGCTCGGGGCTCGGCTCGAGGCTCGGCTCTGGGCTCGGCTCTAGGCTGGGCTCTGGCCTCGCCTCGGCTCTAGGCTGGGCTCGGGGCTCGGATCTGGGTTCGGCTCTGGACTCGGCTCGCCTCGGCTCTAGGCTGGGTTTGGGGATTGTCTCGGGGCTCGTCTTGAGGCTCGGCTATGGGCTCTGTGTCGGCTGGGCTCGGGGCTCGGCTCGAGGCTCGGCTCTGGGCTCGGCTCTGGACTCAGCTCTAGGCTGGGCTCGAGGCTCGGCTCTGGGCTTGTCTGCTCTCGGCTTTGGGCTGGGCTCAGGGATCGGCTCTGCTCTTGGCTCGGCTCGAGGCTCAGATCGCGCCCGACTCTGGGCTCGGCTCTGGACTCGGCTCGGCTCTAGGCTGGGCTCGGGGCTCGGATCTGGGTTCGGCTCTGGACTCGGCTCGCCTCGGCTCTAGGCTAGGCTTGGGGATTGTCTCGGGGCTCGTCTCGAGGCTCGGCTCTGGGCTCTGTGTTCGGCTGGGCTCGGGCCTCGGCTCTGGGCTCGGCTCTGGGCTCGGCTCTAGGCTGGGCTCTGGCCTCGTCTCGGCTCTAGGCTGGGCTCGGGGCTCGGATCTGGGTTCGGCTCTGGACTCGGCTCGCCTCGGCTCTAGGCTGACTCGGGGCTCGGATCTGGGTTCGGCTCTGGACTCGGCTCGCCTCGTCTCTAGGCTGTGCTCTGGGCTCGTCTCGGCTGTAGGCTGTGCTCGGGTCTCGGCTCTAGGCTTGTCTCCTCTCGGCTTTGGGCTGAGCTCAGGGATCAGCTCCGCTCTTGGCTCGGCTCGAGGGTCGTTTCCATGCCGGGCTCTGGGCTCGGCTCTGCTCGGCTCTGAGTTGGACTCGGCGATCGACCCTGGACTCTGCTCGAGGCTCGGCTCTGGACTGGGCTCGTTGTTCGGCTCTGGGCTGAGCTAGTGTATCAGCTCTGGGCTCTGGATCGGCTTGGAACTTGGCGAGGCGAGGCTCGAGGCAGGGCTCTTGGTTCGGCTGGGCTCGGGGCTCGGCTCGCGCCCGACTCTGGGCTCGGCTCTGGACTCGGCTCAGCTCTAGGCTTGGCTCGTGGCTCGGCTCGAGGCTCGGCTCTGGACTCGGCTCGCCTCTGCTCTAGGCTGGGCTTGGGGATTGTCTCGGGTCTCGTCTCGAGGATCGGCTCTGGGCTCTGTGCTCGGCTGGGCTCGGGGCTCGGCTCGAGGCTCGGCTCTGGCACGCCTCTAGGCTGTGCTCTGGGTTCGGGGCTCGGCTCGAGGCTCGTCTCTAGGCTGTGCTCTGGGTTCGTCTCGGCTCTAGGCTGGGCTCTGGGCTCGACTCTAGGCTGGGATCGGGTCTCGGCTCTGGGCTCGGTTCTGGACTCGGCTCTAGGCTGGGATCGAGGCTCGGCTCTGGACTTGTCTTCTCTCGGCTTTGGGCTGAGCTCAGGGATCGGCTCTGCTCTTGGCTCGGCTCGAGGCTCAGATCTTGCCCGACTCTGGGCTCGGCTCTGGACTCGGCTCGGCTCTAGGCTTGGCTCGGGGCTCGGATCTAGGTTCGGCTCTGGACTCGGCTCGCCTCGGCTCTAGGCTGGGCTTGGGGATTGTCTCGGGGCTCGTCTTGAGGCTTGGCTATGGGCTCTGTGTTCGGCTGGGCTCGGGGCTCGGCTCGAGGCTCGGCTCTGGGCTCGGCTCTGGACTCGGCTCTAGGCTGGGCTCGAGGCTCGGCTCTGGGCTTGTCTGCTCTCGGCTTTGGGCTGGGCTCAGGGATCGGCTCTGCTCTTGGCTCGGCTCGAGGCTCAGATCGCGCCCGACTCTGGGCTCGCCTCGGCTCTAGGCTTGGCTTGGGGATTGTCTCGGGGCTCGTCTCGAGGCTCGGCTCTGGGCTCTGTGCTCGGCTGGGCTCGGGGCTCGGCTCGAGTCTCGGCTCAATACTCGGCTCTTTGCTCGCCTCTAGACTGGGCTCTGGCTCGGCTCGGCTCTAGGCTGGGCTTGGGGATTGTCTCGGGGCTCGTCTCGAGGCTCGGCTCTGGGCTCTGTGCTCGGCTGGGCTCCGGGCTCGGCTCGAGGCTCGGCTCTGGGCTCCGCTCTGGACTCGGCTCGGCTTTGGGCTGGGCTCGGGGCTCGGATCTGGGTTCGGCTCTGGACTCGGCTCGCCTCGGCTCTAGGCTGGGCTTGGGGATTGTCTCGGGGCTCGTCTCGAGGCTCGGCTCTGTGCTCTGTGTTCAGCTGGGCTCGGGGCTCGGCTCGAGGTTCGGCTCTGGGCTCGGCTCTAGGCTGGGCTCTAGCCTCGGCTCGGCTCTAGGCTGGGCTCGGGTCTCGGCTCGAGGCTCGGCTCTGGGCTCGGCTCTGGACTCGGCTCTAGGCTGGGCTCGAGGCTCGGCTCTGGGCTTGTCTGCAATCGGCTTTGGGTTGGGCTCAGGTATCGGCTCTGCTCCTGGCTCGGCTCGAGGCTCAGATCGCGCCTGAACCTGGGCTCGGCTCTGGACTCGGCTCGGCTCTAGGCTGGGCTCGGGGCTCGGATCTGGGTTCGGCTCTGGACTCGGCTCGCCTCGGCTCTAGGCTGGGCTTGGGGATTGTATCGGGGCTCGTCTCGAGGCTCGGCTCTGGGCTCTGTGCTCGGCTGGGCTTGGGGCTCGTTTCGAGGCTCGGCTCTGGGCTCGGCTCTGGTCTCGGCTCGGCTTTGGGCTGGGCTCGGGGCTCGGATCTGGGTTCGGCTCTGGACTCGGCTCGCCTCGGCTCTAGGCTGGGCTTGTGGATTGTCTCGGGGCTCGTCTCGAGGCTCGGCTCTGGGCTCTGTGCTCGGCTGGGCTCGGGGCTCGGCTCGAGGTTCGGCTCTGGGCTCGAATCTAGGCTGGGCTCTAGCCTCGGCTCGGCTCTAGGCTGGGCTCGGGGCTCGGATCTGGGTTCGGCTCTGGACACGGCTCGCCTCGGCTCTAGGCTGTGCTTGGGGATTGTCTTGGGGCTCGTCTCGAGGCTCGGCTCTGTGCTCTGTGTTCGGCTGGGCTCGCGGCTCGGCTCGAGGTTCGTCTCTGGGCTCGGCTCTAGGCTGGGCTCTAGCCTCGGCTCGGCTCTAGGCTGGGCTCATGGCTCGGATCTGGGTTCGGCCCTGACTCGGCTCGCCTCGGATCTAGGCTGGGCTTGGGTATTGTCTCGGGGCTCGTCTTGAGCATCGGCTGTGGGCTCTGTGCTCGGCTGGGCTCGGGGCTCGGCTCGAGTCTCGGCTCTGGGCTCGTCTCTAGGCTGGGCTCTAGCCTCGGCTCGGCTCTAGGCTCTGCTCTTTGCTCGGCTCTGGGCTCGGCTCTGGACTCGGTTCGGCTCTAGGCTGCGCTCGGGGCTCGGATCTGGGTTCGGCTCTGGACTCGGCTCGCCTCGGCTCTAGGCTGGGCTTGGGGATTGTCTCGGGGCTCGTCTCGAGGCTCGGCTCTGGGCTCTGTGCTCGTCTGGGCTCGGGGCTCGGCTCGAGGTTCGGCTCTGGGCTCGACTCTAGGCTGGGCTCTGGTATCGGCTCGGCTCTAGGCTGGGCTCTGGCCTCGGCTCGGCTCTAGGCTCTGCTCGTGGCTCTGCTCTGGGCTCGGGTCTGGACTCGGATCTAGGCTGGGCTCGAGGCTCGTTACTGGGCTTGTCTGCTCTCGGCTCTAGGCTGGGATCGTTGCTCTGCTCTGGGCTCGTCTCTGGACTCGGTTCTAGGCTGGGCTCGAGGCTCAGTTCTGGACTCGGCTCGGCTCTAGGATTGGCTCGGGGCTCGTATCTGGGTTCGGCTCTGGACTCGGCTCGACACGGCTCTAGGCTGGGCTTGGGGATTGTCTCGGGACTCGTCTCGAGGCTCGGCTCTGGGCTCTGTGCTCGGCTGGGCTCGGGGCTCGGCTCGAGTCTCGGCTCAATACTCGGCTCTGGGCTCGCCTCTAGACTTGGCTCTGGCTCGGCTCGGCTCTGGGCTGGGCTGGGGGCTCGGATCTGGGTTCGGCTCTGGACTCGGCTCTCCTCGGCTCTAGGCTGGGCTTGGGGATTGTCTCGGGGCTCGTCTCGAGGCTCGGCTCTGTGCTCTGTGTTCGGCTGGGCTCGGGGCTCGGCTCGAGGTTCGGCTCTGGGCTCGGCTCTAGGCTGGGCTCTAGCCTCGGCTCGGCTCTAGGCTGGGCTCGGGGCTCGGCTCGAGGCTCGGCTCTGGGCTCGGCTCTGGACTCGGCTCTAGGCTGGGCTCGAGGCTCGGCTCTGGGCTTGTCTGCAATCGGCTTTGGGTTGGGCTCAGGTATCGGCTCTGCTCTTGGCTCGGCTCGAGGCTCAGATCGCGCCTGAATCTGGGCTCGGCTCTGGACTCGGCTCGGCTCTAGGCTGGGCTCGGGGCTCGGATCTGGGTTCGGCTCTGGACTCGGCTCGCCTCGGCTCTAGGCTGGGCTTGGGGATTGTCTCGGGGCTCGTCTCGAGTCTCGGCTCTGGGCTCTGTGCTCGGCTGGGCTCGGGGCTCGGCTCGAGGCTCGGCTCTGGGCTCGGCTCTGGACTCGGCTCGGCTTTGGGCTGGGCTCGGGGCTCGGATCTGGGTTCGGCTCTGGACTCGGCTCGCCTCGGCTCTAGGCTGGGCTTGGGGATTGTCTCGGGGCTCGTCTCGAGGCTCGGCTCTGTGCTCTGTGTTCGGCTGGGCTCGGGGCTCGGCTCGAGGTTCGGCTCTGGCCTCGGCTCTAGGCTGGTCTCTAGACTCGGCTCGGCTCTAGGCTGGGCTCGGGGCTCGGCTCTGGGTTCGGCTCTGGACTCGGCTCGCCTCGGCTCTAGGCTGGGCTTGGGGATTGTCTCGGGGCTCGTCTCGAGGCTCGGCTCTGGGCTCTGTGCTCGGCTGGGCTCGGGGCTCGGCTCGAGGCTCGGCTCTGGGCTCGGCTCTAGGCTGGGCTCTGGCCTCGTCTCGGATCTAGGCTCTGCTCGTGGCTCGGCTCTGGGCTCGGGTCTGGACTCGGATCTAGGCTGGGCTCGAGGCTGGGCTCTGGGCTTGTCTGCTCTCGGCTCTAGCCTGGGCTCGTGGCTCTGCTCTGGGCTCGTCTCTGGATTCGGTTCTAGGCTGGGCTCGAGGCTCGGCTCGAGACTCAGCTCGGCTCTAGGCTGGGCTTGGGGAATGTCTCGGAGCTCGTCTCGAGGCTCGGCTCAATACTCGGCTCTGGGCTCGCCTCTAGACTGGGCTCTGGCTCGGCTCGGCTCTAGGCTGGGCTCGGGGCTCGGATCTGGATTCGGCTCGGGCCTCGACTCGTCTCGGCTCTAGGCTGGGCTTGGGGATTGTCTCGGGGCTCGTCTCGAGGATCGGCTCTGGGCTCTGTGCTCGGCTGGGCTCGAGACTAGGCTCGAGGCCCTTCTCTGGGCTCGTCTCTAGGCTGGGCTCTGAGCTCTGTGCTCGGCTGGGCTCGGGGCTCGGCTCGAGGCTCGGCTCTGGGCTCTGTGCTCGGCTGGGTTCGGGGCTCGGCTCGAGGCTCGGCCCTGGGCTCGGCTCTGGACTCGGATCTAGGCTGGGCTTGGGGATTGTCTCTGGGCTCGTCTCGAGGCTCGGCTCTGGGCTCTGTGCTCGGCTGGGCTCGGGGCTCGGCTCGAGGCTCGGCTCTGTGCTCGGCTCTGGACTCGGCTCTAGGCTGGGCTCAAGGCTCGGCACTGGGCTTGTCTGCAATCGGCTTTGGGTTGGGCTCAGGTATCGGCTCTGCTCTTGGTTCGGCTCGAGGCTCAGATCGCGCCTGAATCTGGGCTCGGCTCTGGACTCGGCTCGGCTCTAGGCTGGGCTCGGGGCTCGGATCTGGGTTCGGCTCTGGACTCGGCTCGACTCGGCTCTAGGCTGGGCTTGGGGATTGTCTCGGGGCTCGTCTCGAGGCTCGGCTCTGGGCTCTGTGCTTGGCTGGGCTCGGGGCTCGGCTCGAGGCTCGGCTCTAGGCTGGGCTATGGGCTCGGCTCAGCTCTAGGCCGGGCTCGGGGCTCGGATCTGGGTTCGGCTCTGGACTCGGCTCGCCTCGGATCTAGGCTGGGCTTGGGGATTGTCTCGGGGCTCGTCTCGAGGCTCGGCTCTGTGCTCTGTGTTCGGCTGGGCTCGGGTCTCGGCTCGAGGTTCGGCTCTGGGCTCGGCTCTAGGCTGGGCTCTAGCCTCGGCTCGGCTCTAGGCTGGGCTCGGGGCTCGGATCTGGGTTCGGCTCTGGACTCGGCTCGCCTCGGCTCTAGGCTGGGCTTGGGGATTGTCTCGGGGCTCGTCTCGAGGCTCGGCTCTGGGCTCTGTGCTCTACTTTGCTCGGGGCTCGGCTCGAGGCTCGTCTCAATACTCGGCTCTGGGCTCGCCACTAGACTGGGCTCTGGCTCGGCTCGCCTCTAGGCTGGACTCGGGGCTCGGATCTGGGTTCGGTTCTGGACTCGGCTCGCCTCGGCTCTAGGCTGGGCTTGGGGATTGTCTCGGGGCTCGTCTCGAGGCTCGGCTCTGGGCTCTGTGCTTGGCTGGGCTCGGGGCTCGGCTCGAGGCTCGGCTCTAGGCTGGGCTATGGGCTCGGCTCAGCTCTAGGCCGGGCTCGGGGCTCGGATCTGGGTTCGGCTCTGGACTCGGCTCGCCTCGGATCTAGGCTGGGCTTGGGGATTGTCTCGGGGCTCGTCTCGAGGCTCGGCTCTGTGCTCTGTGTTCGGCTGGGCTCGGGTCTCGGCTCGAGGTTCGGCTCTGGGCTCGGCTCTAGGCTGGGCTCTAGCCTCGGCTCGGCTCTAGGCTGGGCTCGGGGCTCGGATCTGGGTTCGGCTCTGGACTCGGCTCGCCTCGGCTCTAGGCTGGGCTTGGGGATTGTCTCGGGGCTCGTCTCGAGGCTCGGCTCTGGGCTCTGTGCTCTACTTTGCTCGGGGCTCGGCTCGAGGCTCGTCTCAATACTCGGCTCTGGGCTCGCCACTAGACTGGGCTCTGGCTCGGCTCGCCTCTAGGCTGGACTCGGGGCTCGGATCTGGGTTCGGTTCTGGACTCGGCTCGCCTCGGCTCTAGGCTGGGCTTGGGGATTGTCTCGGGGCTCGTCTCGAGGCTCGGCTCTGGGCTCTGTGCTCGGCTGGCCTCGGGGCTCGGCTCGAGGCTCGGCTCTGGGCTCGGCTCTGGACTCGGCTCGGCTCTAGGCTGGTCTCTGGGCTCGGATCTGGGTTCGGCTCTAGACTCGGCTCGCCTCGGCTCTAGGCTGGGCTTGGGGATTGTCTCGGGGCTCGTCTCGAGGCTCGGCTCTGGGCTCTGTGCTCGGCTGGGCTCGGGGCTCGGCTCGAGGCTCGGCTCTGGGCTCCGCTCTGGACTCGGCTCGGCTTTGGGCTGGGCTCGGGGCTCGGATCTGGGTTCGGCTCTGGACTCGGCTCGCCTCGGCTCTAGGCTGGGCTTGGGGATTGTCTCGGGGCTCGTCTCGAGGCTCGGCTCTGTGCTCTGTGTTCAGCTGGGCTCGGGGCTCGGCTCGAGGTTCGGCTCTGGGCTTGGCTCTAGGCTGGGCTCTAGCCTCGGCTCGGCTCTAGGCTGGGCTCGGGGCTCTGATCTGGGTTCGGCTCTGGACTAGGCTCGCCTCGGCTCTAGGCTGGGCTTGGGGATTGTCTCGGGGCTCGTCTCGAGGCTCGGCTCTGGGCTCTGTGCTCGGCTGGGCTCGGGGATCGGCTCGAGGCTCGGCTTTGGACTCGGCTCTAGGCTCGGCTCTAGACTGTGCTCTGGCTCGGCTCGCCTCTAGGCTGGGCTCGGGGCTCGGATCTGGGTTCGGCTCTGGACTCGGCTCGCCTCGGCTCTAGGCTGGGCTTGGGGATTGTCTCGGGGCTCGTCTCGATGCTCTTCTCTGTGCTCTTTGTTCGGCAGGGCTCGGGGCTCGATTCGAGGTTCGGCTCTGGGCTCGGCTCTAGGCTGGGCTCTAGCCTCGGCTCGGCTCTAGGCTGGGCTCGGGGCTCGGATCTGGGTTCGGCTCTGGACTCGGCTCGCCTCGGCTCTAGGCTGGGCTTGGGGATTATCACGGGGCTCGTCTTGAGCATCGGCTCTGGGCTCTGTGCTCGGCTGGGCTCGGGGCTCGTCTCGAGGCTCGGCTCTGTGCTCGGCTCTGGACTCGGCTCTAGGCTGGGCTCGAGGCTCGGATCTGGGCTTGTCTGCAATCGGCTTTGGGTTGGGCTCAGGTATCGGCTCTGCTCTTGGCTCGGCTCGAGGCTCAGATCGCGCCTGAATCTGCGCTCGGCTCTGGACTCGGCTCGGCTCTAGGCTGGGCTCGGGGCTCGGATCTGGGTTCGGCTCTGGACTCGACTCACCTCGGCTCTAGGCTGGGCTTGGGGATTGTCTCGGGGCTCGTCTCGAGGCTCGGCTCTGGGCTCTGTGCTCGGCTGGGCTCGGGGCTCGTTTCGAGGCTCGGCTCTGGGCTCGGCTCTGGACTCGGCTCGGCTTTGGGCTGGGCTCGGGGCTCGGATCTGGGTTCGGCTCTGGACTCGGCTCGCCTCGGCTCTAGGCTGGGCTTGGGGATTGTCTCGGGGCTCGTCTCGAGGCTCGGCTCTGTGCTCTGTGTTCGGCTGGGCTCGGGGCTCGGCTCGAGGTTCGGCTCTGGGCTCGGCTCTAGGCTGGGCTCTAGCCTCGGCTCGGCTCTAGGCTGGGCTCGGGGCTCGGATCTGGGTTCGGCTCTGGACTCGGCTCGCCTCGGCTCTAGGCTGGGCTTGGGGATTGTCTCGGGGCTCGTCTCGAGGCTCGGCTCTGGGCTCTGTGCTCGGCTGGGCTCGGGGCTCGGCTCGAGGCTCGGCTCTGGGCTCGGCTCTGGACTCGGCTCGGCTCTAGGCTGGGCTCGGGGCTCGGATCTGGGTTCGGCTCTCTACTCGGCTCGCATCGGCTCTAGGGTGGGCTTGGGGATTGTCTCGGGGATCGTCTTGAGGCTCGGCTCTGGGCTCTGTGCTCGGCTGGGCTCGAGGCTCGGGTCGAAGCTCGTCTCAATACTCGGCTCTGGGCTCGCCACTAGACTGGGCTCTGGCTCGGCTCGCCTCTAGGCTAGACTCGGGGCTTGGATCTGAGTTCGGTTCTTGACTCGGCTCGCCTCGGCTCTAGGCTGGGCTTGGGGATTGTCTCGGGGCTCGTCTCGAGGCTCTTCTCTGTGCTCCTTGTTCGGCAGGGCTCGGGGATCGATACGAGGTTCGGCTCTGGGCTCGGCTCTAGGCTGGGCTCTAGCCTCGGCTCGGCTCTAGGCTGGGCTCGGGGCTCGGATCTGGGTTCGGCTCTGGACTCGGCTCGCCTCGGCTCTAGGCTGGGCTTGGGGATTGTCTCGGGGCTCGTCTCGAGGCTCGGCTCTGTGCTCTGTGTTCGGCTGGGCTCGGGGCTCGGCTCGAGGTTCGGCTCTGGACTCGGCTCTAGGCTGGGCTCGAGCCTCGGCTCGGCTCTAGGCTGGGCTCGGGGCTCCGATCTGGGTTCGGCTCTGGACTCGGCTCGCCTCGGCTCTAGGCTGGGCTTGGGGATTGTCTCGGGGCTCGTCTCGAGGCTCGGCTCTGGGCTCTGTGCTCTACTTGGCTCGGGGCTCGGCTCGAGGCTCGTCTCAATACTCGGCTCTGGGCTCGCCACTAGACTGGGCTCTGGCTCGGCTCGCCTCTAGGCTGGACTCGGTGCTCGGATCTGGGTTCGGTTCTGGACTCGGCTCGCCTCAGCTCTAGGCTGGGCTTGGGGATTGTCTCGGGGCTCGTCTCGAGGCTCGGCTCTGGGCTCTGTGCTCGGCTGGGCTCGGGGCTCGGCTCGAGGCTCGGTTCTGGGCTCGGCTCTAGGCTGGGCTCTGGGATCGGCTCGGCTCTAGTCTGGGCTCTGGGCTCCGATCTGCTTTCGGCACTGGACTCGTCTCCCCTCGGCTCTAGGCTGGGCTTGAGATTGTCTCGGGGCTCGTCTCGAGGCTCGGCTATGGGCTCTGTGCTCGGCTGGTCTCGGGGCTCGGCTCGAGGCTCGGCTCTGGGCTCGCTCTGGACTCGGCTCTAGCCTGGGCTCGAGGCTCGGCTCAGGGCTTGTCTGCTCTCGGCTTTGAGCTGGGCTCAGGGATCTGCTCTGCTCTTGGCTCGGCTCGAGGCTCAGGTCGCGCCTGAATCTGGGCTCGGCTCTGGACTCGGCTCGGCTCTAGGCTGGGCTCGGGGCTCGGATCTGAGTTCGGCTCTGGACTCGGCTCGCCTCGGCTCTAGGCTGGGCTTGGGGATTGTCTCGGGGCACGTCTCGAGGCTCGGCTCTGGGCTCTGTGCTCGGCTGGGCTCGGGGCTCGGCTCGAGGCTCGGCTCTGGGCTCGGCTCTGGACTCGGCTCGGCTTTGGGCTGGGCTCGGGGCTCGGATCTGGGTTCGGCTCTGGACTCGGCTCGCCTGTGCTCTAGGCTATGCTTGGGGATTGTCTCGGGGCTCGTCTCGAGGCTCGGCTCTGTGCTCTGTGTTCGGCTGGGCTCGGGGCTCGGCTCGAGGTTCGGCTCTGGGCTTGGCTCTAGGCTGGGCTCTAGCATCGGCTCGGCTCTAGGCTGGGCTCGGGGCTCGGATCTGGGTTCGGCTCTGGACTCGGCTCCCCTCGGCTCTAGGCTGGGCTTGGGGATTGTCTCGGGGCTCGTCTCGAGGCTCGGCTCTGGGCTCTGTGCTCGGCTGGGCTCGGGGCTCGGCTCGAGGCTCGGCTCTGGGTTCGGCTCTGGACTCGGCTCTAGCCTGGGCTCGAGGCTCGGCTCTGGGCTTGTCTGCAATCGGCTTTGGGTTGGGCTCAGGTATCGGCTCTGCTCTTGGCTCGGCTCGAGCCTCAGATCGCGCCTGAAACTGGGCTCGGCTCTGGACTCTGCTCGGCTCTAGGCTGGGCTCGGGGCTCGGATCTGGGTTCGGCTCTGGACTCGGCTCGCCTCGGCTCTAGGCTGGGCTTGGGGATTGTCTCGGGGCTCGTCTCGAGGCTCGGCTCTGGGCTCTGTGCTCGGCTGGGGTCGGGGCTCGGCTCGAGGCTCGTCTCTGGGTTCCGCTCTGGACTCGGCTCTAGCATCGGCTCGAGGCTCGGCTCTGGGCTTGTCTGCAATCGGCTTTGGGTTGGGCTCAGGTATCGGCTCTGCTCTTGGCTCGGCTCGAGGCTCAGATCGCGCCTGAATCTGGGCTCGGCTCTGGACTCGGCTCGGCTCTAGGCTGGGCTCGGGGCTCGGATCTGGGTTCGGCTCTGGACTCGGCTCGCCTCGGCTCTAGGCTGGGCTTGGGGATAGTCTCGGGGCTCGTCTCGAGGCTCTTCTCTGTGCTCTTTGTTCGGCAGGGCTCGGGGATCGATACGAGGTTCGGCTCTGGGCTCGGCTCTAGGCTGGGCTCTAGCCTCGGCTCGGCTCTAGGCTGGGCTCGGGGCTCGGATCTGGGTACGGCTCTGGACTCGGCTCGCCTCGGCTCTAGGCTGGGCTTGGGGATTGTCTCGGGGCTCGTCTCGAGGCTCGGCTCTGTGCTCTGTGTTCGGCTGGGCACGGGGCTCGGCTCGAGGTTCGGCTCTGGGCTCGGCTCTAGGCTGGGCTCTATCTCGGCTCGGCTCTACGCTGGGCTCGGGGCTCGGATCTGGGTTCGGCTCTGGACTCGGCTCGCCTCGGCTCTAGGCTGGGCTTGGGGATTGTCTCGGGGCTCGTCTCGAGGCTCGGCTCTGGGCTCTGTGCTCTACTTGGCTCGGGGCTCGGCTCGAGGCTCGTCTCAATACTCGGCTCTGGGCTCGCCACTAGACTGGGCTCTGGCTCGGCTCGCCTCTAGGCTGGACTCGGGGCTCGGATCTGGGTTCGGTTCTGGACTCGGCTCGCCTCGGCTCTAGGCTGGGCTTGGGGATTGTCTCGGGGCTCGTCTCGAGGCTCGGCTCTGTGCTCTGTGCTGGGCTGGGCTCGGGGCTCGGCTCGAGGCTCGGCTCTGGGCTCGGCTCTGGACTCGGCTCGGCTCTAGGCTGGGCTCGGGGCTCGGATCTGGGTTCGGCTCTGGACTCGGCTCGCCTCGGCTCTAGGCTGGGCTTGGGGATTGTCTCGGGGCTCATCTCTAGGCTCGGCTCTGGGCTCTGTGCTCGGCTGTGCTCGGGGCTCGGCTCGAGGCTCGGTTCTGGGCTTGGCTCTAGGCTGGGCTCTGGGATCGGCTAGGCTCTAGTCTGGGCTCTGGGCTCGGATCTGCTTTCGGCACTGGACTCGTCTCCCCTCGGCTCAAGGCTGGGCTTGGGGATTGTCTCGGGGCTCGTCTCGAGGCTCGGCTCTGGGCTCTGTGCTCGGCTGATCTCGGGGCTCGGCTCGAGGCTCGGCTCTGGGCTCGCTCTGGACTCGGCTCTAGGCTGGGCTCGAGGCTCGGCTCAGGGCTTGTCTGCTCTCGGCTTTGAGCTGGGCTCAGGGATCTGCTCTGCTCTTGGCTCGGCTCGAGGCTCAGGTCGCGCCTGAATCTGGGCTCGGCTCTGGACTCGGCTCGGCTCTAGGCTGGGCTCGGGGCTCGGATCTGAGTTCGGCTCTGGACTCGGCTCGCCTCGGCTCTAGGCTGGGCTTGGGGATTGTCTCGGGGCTCGTCTCGAGGCTCGGCTCTGGGCTCTGTGCTCGGCTGGGCTCGGGGCTCGGCTCGAGGCTCGGCTCTGGGCTCCGCTCTGGACTCGGCTCGGCTTTGGGCTGGGCTCGGGGCTCGGATCTGGGTTCGGCTCTGGACTCGGCTCGCCTCGGCTCTAGGCTGGGCTTGGGGATTGTCTCGGGGCTCGTCTCGAGGCTCGGCTCTGTGCTCTGTGTTCAGCTGGGCTCGGGGCTCGGCTCGAGGTTCGGCTCTGGGCTTGGCTCTAGGCTGGGCTCTAGCCTCGGCTCGGCTCTAGGCTGGGCTCGGGGCTCTGATCTGGGTTCGGCTCTGGACTAGGCTCGCCTCGGCTCTAGGCTGGGCTTGGGGATTGTCTCGGGGCTCGTCTCGAGGCTCTGCTCTGGGCTCTGTGCTCGGCTGGGCTCGGGGCTCGGCTCGAGGCTCGGTTCTGGGCTCGGCTCTAGGCTGGGCTCTGGGATCGGCTCGGCTCTAGTCTGGGCTCTGGGCTCCGATCTGCTTTCGGCAATGGACTCGTCTCCCCTCGGCTCTAGGCTGGGCTTGAGATTGTCTCGGGGCTCGTCTCGAGGCTCGGCTCTGGGCTCTGTGCTCGGCTGGGCTCGGGGCTCGGCTCGAGGCTCGGCTCTGGGCTCGGCTCTGGACTCGGCTCGGCTTTGGGCTGGGCTCGGGGCTCGGATCTGGGTTCGGCTCTGGACTCGGCTCGCCTCGGCTCTAGGCTGGGCTTGAGATTGTCTCGGGGCTCGTCTCGAGGCTCGGCTCTGGGCTCTGTGCTCGGCTGGTCTCGGGGCTCGGCTCGAGGCTCGGCTCTGGGCTCGCTCTGGACTCGGCTCTAGGCTGGGCTCGAGGCTCGGCTCAGGGCTTGTCTGCTCTCGGCTTTGAGCTGGGCTCAGGGATCTGCTCTGCTCTTGGCTCGGCTCGAGGCTCAGGTCGCGCCTGAATCTGGGCTCGGCTCTGGACTCGGCTCGGCTCTAGGCTGGGCTCGGGGCTCGGATCTGAGTTCGGCTCTGGACTCGGCTCGCCTCGGCTCTAGGCTGGGCTTGGGGATTGTCTCGGGGCACGTCTCGAGGCTCGGCTCTGGGCTCTGTGCTCGGCTGGGCTCGGGGCTCGGCTCGAGGCTCGGCTCTGGGCTCGGCTCTGGACTCGGCTCGGCTTTGGGCTGGGCTCGGGGCTCGGATCTGGGTTCGGCTCTGGACTCGGCTCGCCTGTGCTCTAGGCTATGCTTGGGGATTGTCTCGGGGCTCGTCTCGAGGCTCGGCTCTGTGCTCTGTGTTCGGCTGGGCTCGGGGCTCGGCTCGAGGTTCGGCTCTGGGCTTGGCTCTAGGCTGGGCTCTAGCATCGGCTCGGCTCTAGGCTGGGCTCGGGGCTCGGATCTGGGTTCGGCTCTGGACTCGGCTCGCCTCGGCTCTAGGCTGGGCTTGGGGATTGTCTCGGGGCTCGTCTCGAGGCTCGGCTCTGGGCTCTGTGCTCGGCTGGGCTCGGGGCTCGGCTCGAGGCTCGGCTCTGGGTTCGGCTCTGGACTCGGCTCTAGCCTGGGCTCGAGGCTCGGCTCTGGGCTTGTCTGCAATCGGCTTTGGGTTGGGCTCAGGTATCGGCTCTGCTCTTGGCTCGGCTCGAGCCTCAGATCGCGCCTGAAACTGGGCTCGGCTCTGGACTCTGCTCGGCTCTAGGCTGGGCTCGGGGCTCGGATCTGGGTTCGGCTCTGGACTCGGCTCGCCTCGGCTCTAGGCTGGGCTTGGGGATTGTCTCGGGGCTCGTCTCGAGGCTCGGCTCTGGGCTCTGTGCTCGGCTGGGGTCGGGGCTCGGCTCGAGGCTCGTCTCTGGGTTCCGCTCTGGACTCGGCTCTAGCATCGGCTCGAGGCTCGGCTCTGGGCTTGTCTGCAATCGGCTTTGGGTTGGGCTCAGGTATCGGCTCTGCTCTTGGCTCGGCTCGAGGCTCAGATCGCGCCTGAATCTGGGCTCGGCTCTGGACTCGGCTCGGCTCTAGGCTGGGCTCGGGGCTCGGATCTGGGTTCGGCTCTGGACTCGGCTCGCCTCGGCTCTAGGCTGGGCTTGGGGATAGTCTCGGGGCTCGTCTCGAGGCTCTTCTCTGTGCTCTTTGTTCGGCAGGGCTCGGGGATCGATACGAGGTTCGGCTCTGGGCTCGGCTCTAGGCTGGGCTCTAGCCTCGGCTCGGCTCTAGGCTGGGCTCGGGGCTCGGATCTGGGTACGGCTCTGGACTCGGCTCGCCTCGGCTCTAGGCTGGGCTTGGGGATTGTCTCGGGGCTCGTCTCGAGGCTCGGCTCTGTGCTCTGTGTTCGGCTGGGCACGGGGCTCGGCTCGAGGTTCGGCTCTGGGCTCGGCTCTAGGCTGGGCTCTATCTCGGCTCGGCTCTAGGCTGGGCTCGGGGCTCGGATCTGGGTTCGGCTCTGGACTCGGCTCGCCTCGGCTCTAGGCTGGGCTTGGGGATTGTCTCGGGGCTCGTCTCGAGGCTCGGCTCTGGGCTCTGTGCTCTACTTGGCTCGGGGCTCGGCTCGAGGCTCGTCTCAATACTCGGCTCTGGGCTCGCCACTAGACTGGGCTCTGGCTCGGCTCGCCTCTAGGCTGGACTCGGGGCTCGGATCTGGGTTCGGTTCTGGACTCGGCTCGCCTCGGCTCTAGGCTGGGCTTGGGGATTGTCTCGGGGCTCGTCTCGAGGCTCGGCTCTGTGCTCTGTGCTGGGCTGGGCTCGGGGCTCGGCTCGAGGCTCGGCTCTGGGCTCGGCTCTGGACTCGGCTCGGCTCTAGGCTGGGCTCGGGGCTCGGATCTGGGTTCGGCTCTGGACTCGGCTCGCCTCGGCTCTAGGCTGGGCTTGGGGATTGTCTCGGGGCTCATCTCTAGGCTCGGCTCTGGGCTCTGTGCTCGGCTGTGCTCGGGGCTCGGCTCGAGGCTCGGTTCTGGGCTTGGCTCTAGGCTGGGCTCTGGGATCGGCTAGGCTCTAGTCTGGGCTCTGGGCTCGGATCTGCTTTCGGCACTGGACTCGTCTCCCCTCGGCTCAAGGCTGGGCTTGGGGATTGTCTCGGGGCTCGTCTCGAGGCTCGGCTCTGGGCTCTGTGCTCGGCTGATCTCGGGGCTCGGCTCGAGGCTCGGCTCTGGGCTCGCTCTGGACTCGGCTCTAGGCTGGGCTCGAGGCTCGGCTCAGGGCTTGTCTGCTCTCGGCTTTGAGCTGGGCTCAGGGATCTGCTCTGCTCTTGGCTCGGCTCGAGGCTCAGGTCGCGCCTGAATCTGGGCTCGGCTCTGGACTCGGCTCGGCTCTAGGCTGGGCTCGGGGCTCGGATCTGAGTTCGGCTCTGGACTCGGCTCGCCTCGGCTCTAGGCTGGGCTTGGGGATTGTCTCGGGGCTCGTCTCGAGGCTCGGCTCTGGGCTCTGTGCTCGGCTGGGCTCGGGGCTCGGCTCGAGGCTCGGCTCTGGGCTCCGCTCTGGACTCGGCTCGGCTTTGGGCTGGGCTCGGGGCTCGGATCTGGGTTCGGCTCTGGACTCGGCTCGCCTCGGCTCTAGGCTGGGCTTGGGGATTGTCTCGGGGCTCGTCTCGAGGCTCGGCTCTGTGCTCTGTGTTCAGCTGGGCTCGGGGCTCGGCTCGAGGTTCGGCTCTGGGCTTGGCTCTAGGCTGGGCTCTAGCCTCGGCTCGGCTCTAGGCTGGGCTCGGGGCTCTGATCTGGGTTCGGCTCTGGACTAGGCTCGCCTCGGCTCTAGGCTGGGCTTGGGGATTGTCTCGGGGCTCGTCTCGAGGCTCGGCTCTGGGCTCTGTGCTCGGCTGGGCTCGGGGATCGGCTCGAGGCTCGGCTTTGGACTCGGCTCTAGGCTCGGCTCTAGACTGTGCTCTGGCTCGGCTCGCCTCTAGGCTGGGCTCGGGGCTCGGATCTGGGTTCGGCTCTGGACTCGGCTCGCCTCGGCTCTAGGCTGGGCTTGGGGATTGTCTCGGGGCTCGTCTCGATGCTCTTCTCTGTGCTCTTTGTTCGGCAGGGCTCGGGGCTCGATTCGAGGTTCGGCTCTGGGCTCGGCTCTAGGCTGGGCTCTAGCCTCGGCTCGGCTCTAGGCTGGGCTCGGGGCTCGGATCTGGGTTCGGCTCTGGACTCGGCTCGCCTCGGCTCTAGGCTGGGCTTGGGGATTATCACGGGGCTCGTCTTGAGCATCGGCTCTGGGCTCTGTGCTCGGCTGGGCTCGGGGCTCGTCTCGAGGCTCGGCTCTGTGCTCGGCTCTGGACTCGGCTCTAGGCTGGGCTCGAGGCTCGGCTCTGGGCTTGTCTGCAATCGGCTTTGGGTTGGGCTCAGGTATCGGCTCTGCTCTTGGCTCGGCTCGAGGCTCAGATCGCGCCTGAATCTGGGCTCGGCTCTGGACTCGGCTCGGCTCTAGGCTGGGCTCGGGGCTCGGATCTGGGTTCGGCTCTGGACTCGGCTCACCTCGGCTCTAGGCTGGGCTTGGGGATTGTCTCGGGGCTCGTCTCGAGGCTCGGCTCTGGGCTCTGTGCTCGGCTGGGCTCGGGGCTCGTTTCGAGGCTCGGCTCTGGGCTCGGCTCTGGACTCGGCTCGGCTTTGGGCTGGGCTCGGGGCTCGGATCTGGGTTCGGCTCTGGACTCGGCTCGCCTCGGCTCTAGGCTGGGCTTGGGGATTGTCTCGGGGCTCGTCTCGAGGCTCGGCTCTGTGCTCTGTGTTCGGCTGGGCTCGGGACTCGGCTCGAGGTTCGGCTCTGGGCTCGGCTCTAGGCTGGGCTCTAGCCTCGGCTCGGCTCTAGGCTGGGCTCGGGGCTCGGATCTGGGTTCGGCTCTGGACTCGGCTCGCCTCGGCTCTAGGCTGGGCTTGGGGATTGTCTCGGGGCTCGTCTCGAGGCTCGGCTCTGGGCTCTGTGCTCGGCTGGGCTCGGGGCTCGGCTCGAGGCTCGGCTCTGGGCTCGGCTCTGGACTCGGCTCGGCTCTAGGCTGGGCTCGGGGCTCGGATCTGGGTTCGGCTCTCTACTCGGCTCGCATCGGCTCTAGGGTGGGCTTGGGGATTGTCTCGGGGATCGTCTTGAGGCTCGGCTCTGGGCTCTGTGCTCGGCTGGGCTCGAGGCTCGGGTCGAAGCTCGTCTCAATACTCGGCTCTAGGCTCGCCACTAGACTGGGCTCTGGCTCGGCTCGCCTCTAGGCTAGACTCGGGGCTTGGATCTGAGTTCGGTTCTTGACTCGGCTCGCCTCGGCTCTAGGCTGGGCTTGGGGATTGTCTCGGGGCTCGTCTCGAGTCTCGGCTCTGGGCTCTGTGCTCGGCTGGGCTCGGGGCTCGGCTCGAGGCTCGGTTCTGGGCTCGGCTCTAGGCTGGGCTCTGGGATCGGCTCGGCTCTAGGCTCTGCTCGTTGCTTGGCTCTGGGCTCGGCTCTGGACACGGATCTAGGCTGGGCTCGAGGCTCGGCTCAGGGCTTGTCTGCAGTCGGCTTTGTGTTGGGCTCAGGTATCGGCTCTGCTCTTGGATCGGCTCGTGGCTCATCTCGCGCCTGAATCTGGGCTCGGCTCTGGACTCGGCTCGGCTCTAGGCTGGGCTCGGGGCTCGGATCTGGGTTCGGCTCTGGACTCGGCTCGCCTCGGCTCTAGGCTGGGCTTGGGGATTGTCTCGGGGCTCGTCTCGAGGCTCGGATCTGGGCTCTGTGCTCGGTTGGGCTCGGGGCTCGGCTCGAGGCTCGGCTCTGGACTCGGCTCTAGGCTCGGCTCTAGACTGTGCTCTGGCTCGGCTCGCCTCTAGGCTGGGCTCGGGGCTCGGATCTGGGTTCGGCTCTGGACTCGGCTCTAGGCTGGGCTCGGGGCTCGTATCTGGGTTCGGCTCTGGACTCGGCTCGCCTCGGCTCTAGGCTGGGCTTGGGGATTGTCTCGGGTCTCGGCTCGAGGCTTGGCTCTGGGTTCGGCTCTGGACTCGGTTCTAGCATCGGCTCGAGGCTCGGCTCTGGGCTTGTCTGCAATCGGCTTTGGGTTGGGCTCAGGTATCGGCTCTGCTCTTGGCTCGGCTCGAGGCTCAGATCGCGCCTGAATCTGGGCTCGGCTCTGGACTCGGCTCGGCTCTAGGCTGGGCTCGGGGCTCCGATCTGGGTTCGGCTCTGGACTCGGCTCGCCTCGGCTCTAGGCTGGGCTTGGGGATAGTCTCGGGGCTCGTCATGAGGCTCTTCTCTGTGCTCTTTGTTCGGCAGGGCTCGGGGATCGATACGAGGTTCGGCTCTGGGCTCGGCTCTAGGCTGGGCTCTAGCCTCGGCTCGGCTCTAGGCTGGGCTCGGGGCTCGGATCTGGGTTCGGCTCTGGACTCGGCTCGCCTCGGCTCTAGGCTGGGCTTGGGGATTGTCTCGGGGCTCGTCTCGAGGCTCGGCTCTGGGCTCTGTGCTCGGCTGGGCTCGGGACTCGGCTCGAGGTTCGGCTCTGGGCTCGGCTCTAGGCTGGGCTCTAGCCTCGGCTCGGCTCTAGGCTGGGCTCGGGGCTCGGATCTGGGTTCGGCTCTGGACTCGGCTCGCCTCGGCTCTAGGCTGGGCTTGGGGATTGTCTCGGGGCTCGTCTCGAGGCTCGGCTCTGGGCTCTGTGCTCGGCTGGGCTCGGGGCTCGTTTCGAGGCTCGGCTCTGGGCTCGGCTCTGGACTCGGCTCGGCTTTGGGCTGGGCTCGGGGCTCGGATCTGTGTTCGGCTCTGGACTCGGCTCGCCTCGGCTCTAGGCTGGGCTTGGGGATTGTCTCGGGGCTCGTCTCGAGGCTCGGCTCTGTGCTCTGTGTTCGGCTTGGCTCGGGGCTCGGCTCGAGGTTCGGCTCTGGGCTCGGCTCTAGGCTGGACTCTGGGATCGGCTCGGCTCTAGGCTCTGCTCGTTGCTTGGCTCTGGGCTCGGCTTTGGACACGGATCTAGGCTGGGCTCGAGGCTCTGCTCAGGGCTTGTCTGCAATCGGCTTTGGGTTAGGCTCAGGTATCGGCTCTGCTCTTGGCTCGGCTCGAGGCTCAGATCGCACCTGAACCTGTGTTCGGCTCTGGACTCGGCTCGGCTCTAGGCTGGGCTCGGGGCTCGGATCTGGGTTCGGCTCTGGACTCGGCTCGCCTCGGCTCTAGGCTGGGATTGGGGATTGTCTCGGGGCTCGTCTCGAGGCTCGGCTCTGTGCTCTGTGTTCGGCTGGGCTCGGGACTCGGCTCGAGGTTCGGCTCTGGGCTCGGCTCTAGGCTGGGCTCTAGCCTCGGCTCGGCTCTAGGCTGGGCTCGGGGCTCCGATCTGGGTTCGGCTCTGGAGTCGGCTCGCCTCGGCTCTAGGCTGGGCTTGGGGATTTTTCGGGGCTCGTCTTGAGCATCGGCTATGGGCTCTGTGCTCGGCTGGGCTCGGGGTTCGGCTCGAGGCTCGGCTCTTTGCTCGGCTCTGGACTCGGCTCTTGGCTGGGCTCGAGGCTCGGCTCTGGGCTTGTCTGCAATCGGCTTTGGGTTGGGCTCAGGTATCGGCTCTGCTCTTGGCTCGGCTCGAGGCTCATCTCGCGCCTGAATCTGGTCTCGGTTCTGGACTCGGCTCGGCTCTAGGCTGGGCTCGGGGCTCGGATCTGGGTTCGGCTCTGGACTCGGCTCGCCTCGGCTCTAGGCTGGGCTTGGGGATTGTCTCGGGGCTCGTCTCGAGGCTTGGCTCTGGGCTCTGTGCTCGGCTGGGCTCGGGGCTCGGCTCGAGGCTCGGCTCTGGGCTCGGCTCTGGACTCGGATGGCTTTGGGCTGGGCTCGGGGCTCGGATCTGGGTTCGGCTCTGGACTCGGCTCGCCTCGGCTCTAGGATGGGCTTGGGGATTGTCTCGGGGCTCGTCTCGAGGCTCGGATCTGGGCTCTGTGCTCGGTTGGGCTCGGGGCTCGGCTCGAGGCTCGGCTCTGGACTCGGCTCTAGGCTCGGCTCTAGACTGTGCTCTGGCTCGGCTCGCCTCTAGGCTGGGCTCGGGGCTCGGATCTGGGTTCGGCTCTGGACTCGGCTCGCCTCGGCTCTAGGGTGGGCTTGGGGATTGTCTCGGGGCTCGTCTCGAGGCTATTCTCTGTGCTCTTTGTTCGGCAGGGCTCGGGTCTCGATTCGAAATTCGGCTCTGGGCTCGGCTCTAGGCTGGGCTCTGGGCTCGGCTCGGCTCTAGGCTGGGCTCGGGGCTCGGATCTGGGTTCGGCTCTGGACTCGGCTCGACTCGGCTCTAGGCTGGGCTTGGGGATTGTCTCGGGTCTCGTCTCGAGGCTCGGCTCTGGGCTCTGTTCTCGGCTGGGCTCGGGGCTCGGCTCTGGGCTCGGCTCTAGGCTGGGCTCGGGGCTCGTATCTGGGTTCGGCTCTGGACTCGGCTCGCCTCGGCTCTAGGCTGGGCTTGGGGATTGTCTCGGGGCTCGTCTAGAGGCTCGGCTCTGGGCTCTGTGCTCGGCTGGGCTCGGGGCTCGGCTCGAGGTTCGGCTCTGGGCTCGGCTCTGGACTCAGCTCGAGGCTGGGCTCGAGGCTCGGCTCTTGGCTTGTCTTCTCTCGGCTTTGGGCTGAGCTCAGGTATCGGCTCTACTCTTAGCTCGGCTCGAGGCTCAGATCGCGCCCGACTCTCGGCTCGGCTCTGGGCTCTGTGCTCGGCTGGGCTCGGGGCTCGGCTCGAGGCTCGGCTCTGGGCTCGGCTCTAGGCTGGGCTCTGGCCTCGGCTCGGCTCTAGGCTCTGCTCGTGGCTCGGCTCTGGGCTCGGGTCTGGACTCGGATCTAGGCTGGGCTCGAGGCTCAGCTCTGGGCTTGTCTGCTCTCGGCTCTAGGCTGGGCTAGTGGCTCTGCTCTGGGCTCGACTCTGGACTCCGTTCTAGGCTGGGCTCGAGGCTCGGCTCTGGACTCGGCTCGGCTCTAGGCTGGGCTCGGGGCTCGGATCTGGGTTCGGCTCTGGACTCGGCTCGCCTCGGCTCTAGGCTGGGCTTGGGGATTGTCTCGGGGCTCGTCTAGAGGCTCGGCTCTGGGCTCTGTGTTCGGCTGGGCTCGGGGCTCGGCTCCGAGGTTCGGCTCTGGGCTCGGCTCTAGACAGAGCTCTAGCCTCGGCTCGGCTCTAGGCTGGGCTCGGGGCTCGGATCTGGGTTCGGCTCTGGACTCGGCTCGCCTCGGCTCTAGGCTGGGCTTGGGGATTGTCTCGGGGCTCGTCTCGAGGCTCTTCTCTGTGCTATTTGTTCGGCAGCGCTTGGGGCTCGATTCGAGGTTCGGATCTGGGCTCGGCTCTAGGCTGGGCTCTAGCCTCGGCTCGGCTCTAGGCTGTGCTCGGGGCTCGGATCTGGGTTCGGCTCTGGACTCGGCTCGCCTCGGCTCTAGGCTGGGCTTGGGGATTGTCTCGGGGCTCGTCTCGAGGCTCGGCTCTGGGCTCTGTGCTCGGCTGGGCTCGGGGCTCGGCTCGAGGCTCGGCTCTGTGCTCGGCTCTGGACTCGGCTCTAGGCTGGGCTCGAGGCTCGGCTCTGGGCTTGTCTGCAATCGGCTTTGGGTTGGGCTCAGGTATCGGCTCTGCTCTTGGCTCGGCTCGAGGCTCAGATCGCGCCTGAATCTGGGCTCGGCTCTGGACTCGGCTCGGCTCTAGGCTGGGCTCGGGGCTCGGATCTGGGTTCGGCTCTGGACTCGGCTCGCCTCGGCTCTAGGCTGGGCTTGGGGATTGTCTCGGGGCTCGTCTCGAGGCTCGGCTCTGGGCTCTGTGCTCGGCTGGGCTCGGGGCTCGGCTCGAGGCTCGGCTCTGGGCTCGGCTCTGGACTCGGCTCGGCTTTGGGCTGGGCTCGGGGCTCGGATCTGGGTTCGGCTCTGGACTCGGCTCGCCTCGGCTCTAGGCTGGGCTTGGGGATTGTCTCGGGGCTCGGCTCGAGGTTCGGCTCTGGGCTCGGCTCTAGGCTGGGCTCTGAGCTCTGTGCTCGGCTGGTCTCGGGGCTCGGCTCGAGGTTCGGCTCTGGGCTCGTCTCGAGGTAGGGCTCTAGCCTCGGCTCGGATCTAGGCTGGGCTCGGGGCTCGGATCTGGGTTCGGCTCTGTACTCGGCTCGCCTCGGCTCTAGGCTGGGCTTGGGGATTGTCTCGGGGCTCGTCTCGAGGCTCGGCTATGGGCTCTGTGCTCGGCTGGGCTCGGGGCACGGCTCGAGGCTCGGCTCTGTGCTCGGCTCTGGACTCGGCTCTAGGCTGGGCTCAAGGCTCGGATCTGGGCTTGTCTGCAATCGGCTTTGGGTTGGGCTCAGGTATCGGCTGTGCTCTTGGCTCGGCTCGAGGCTTAGATCGCGCCTGAATCTGGGCTCGGCTCTGGACTCGGCTCGGCTCTAGGCTGAGCTCGGGGCTCGGATCTGGGTTCGGCTCTGGACTCTGCTCGCCTCGGCTCTAGGCTGGGCTTGGGGATTTTCTCGGGGCTCGTCTCGAGGCTCGGCTCTGTGCTCTGTGTTCGGCTGGGCTCGGGGCTCGGCTCGAGGTTCAGCTCTGGGCTCGGCTCTAGGCTGGGCTCTAGCCTCGGCTCGGCTCTAGGCTGGGCTCGGGGCTCGGATCTGGGTTCGGCTCTGGACTCGGCTTGCCTCGGCTCTAGGCTGGGCTTGGGGATTGTCTCGGGGCTCGTCTCGAGGCTTGGCTCTGGGCTCTGTGCTCAGCTGGGCTCGGGGCTCGGCTCGAGGCTCGGCTCTGGGCTCGGCTCTGGACTCGGCTCGGCTTTGGGCTGGGCTCGGGTCTCGGATCTGGGTTCGGCTCTGGACTCGGCTCGCCTCGGCTCTAGGCTGGGCTTGGGGATTGTCTCGGGGCTCGTCTCGAGGCTCGGATCTGGGCTCTGTGCTCGGTTGGGCTCGGGGCTCGGCTCGAGGCTCGGCTCTGGACTCGGCTCTAGGCTCGGCTCTAGACTGTGCTCTGGCTCGGCTCGCCTCTAGGCTGGGCTCGGGGCTCGGATCTGGGTTCGGCTCTGGACTCGGCTCGCCTCGGCTCTAGGCTGGGCTTGGGGATTGTCTCGGGGCTCGTCTCGAGGCTATTCTCTGTGCTCTTTGTTCGGCAGGGCTCGGGTCTCGATTCGAAATTCGGCTCTGGGCTCGGCTCTAGGCTGGGCTCTGGGCTCGGCTCGGCTCTAGGCTGGGCTCGGGGATTGTCTCGGGTCTCGTCTCGAGGCTCGGCTCTGGGCTCTGTGCTCGGCTGGGCTCGGGGCTCGGCTCGAGGCTCGGCTCTGGGCTCGGCTCTAGGCTGGGCTCTGTGCTCGGCTGGGCTCGGGTCTCGGCTCGAGGCTCGGCTCTGGGCTCTGTGCTCGGTTGGGCTCGGGGATCGGCTCGAGGCTCGGCTTTGGACTCGGCTCTAGGCTCGGCTCTAGACTGTGCTCTGGCTCGGCTCGCCTATAGGCTGGGCTCGGGGCTCGGATCTGGGTTCGGCTCTGGACTCGGCTCGCCTTGGCTCTAGGCTGGGCTTGGGGATTGTCTCGGGGCTCGTCTCGATGCTCTTCTCTGTGCTCTTTGTTCGGCAGGGCTCGGGGCTCGATTCGAGGTTCGTCTCTGGGCTCGGCTCTAGGCTGGGCTCTAGCCTCGGCTCGGCTCTAGGCTGGGCTCGGGGCTCGGATCTGGGTTCGGCTCTGGACTCGGCTCGCCTCGGCTCTAGGCTGGGCTTGGGGATTATCACGGGGCTCTTCTTGAGCATCGGCTCTGGGCTCTGTGCTCGGCTGGGCTCGGGGCTCGTCTCGAGGCTCGGCTCTGTGCTCGGCTCTGGACTCGGCTCTAGGCTGGGCTCGAGGCTCGGCTCTGGGCTTGTCTGCAATCGGCTTTGGGTTGGGCTCAGGTATCGGCTCTGCTCTTGGCTCGGCTCGAGGCTCAGATCGCGCCTGAATCTGGGCTCGGCTCTGGACTCGGCTCGGCTCTAGGCTGGGCTCGGGGCTCGGATCTGGGTTCGGCTCTGGACTCGGCTCACCTCGGCTCTAGGCTGGGCTTGGGGATTGTCTCGGGGCTCGTCTCGAGGCTCGGCTCTGGGCTCTGTGCTCGGCTGGGCTCGGGGCTCATTTCGAGGCTCGGCTCTGGGCTCGGCTCTGGACTCGGCTCGGCTTTGGGCTGGGCTCGGGGCTCGGATCTGGGTTCGGCTCTGGACTCGGCTCGCCTCGGCTCTAGGCTGGGCTTGGGGATTGTCTCGGGGCTCGTCTCGAGGCTCGGCTCTGTGCTCTGTGTTCGGCTGGGCTCGGGGCTCGGCTCGAGGTTCGGCTCTGTGTTCGGCTCTAGGCTGGGCTCTAGCCTCGGCTCGGCTCTAGGCTGGGCTCGGGGCTCGGATCTGGGTTCGGCTCTGGACTCGGCTCGCCTCGGATCTAGGCTGGGCTTGGGGATTGTCTCGGGGCTCGTCTCGAGGCTCGGCTCTGGGCTCTGTGCTCGGCTGGGCTCGGGGCTCGGCTCGAGGCTCGGCTCTGGGCTCGGCTCTGGACTCGGCTCGGCTCTAGGCTGGGCTCGGGGCTCGGATCTGGGTTCGGCTCTCTACTCGGCTCGCATCGGCTCTAGGCTGGGCTTGGGGATTGTCTCGGGGATCGTCTTGAGGCTCGGCTCTGGGCTCTGTGCTCGGCTGGGCTCGAGGCTCGGGTCGAAGCTCGTCTCAATACTCGGCTCTGGGCTCGCCACTAGACTGGGCTCTGGCTCGGCTCGCCTCTAGGCTAGACTCGGGGCTTGGATTTGAGTTCGGTTCTTGACTCGGCTCGCCTCGGCTCTAGGCTGGGCTTGGGGATTGTCTCGGGGCTCGTCTCGAGTCTCGGCTCTGGGCTCTGTGCTCGGCTGGGCTCGGGGCTCGGCTCGAGGCTCGGTTCTGGGATCGGCTCGGCTCTAGGCTCTGCTCGTTGCTTGGCTCTGGGCTCGGCTCTGGACACGGATCTAGGCTGGGCTCGAGGCTCGGCTCAGGGCTTGTCTGCAATCGGCTTTGGGTTAGGCTCAGGTATCGACTCTGCTCTTGGCTCGGCTCGAGGCTCAGATCGCACATGAACCTGGGTTCGGCTCTGGACTCGGCTCGGCTCGGGGCTCGGATCTGGGTTCGGCTCTGGACTCGGCTCGCCTCGGCTCTAGTCTGGGCTTGGGGATTGTCTCGGGGCTCGTCTCGAGGCTCGGCTCTGGGCTCTGTGTTCGGCTGGGCTCGGGACTCGGCTCGAGGTTCGGCTCTGGGCTTGGCTCTAGGCTGGGCTCTAGCCTCGGCTCGGCTCTAGGCTGGGCTCGGGGCTCGGATCTGGGTTCGGCTCTGGACTCGGCTCGCCTCGGCTCTAGGCTGGGCTTGGGGATTTTTCGGGGCTCGTCTTGAGCATCGGCTATGGGCTCTGTGCTCGGCTGGGCTCGGGTTTCGGCTCGAGGCTCGGCTCTGTGCTCGGCTCTGGACTCGGCTCTTGGCTGGGCTCGAGGCTCGGCTCTGGGCTTGTCTGCAATCGGCTTTGGGTTGGGCTCAGGTATCGGCTCTGCTCTTGGATCGGCTCGTGGCTCATCTCGCGCCTGAATCTGGGCTCGGCTCTGGACTCGGCTCGGCTCTAGGCTGGGCTCGGGGCTCGGATCTGGGTTCGGCTCTGGACTCGGCTCGCCTCGGCTCTAGGCTGGGCTTGGGGATTGTCTCGGTGCTCGTCTCGAGGCTTGGCTCTGGGCTCTGTGCTCGGCTGGGCTCGGGGCTCGGCTCGAGGCTCGGCTCTGGGCTCGTCTCTGGACTCGGCTCGGCTTTGGGCTGGGCTCGGGGCTCGGATCTGGGTTCGGCTCTGGACTCGGCTCGCCTCGGCTCTAGGCTGGGCTTGGGGATTGTCTCGGGGCTCGTCTCGAGGCTCGGATCTGGGCTCTGTGCTCGGTTGGGCTCGGGGCTCGGCTCGAGGCTCGGCTCTGGACTCGGCTCTAGGCTCGGCTCTAGACTGTGCTCTGGCTCGGCTCGCCTCTAGGCTGGGCTCGGGGCTCGGATCTGGGTTCGGCTCTGGACTCGGCTCGCCTCGGCTCTAGGCTGGGCTTGGGGATTGTCTCTGGGCTCGTCTCGAGGCTCGGCTCTGGGCTCTGTGCTCGGCTGGGCTCGGGGCTCGGCTCGAGGCTCGGCTCTGTCCTCGGCTCTGGACTCGGCTCTAGGCTGGGCTCGAGGCTCGGCTCTGGGCTTGTCTGCAATCGGCTTTGGGTTGGGCTCAGGTATCGGCTCTGCTCTTGGCTCGGCTCTGGACTCAGGTCGCGCCTGAATCTGGGCTCGGCTCTGGACTCGGCTCGGCTCTAGGCTGGGCTCGGGGCTCGGATCTGGGTTCGGCTCTGGACTCGGCTCGCCTCGACTCTAGGCTGGGCTTGGGGATTTTTCGGGGCTCGTCTTGAGCATCGGCTATGGGCTCTGTGCTCGGCTGGGCTCGGGGTTCGGCTCGAGGCTCGGCTCTGTGCTCGGCTCTGGACTCGGCTCTAGGCTGGGCTCGAGGCTCGGCTCTGGGCTTGTCTGCAATCGGCTTTGGGTTAGGCTCAGGTATCGGCTCTGCTCTTGGCTCGGCTCGAGACTCAGATCGCGCCTGAACCTGGGCTCGGCTGTGGACTCGTCTCGGCTCTAGGCTGGGCTTGGGGATTGTCTCGGGGCTCGTCTCGAGGCTCGGCTCTGGGCTCTGTGCTCGGCTGGGTTCAGGGCTCGGCTCGAGGCTCGGCTCTGGGCTCGGCTCTGGACTCGGCTCGGCTCGGATCTAGGCTGGGCTTGGGGATTGTCTCGGGGCTCGTCTCGAGGCTCGGCTCTGGGCTCTGTGCTCGGCTGGGCTCGGGGCTCGGCTCGAGGCTCGGCTCTGTGCTCGGCTCTGGACTCGGCTGTAGGCTGGGCTCAAGGCTCGGCACTGGGCTTGTCTGCAATCGGCTTTGGGTTGGGCTCAGGTATCGGCTCTGCTCTTGGTTCGGCTCGAGGCTCAGATCGCGCCTGAATCTGGGCTCGGCTCTGGACTCGGCTCGGCTCTAGGCTGGGCTCGGGGCTCGGATCTGGGTTCGGCTCTGGACTCGGCTCGCCTCGGCTCTAGGCTGGGCTTGGGGATTGTCTCGGGGCTCGTCTCGAGTCTCGGCTCTGGGCTCTGTGCTCGGCTGGGCTCGGGGCTCGGCTCGAGGCTCGGCTCTGAGCTCGGCTCTAGGCTGGGCTCTAGCCTCGGCTCGGCTCTAGGGTCTGCTCGTTGCTCGGCTCTGGGCTCGGCTCTGGACACGGATCTAGGCTGGGCTCGAGGCTCGGCTCTGGGCTTGTCTGCTCTCGGCTCTAGGCTGGGCTCGTGGCTCTGCTCTGGGCTCGTCTCTGGACTCGGTTCTAGGCTGGGCTCGAGGCTCGGCTCTGGACTCGGCTCGGCTCTAGGCTGGGCTCGGGGCTCGGATCTGTGTTCGGCTCTGGACTCGGCTCGACTCGGCTCTAGGCTGGGCTTGGGGATTGTCTCGGGGCTCGTCTCGAGGCTCGGCTCTGGGCTCTGTGCTTGGCTGGGCTCGGGGCTCGGCTCGAGGCTCGGCTCTAGGCTGGGCTATGGGCTCGGCTCAGCTCTAGGCCGGGCTCGGGGCTCGGATCTGGGTTCGGCTCTGGACTCGGCTCGCCTCGGCTCTAGGCTGGGCTTGGGGATTGTCTCGGGGCTCGTCTCGAGGCTCGGCTCTGTGCTCTGTGTTCGGCTGGGCTCGGGTCTCGGCTCAAGGTTCGGCTCTGGGCTCGGCTCTAGGCTGGGCTCTAGCCTCGGCTCGGCTCTAGGCTGGGCTCGGGGCTCGGATCTGGGTTCGGCTCTGGACTCGGCTCGCCTCGGATCTAGGCTGGGCTTGGGGATTGTCTCGGGGCTCGTCTCGAGGCTCGGCTCTGGGCTCTGTGCTCGGCTGGGCTCGGGGCTCGGCTCGAGGCTCGGCTCTGGGTTCGGCTCTGGACTCGGCTCCAGCCTGGGCTCGAGGCTCGGCTCTGGGCTTGTCTGCAATCGGCTTTGGGTTGGGCTCAGGTATCGGCTCTGCTCTTGGCTCGGCTCGAGGCTCAGATCGCGCCTGAATCTGGGCTCGGCTCTGGACTCGGCTCGGCTCTAGGCTGGGCTCGGGGCTCGGATCTGGTTTCGGCTCTGGACTCGGCTCGCCTCGGCTCTAGGCTGGGCTTGGGGATTGTCTCGGGGCTCGTCTCGAGGCTCGGCTCTGGGCTCTGTGCTCGGCTGGGCTCGGGGCTCGGCTCGAGGCTCGGCTCTGGGCTCGGCTCTAGGCTGGGCTCTAGCCTCGGCTCGGCTCTAGGCTGGGCTCGGGGCTCGGATCTGGGTTCGGCTCTGGACTCGGCTCGCCTCGGCTCTAGGCTGGGCTTGGGGATAGTCTCGGGGCTCGTCTCGAGGCTCTTTGTGCTCCTTGTTCGGCAGGGCTCGGGGATCGATACGAGGTTCGGCTCTGGGCTCGGCTCTAGGCTGGGCTCTAGCCTCGGCTCGGCTCTAGGCTGGGCTCGGGGCTCGGATCTGGGTTCGGCTCTGGACTCGGCTCGACTTGGCTCTAGGCTGGGCTTGGGGATTGTCTCGGGGCTCGTCTCGAGGCTCGGCTCTGTGCTCTGTGTTCGGCTGGGCTCGGGGCTCGGCTCGAGGTTCGGCTCTGGGCTCGGCTCTAGGCTGGGCTCTAGCCTCGGCTCGGCTCTAGGCTGGGCTCGGGGCTCGGATCTGGGTTCGGCTCTGGACTCGGCTCGCCTCGGCTCTAGGCTGGGCTTGGGGATTGTCTCGGGGCTCGTCTCGAGGCTCGGCTCTGGGCTCTGTGCTCTACTTGGCTCGGGGCTCGGCTCGAGGCTCGTCTCAATACTAAGCTCTGGGCTCGCCATTAGACTGGGCTCTGGCTCGGCTCGCCTCTAGGCTGGACTCGGGACTCGGATCTGGGTTCGGTTCTGGACTCGGCTCGCCTCGGCTCTAGGCTGGGCTTGGGGATTGTCTCGGGGCTCGTCTCGAGGCTCGGCTCTGGGCTCTGTGCTCGGCTGGGCTCGGGGCTCGGCTCGAGGCTCGGCTCTGGGCTCGGCTCTGGACTCGGCTCGGCTCTAGGCTGGGCTCGGGGCTCGGATCTGGGTTCGGCTCTGGACTCGGCTCGCCTCGGCTCTAGGCTGGGCTTGGGGATTGTCTCGGGGCTCATCTCGAGGCTCGGCTCTGGGCTCTGTGCTCGGCTGGGCTCGGGGCTCGGCTCGAGGCTCGGTTCTGGGCTCGGCTCTAGGCTGGGCTCTGGGATCGGCTCGGCTCTAGTCTGGGCTCTGGGCTCGGATCTGCTTTCGGCACTGGACTCGTCTCCCCTCGGCTCTAGGCTGGGCTTGAGATTGTCTCGGGGCTCGTCTCGAGGCTCGGCTCTGGGCTCTGTGCTCGGCTGGTCTCGGGGCTCGGCTCGAGGCTCGGCTCTGGGCTCGCTCTGGACTCGGCTCTAGGCTGGGCTCGAGGCTCGGCTCAGGGCTTGTCTGCTCTCGGCTTTGAGCTGGGCTCAGGGATCTGCTCTGCTCGTGGCTCGGCTCGAGGCTCAGGTCGCGCCTGAATCTGGGCTCGGCTCTGGACTCGGCTCGGCTCTAGGCTGGGCTCGGGGCTCGGATCTGAGTTCGGCTCTGGACTCGGCTCGCCTCGGCTCTAGGCTGGGCTTGCGGATTGTCTCGGGGCTCGTCTCGAGGCTCGGCTCTGGGCTCTGTGCTCGGCTGGGCTCGGGGCTCGGCTCGAGGCTCGGCTCTGGGCTCGGCTCTGGACTCGGCTCGGCTTTGGGCTGGGCTCGGGGCTCGGATCTGTGTTCGGCTCTGGACTCGGCTCGCCTGTGCTCTAGGCTATGCTTGGGGATTGTCTCGGGGCTCGTCTCGAGGCTCGGCTCTGTGCACTGTGTTCGGCTGGGCTCGGGGCTCGGCTCGAGGTTCGGCTCTGGGCTTGGCTCTAGGCTGGGCTCTAGCATCGGCTCGGCTCTAGGCTGGGCTCGGGGCTCGGATCTGGGTTCGGCTCTGGACTCGGCTCGCCTCGGCTCTAGGCTGGGCTTGGGGATTGTCTCGGGGCTCGTCTCGAGGCTCGGCTCTGGGGTCTGTGCTCGGCTGGGCTCGGGGCTCGGCTCGAGGCTCGGCTCTGGGTTCGGCTCTGGACTCGGCTCTAGCCTGGGCTCGAGGCTCGGCTCTGGGCTTGTCTGCAATCGGCTTTGGGTTGGGCTCAGGTATCGGCTCTGCTCTTGGCTCGGCTCGAGGCTCAGATCGCGCCTGAATCTGGGCTCGGCTCTGGACTCGGCTCGGCTCTAGGCTGGGCTCGGGGCTCGGATCTGGGTTCGGCTCTGGACTCGGCTCGCCTCGGCTCTAGGCTGGGCTTGGGGATTGTCTCGGGGCTCGTCTCGAGGCTCGGCTATGGGCTCTGTGCTCGGCTGGGCTCGGGTCTCGGCTCGAGGCTCGGCTCTGGGTTCGGCTCTGGACTCGGCTCTAGCATCGGCTCGAGGCTCGGCTCTGGGCTTGTCTGCAATCGGCTTTGGGTTGGGCTCAGGTATCGGCTCTCTCTTGGCTCGGCTCGAGGCTCAGATCGCGCCTGAATCTGGGCTCGGCTCTGGACTCGGCTCGGCTCTAGGCTGGGCTCGGGGCTCGGATCTGGGTTCGGCTCTGGACTCGGCTCGCCTCGGCTCTAGGCTGGGCTTGGGGATAGTCTCGGGGCTCGTCTCGAGGCTCTTCTCTGTGCTCTTTGTTCGGCAGGGCTCGGGGATCGATACGAGGTTCGGCTCTGGGCTCGGCTCGCCTCGGCTCTAGGCTGGGCTTGGGGATTGTCTCGGGGCTCGTCTCGAGGCTCGGCTCTGGGCTCTGTGCTCTACTTGGCTCGGGGCTCGGCTCGAGGCTCGACTCAATTCTCTGCTCTGGGCTCGCCACTATACTGGGCTCTGGCTCGGCTCGCCTCTAGGCTGGACTCGGGACTCGGATCTGGGTTCGGTTCTGGACTCGGCTCGCCTCGGCTCTAGGCTGGGCTTGGGGATTGTCTCGGGGCTCGTCTCGAGGCTCGGCTCTGGGCTCTGTGCTGGGCTGGGCTCGGGGCTCGGCTCGAGGCTCGGCTCTGGGCTCGGCTCTGGACTCGGCTCGGCTCTAGGCTGGGCTCGGGGCTCGGATCTGGGTTCGGCTCTGGACTCGGCTCGCCTCGGCTCTAGGCTGGGCTTGGGGATTGTCTCGGGGCTCATCTCTATGCTCGGCTCTGGGCTCTGTGCTCGGCTGATCTCGGGGCTCGGCTCGAGGCTCGGCTCTGGGCTCGCTCTGGACTCGGCTCTAGGCTGGGCTCGAGGCTCGGCTCAGGGCTTGTCTGCTCTCGGCTTTGAGCTGGGCTCAGGGATCTGCTCTGCTCTTGGCTCGGCTCGAGGCTCAGGTCGCGCCTGAATCTGGGCTCGGCTCTGGACTCGGCTCGGCTCTAGGCTGGGCTCGGGGCTCGGATCTGAGTTCGGCTCTGGACTCGGCTCGCCTCGGCTCTAGGCTGGGCTTGGGGATTGTCTCGGGGCTCGTCTCGAGGCTCGGCTCTGGGCTCTGTGCTCGGCTGGGCTCGGGGCTCGGCTCGAGGCTCGGCTCTGGGCTCGGCTCTGGACTCGGCTCGGCTCTAGGCTGGGCTCGGGGCTCGGATCTGGGTTCGGCTCTGGACTCGGCTCGCCTCGGCTCTAGGCTGGGCTTGGGGATTGTCTCGGGGCTCGTCTCGAGGCTCGGCTCTGTGCTCTGTGTTCGGCTGGGCTCGGGGCTCGGCTCGAGGTTCGGCTCTGGGCTTGGCTCTAGGCTGGGCTCTAGCCTCGGCTCGGCTCTAGGCTGGGCTCGGGGCTCTGATCTGGGTTCGGCTCTGGACTAGGCTCGCCTCGGCTCTAGGCTGGGCTTGGGGATTGTCTCGGGGCTCGTCTCGAGGCTCGGCTCTGGGCTCTGTGCTCGGCTGGGCTCGGGGATCGGCTCGAGGCTCGGCTTTGGACTCGGCTCTAGGCTCGGCTCTAGACTGTGCTCTGGCTCGGCTCGCCTCTAGGCTGGGCTCGGGGCTCGGATCTGGGTTCGGCTCTGGACTCGGCTCGCCTCGGCTCTAGGCTGGGCTTGGGGATTGTCTCGGGGCTCGTCTCGATGCTCTTCTCTGTGCTCTTTGTTCGGCAGGGCTCGGGGCTCGATTCGAGGTTCGGCTCTGGTCTCGGCTCTAGGCTGGGCTCTAGCCTCGGCTCGGCTCTAGGCTGGGCTCGGGGCTCGGATCTGGGTTCGGCTCTGGACTCGGCTCGCCTCGGCTCTAGGCTGGGCTTGAGGATTATCACGGGGCTCGTCTTGAGCATCGGTTCTGGGCTCTGTGCTCGGCTGGGCTCGGGGCTCGTCTCGAGGCTCGTCTCAATACTCGGCTCTGGGGTCGCCTCTAGACTGGGCTCTGGCTCGGCTCGCCTCTAGGCTGCGCTCGGGGCTCGTATCTGGGCTCGCCTCGGCTCTAGGCTGGGCTTGGGGATTGTCTCGGGGCTCGTCTCGAGGCTCGGCTATGTGCTCTGTGTTCGGCTGGGCTCGGGGCTCGGCTCGAGGTTCGGCTCTGGGCTCGGCTCTAGGCTGGGCTCTAGCCTCGGCTCGGCTCTAGGCTGGGCTCGGGGCTCGGATCTGTGTTCGGCTCTGGACTCGGCTCGCCTCGGCTCTAGGCTGGGCTTGGGGATTGTCTCGGGGCTCGTCTCGAGGCTCGGCTCTGGGCTCTGTGCTCGGCTGGGCTCGGGGCTCGGCTCGAGGCTCGGCTCTGGGCTCGGCTCTGGACTCGGCTCGGCTTTGGGCTGGGCTCGGGGCTCGGATCTGGGTTCGGCTCTGGACTCGGCTAACCTCGGCTCTAGGCTGGGCTTGGGGATTGTCTCGGGGCTCGTCTCGAGGCTCGGCTCTGTGCTCTGTGCTCGGCTGGGCTCGGTGCTCGGATCGAGGCTCGGCTCTGGGTTCGGCTCTGGACTCGGCTCGCCTCGGCTCTAGGCTGGGCTTGGGGATTGTCTCGGGGCTCGTCTCGAGGCTCGGCTCTGAGCTCTGTGCTCGGCTGGGCTCGGGGCTCGGCTCGAGGTTCGGCTCTGTGTTCGGCTCTGGACTCGGGTCGCCTCGGCTCTAGGCTTGGCTTGGGGATTGTCTCGGGGCTCGTCTCGAGGCTCGGCTCTGAGCTCTGTGCTCGGCTGGGCTCGGGGCTCGGCTCGAGGCTCGGGTCAATACACGGCTCTGGGCTCGCCTCTAGGCTGGGCTCTGGCCTCGACTCGGCTCTAGGCTCAGCTCGTGGCTCTGCTCTGGGCTCGGGTCTGGACTAGGATCTAGGCTGGGCTCGAGGCTCGGTTCTGGGCTTGTCTGCTCTCGGCTCTAGGCTGGGCTCGTGGCTCTGCTCTGGGCTCGTCTCTGGACTCGGCTCTAGGCTGGGCTCAGGTATCGGCTCTGCTCTTGGCTCGGCTCGATGCTCAGATCGCGCCTGAACCTTGGCTCGGCTCTGGACTCGGCTCGGCTCTAGGCTGGGCTCGGGGCTCGGATCTGGTTTCGGCTCTGGACTCGGATCACCTCGGCTCTAGGCTGGGCTTGGGGATTGTCTCGGGGCTCGCCTCGAGGCTCGGATCTGGGCTCTGTGCTCGGCTGGGCTCGGGGCTCGGCTCGAGGCTCGGCTCTGGGCTCGGCTCTAGGCTGTGCTCTGGGCTCGGCTCGGATCTAGGCTGGGCTCGGGGCTCGGATCTGGTTTCGGCTCTGGACTCGGCTCGCCTCGGCTCTAGGCTGGGCTTGGGGATTGTCTCGGGGCTCGTCTCGAGGCTCGGCTCTGGGCTCTGTACTCGGCTGGGCTCGGGGCTCGGCGCGAGGCTCGGCTCTGGTTTCGGCTCTGTACTCGGCTCGCCTCGGCTCTAGTCTGGGCTTGGGGATTGTCTCGGGGCTCGGCTCGAGGTTCGGCTCTGGGCTCGGCTCTAGGCTGGGCTCTAGCCTCGGCTCGGCTCTAAACTGGGGTCGGGGCTCGGATCTGGGTTCGGCTCTGGACTCGGCTCGCCTAGGCTCTAGGCTGGGCTTGGGGATTGTCTCGGGTCTCGTCTCGAGGCTCGGCTCTGGGCTCTGTGCTCGGCTGGGCTCGGGCTCGGGGCTCGGCTCGAGGCTCGACACAATACTCGGCTCTGGGCTCGGCTCGGCTTTGGGCTTGGCTAGGGCTCGGATCTGGTTTCGGCTCTGGACTCGGCTCGACTCGGTCTAGGCTGGGCTTGGGGATTGTCTCGGGGCTCGTCTCGAGGCTCGGCTCTGTGGTCTGTGTTCGGCTGGGCTCAGGGCTCGGCTCGAGGTTTGGCTCTGGGCTCGGCTCTAGGCTGGGCTCTAGCCTCGGCTCGGCTCTAGGCTGGGCTCGGGGCTCGGCTCTGGGTTCGGCTCTGGACTCGGCTCGCCTCGGCTCTAGGCTGGGCTTGGGGATTGTCTCGGGGCTCGTCTCGAGGCTCGGCTCTGTGCTCTGTGTTCGGCTGGCCTCGGGGCTCGGCTCGAGGTTCGGCTCTGGGCTCGGCTCTAGGCTGGGCTCTAGCCTCGGCTCGGCTCTAGGCTGGGCTCGGGGCTCGGCTCTGGGTTCGGCTCTGGACTCGGCTCGCCTCGGCTCTAGGCTGGGCTTGGGGATTTTCTCGGGGCTCGTCTCGAGGCTCGGCTATGGGCTCTGTGCTCGGCTGGGCTCGGGGCTCGGCTCGAGGCTCGGCTCTGTGCTCGGCTCTGGACTCGGCTCTAGGCTGGGCTCGAGGCTCGGCTCTGGGATTGTCTGCAATCGGCTTTGGGTTGGGCTCAGGTATCGGCTCTGCTCTTGGCTCGGCTCGATGCTCAGATCGCGCCTGAACCTGGGCTCGGCTCTGGACTCGGCTCGGCTCTAGGCTGGGCTCGGGGCTCGGATCTGGTTTCGGCTCTGGACTCGGCTCGCCTCGGCTCTAGGCTGGGCTTGGGGATTGTCTCGGGGATCGCCTCGAGGCTCGGATCTGGGCTCTGTGCTCGGCTGGGCTCGGGGCTCGGCTCGAGGCTCGGCTCTGGGCTCGGCTCTAGGCTGTGCTCTGGGCTCGGCTCGGATCTAGGCTGGGCTCGGGGCTCGGATCTGGTTTCGGCTCTGGACTCGGCTCGCCTCGGCTCTAGGCTGGGCTTGGGGATTGTCTCGGGGCTCGTCTCGAGGCTCGGCTCTGGGCTCTGTACTCGGCTGGGCTCGGGGCTCGGCTCGAGGCTCGGCTCTGGTTTCGGCTCTGTACTCGGCTCGCCTCGGCTCTAGTCTGGGCTTGGGGACTGTCTCGGGGCTCGGCTCGAGGTTCGGCTCTGGGCTCGGCTCTAGGCTGGGCTCTAGCCTCGGCTTGGCTCTAAACTGGGCTCGGGGTTCGGATCTGGGTTCGGCTCTGGACTCGGCTCGCCTCGGTCTAGGCTGGGCTTGGGGATTGTCTCGGGGCTCGTCTCGAGGCTCGGCTCTGTGGTCTGTGTTCGGCTGGGCTCAGGGCTCGGCTCGAGGTTTGGCTCTGGGCTCGGCTCTAGGCTGGGCTCTAGCCTCGGCTCGGCTCTAGGCTGGGCTCGGGGCTCGGCTCTGGGTTCGGCTCTGGACTCGGCTCGCCTCGGCTCTAGGCTGGGCTTGGCGATTGTCTCGGGGCTCGTCTCGAGGCTCGGCTCTGGGCTCTGTGCTCGGCTGGGCTCGGGGCTCGGCTCGAGGTTCGGCTCTGGGCTCTGCTCTAGGCTGGGCTCCAGCCTCGGCTCGGCTCTAGGCTGGGCTCGGGGCTCGGATCTGTGTTCGGCTCTGGACTCGGCTCGCCTCGGCTCTAGGCTGGGCTTGGGGATTGTCTCGGGGCTCGTCTCGAGGCTCGGCTCTGTGCTCTGTGTTCGGCTGGGCTCGGGGCTCGGCTCGAGGTTCGGCTCTGGGCTCGGCTCGAGTCTCGGCTCAATACTCGGCTCTGGGCTCGCCTCTAGACTGGGCTCTGGCTCGGCTCGGCTCTAGGCTGGGCTCTAGGCTCGGCTCTGGGCTTGTCTGCAATCGGCTTTGGGTTAGGCTCAGTTATCGGCTCTGCTCTTGGCTCGGCTCGAGGCTCAGATCGCGCCTGAACCTGGGCTCGGCTCTGGACTCGGCTCGGCTCTAGGCTGGGCTCGGGGCTCGGCTCTGGGTTCGGCTCTGGACTCGGCTAGCCTCGGCTCTAGGCTGGGCTTGGGGATTGTCTCGGGGCTCGTCTCGAGGCTCGGCTCTGGGCTCTGTGCTCGGCTGGGTTCGGGGCTCGGCTCGAGGCTCGGCTCTGGGCTCGGCTCTGGACTCGGCTCGGCTTTGGGCTGGGCTCGGGGCTCGGATCTGGGTTCGGCTCTGTACTCGGCTCGCCTCGGCTCTAGGCTGGGCTTGGGGATTGTCTCGGGGCTCGTCTCGAGGCTCGGCTCTGTGCTCTGTGTTCGGCTGGGCTCGGGGCTCGGCTCGAGGTTCGGCTCTGGGCTCGGCTCTAGGCTGGGCTCTAGCCTCGGCTCGGCTCTAGGCTGGGCTCGGGGCTCGGATCTGGGTTCGGCTCTGGACTCGGCTCGCCTCGGCTCTAGGCTGGGCTAGGGATTGTCTCGGGGCTCGTCTCGAGGCTCGGCTCTGGGCTCTGTGCTCGGCTGGGCTCGGGGCTCGGGGCTCGGCTCGAGGCTCGGCTCAATACTCGGCTCTGGGCTCGGCTCGGCTTTGGGCGTGGCTAGGGCTCGGATCTGGGTTCGGCTCTGGACTCGGCTCGCCTCGGCTCTAGGCTGGGCTTGGGGATTGTCTCGGGGCTCGTCTCGAGGCTCGGCTCTGTGCTCTGTGTTCGGCTGGGCTCGGGGCTCGGCTCGAGGTTCGGCTCTGGGCTCGGCTCTAGGCTGGGCTCTAGCCTCGGCTCGGCTCTAGGCTGGGCTCGGGGCTCGGCTCTGGGTTCGGCTCTGGACTCGGCTCGCCTCGGCTCTAGGCTGGGCTTGGGGATTGTCTCGGGGCTCGTCTCGAGGCTCGGCTCTGGGCTCTGTGCTCGGCTGGGCTCGGGGCTGGGCTCGAGGCTCGGCTCTGTGCTCGGCTCTGGACTCGGCTCTAGGCTGGGCTCGAGGCACGGCTCTGGGCTTGTCTGCAATCGGCTTTGGGTTAGACTCAGGTATCGGCTCTGCTCTTGGCTCGGCTCGAGGCTCAGATCGCGCCTGAACCTGGGCTCGGCTCTGGACTCGGCTCGGCTCTAGGCTGGGCTCGGGGCTCGGCTCTGGGTTCGGATCTGGACTCGGCTCGCCTCGGCTCTAGGCTGGGCTTGGGGATTGTCTCGGGGCTCGTCTCGAGGCTCGGCTCTGGGCTCTGTGCTCGGCTGGGCTCGGGGCTCGGCTCGAGGTTCGGCTCTGGGCTCGGCTCTAGGCTGGGCTCTAGCCTCGGCTCGGCTCTAGGCTGGGCTCGGGGCTCGGATCTGGGTTCGGCTCTGGACTCGGCTCGGCTCGGCTCTAGGCTGGGCTTGGGGATTGTCTCGGGGCTCGTCTCGAGGCTCGGCTCTGGGCTCTGTGCTCGGCTCTGCTCCGGGCTCGGGGCTCGGCTCGAGGCTCGGCTCAATACTCGGCTCTGGGCTCGGCTCGGCTTTGTGTTGGGCTAGGGCTCGGATCTGGATTCGGCTCTGGACTCGGCTCGCCTCGGCTCTAGGCTGGGCTTGGGGATTGTCTCGGGGTCGTCTCGAGGCTCGGCTCTGTGCTCTGTGTTCTGCTGGGCTCGGGGCTCGGCTCGAGGTTCGGCTCTGTGCTCGGATCTAGGCTGGGCTCTAGCCTCGGCTCGGCTCTAGGCTGGGCTCGGGGCTCGGCTCTGGGTTCGGCTCTGGACTCGGCTCGCCTCGGCTCTAGGCTGGGCTTGGGGATTGTCTCGGGGCTCGTCTCGAGGCTCGGCTCTGGGCTCTGTGCTCGGCTGGGCTCGGGGCTCGGGGCTCGGCTCGAGGCTCGGCTCAATACTCGGCTCTGGGCTCGGCTCGGCTTTGGGCTTGGCTAGGGCTCGGATCTGGGTTCGGCTCTGGACTCGGCTCGCCTCGGCTCTAGGCTGGGCTTGGGGATTGTCTCGGGGCTCGTCTCGAGGCTCGGCTCTGTGCTCTGTGTTCGGCTGGGCTCGGGGCTCGGCTCGAGGTTCGGCTCTGGGCTCGGCTCTAGGCTGGGCTCTAGCCTCGGCTCGGCTCTAGGCTGGGCTCGGGGCTCGGATCTGGGTTCGGCTCTGGACTCGGCTCGCCTCGGCTCTAGGCTGGGCTTGGGGATTCTCTCGGGGCTCGTCTCGAGGCTCGGCTCTGGGCTCTGTGCTCGGCTGGGCTCGGGGCTCGGCTCGAGGCTCGGCTCTGTGCTCAGCTCTGGACTCGGCTCTAGGCTGGGCTCGAGGCACGGCTCTGGGCTTGTCTGCAATCGGCTTTGGGTTAGACTCAGGTATCGGCTCTGCTCTTGGCTCGGCTCGAGGCTCAGATCGCGCCTGAACCTGGGCTCGGCTCTGTACTCGGCTCGGCTCTAGGCTGGGCTCGGGGCTCGGATCTGGGTTCGGCTCTGGACTCGGCTCGCCTCGGCTCTAGGCTGGGCATGGGGATTGTCTCGGGGCTCGTCTCGAGGCTCGACTCTGGGCTCTGTGCTCGGCTGGGCTCGGGGCTCGGCTCGAGGTTCGGCTCTGGGCTCTGCTCTAGGCTGGGCTCTAGCCTCGGCTCGGCTCTAGGCTGGGCTCGGGGCTCGGATCTGTGTTCGGCTCTGGACTCGGCTCGCCTCGGCTCTAGGCTGGGCTTGGGGATTGTCTCGGGGCTCGTCTCGAGGCTCGGCTCTGTGCTCTGTGTTCGGCTGGGCTCGGGGCTCGGCTCGAGGTTCGGCTCTGGGCTCGGCTCGAGTCTCGGCTCAATACTCGGCTCTGGGCTCGACTCTAGACTGGGCTCTGGCTCGGCTCGGCTCTAGGCTGGGCTCTAGGCTCGGCTCTGGGCTTGTCTGCAATCGGCTTTGGGTTAGGCTCAGTTATCGGCTCTGCTCTTGGCTCGGCTCGAGGCTCAGATCTCGCCTGAACCTGGGCTCGGCTCTGGACTCGGCTCGGCTCTAGGGTGGGCTCGGGGCTCGGATCTGGGTTCGGCTCTGGACTCGGCTAGCCTCGGCTCTAGGCTGGGCTTGGGGATTGTCTCGGGGCTCGTCTCGAGGCTCGGCTCTGGGCTCTGTGCTCGGCTGGGTTCGGGTCTCGGCTCGAGGCTCGGCTCTGGGCTCGGCTCTGGACTCGGCTCGGCTTTGGGCTGGGCTCGGGGCTCGGATCTGGGTTCGGCTCTGGACTCGGCTCGACTCGGCTCTAGGCTGGGCTTGGGGATTGTCTCGGGGCTCGTCTCGAGGCTCGGCTCTGTGCTCTGTGTTCGGCTGGGCTCGGGGCTCGGCTCGAGGTTCGGCTCTGGGCTCGGCTCTAGGCTGGGCTCTAGCCTCGGCTCGGCTCTAGGCTGGGCTCGGGGCTCGGATCTGGGTTCGGCTCTGGACTCGGCTCGCCTCGGCTCTAGGCTGGGCTAGGGATTTTCTCGGGGCTCGTCTCGAGGCTCGGCTATGGGCTCTGTGCTCGGCTGGGCTCGGGGCTCGGCTCGAGGCTCGGCTCTGTGCTCGGCTCTGGACTCGGCTCTAGGCTGGGCTCGAGGCTCGGCTCTGGGATTGTCTGCAATCGGCTTTGGGTTGGGCTCAGGTATCGGCTCTGCTCTTGGCTCGGCTCGATGCTCAGATCGCGCCTGAACCTGGGCTCGGCTCTGGACTCGGCTCGGCTCTAGGCTGGGCTCGGGGCTCGGATCTGGTTTCGGCTCTGGACTCGGCTCGCCTCGGCTCTAGGCTGGGCTTGGGGATTGTCTCGAGGCTCGCCTCGAGGCTCGGATCTGGGCTCTGTGCTCGGCTGGGCTCGGGGCTCGGCTCGAGGCTCGGCTCTGGGCTCGGCTCTAGGCTGTGCTCTGGGCTCGGCTCGGATCTAGGCTGGGCTCGGGGCTCGGATCTGGTTTCGGCTCTGGACTCGGCTCGCCTCGGCTTTGGCTGGGCTTGGGGATTGTCTCGGGGCTCGTCTCGAGGCTCGGCTCTGGGCTCTGTACTCGGCTGGGCTCGGGGCTCGGCTCGAGGCTCGGCTCTGGTTTCGGCTCTGTACTCGGCTCGCCTCGGCTCTAGTCTGGGCTTGGGGATTGTCTCGGGGTTCGGCTCGAGGTTCGGCTCTGGGCTCTGTGCTCGGCTGGGCTCGGGCTCGGGGCTCGGCTCGAGGCTCGGCTCAATACTCGGCTCTGGGCTCGGCTCGGCTTTGGGCTTGGCTAGGGCTCGGATCTGGTTTCGGCTCTGGACTCGGCTCGACTCGGCTCTAGGCTGGGCTTGGGGATTGTCTCGGGGCTCGTCTCGAGGCTCGGCTCTGTGGTCTGTGTTCGGCTGGGCTCGGGGCTCGGCTCGAGGCTTGGCTCTGGGCTCGGCTCTAGGCTGGGCTCTAGCCTCGGCTCGGCTCTAGGCTGGGCTCGGGGCTCGGCTCTGGGTTCGGCTCTGGACTCGGCTAGCCTCGGCTCTAGGCTGGGCTTGGGGATTGTCTCGGGGCTCGTCTCGAGGCTCGGCTCTGGGCTCTGTGCTCGGCTGGGCTCGGGGCTCGACTCGAGGCTCGGCTCTGTGCTCGGCTCTGGACTCGGCTCTAGGCTGGGCTCGAGGCTCGGCTCTGGGCTTGTCTGCAATCGGCTTCGCGTTAGGCTCAGGTTTCGGCTCTGTCCTTGGCTCGGCTCGAGGCTCAGATCGCGCCTGAACCTGGGCTCGGCTCTGGACTCGGCTCGGCTCTAGGCTGGGCTCGGGGCTCGGATCTGGGTTCGGCTCTGGACTCGACTCGCCTCGGCTCTAGGCTGGGCTTGGGGATTGTCTCGGGGCTCGTCTCGAGGCTCGGCTCTGGGCTCTGTGCTCGGCTGGGCTCGGGGCTCGGCTCGACGTTCGGCTCTGGGCTCTGCTCTAGGCTGGGCTCTAGCCTCGGCTCGGCTCTAGGCTGGACTCGGGGTTCGGATCTGTGTTCGGCTCTGGACTCGGCTCGCCTCGGCTCTAGGCTGGGCTTGGGGATTGTCTCGGGGCTCGTCTCGAGGCTCGGCTCTGTGCTCTGTGTTCGGCTGGGCTCGGGGCTCGGCTCGAGGTTCGGCTCTGGGCTCGGCTCTAGTCTGGGGTCTAGACTGGGCTCTGGCTCGGCTCGCCTCTAGGCTGGGCTCGGGGCTCGGATCTGGGTTCGGCTTTGGACACGGCTCGCCTCGGCTCTAGGCTGTGCTTGGGGATTGTCTTGGGACTCGTCTCGAGGCTCGGCTCTGTGCTCTGTGTTCGGCTGGGCTCGGGGTTCGGCTCGAGGCTCGGCTCTGGGCTCGGCTCTAGGCTGGGCTCTAGCCTCGGCTCGGCTCTAGGCTGGGCTTGGGGATTGTCTCGGGGCTCGTCTTGAGCATCGGCTATGGGCTCTGTGCTCGGCTGGGCTCGGGGCTCGGCTCGAGGCTCGGCTCTGGGCTCAGCTCTGGACTCGGCTCTAGGCTGGGCTCGAGGCTCGGCTCTGGGCTTGTCTGCAATCGGCTTTGGGTTGGGCTCAGGTATCGGCTCTGCTCTTGGCTCGGCTCGAGGCTCAGATCGCGCCTGAATCTGGGCTCGGCTCTGGACTCGGCTCGGCTCTAGGCTGGGCTCGGGGCTCGGATCTGGGTTCGGCTCTGGACTCGGCTCGCCTCGGCTCTAGGCTGGGCTTGGGGATTGTCTCGGGGCTCGTCTCGAGGCTCGGCTCTGGGCTCTGTGCTCGGCTGGGCTCGGGGCTCGGCTCGAGGCTCGGCTCTGGGCTCGGCTCTAGGCTGGGCTCTAGCCTCGGCTCGGCTCTAGGCTGGGCTCGGGGCTCGGATCTGGTTTCGGCTCTGGACTCGGCTCGCCTCGGCTCTAGGCTGGGCTTGGGGATTGTCTCGGGGCTCGTCTCGAGGCTCGGCTCTGGGCTCTGTGCTCGGCTGGGCTCGGGGCTCGGCTCGAGGCTCGGATCTGGGCTCGTCTCTGGACTCGGCTCGGCTTTGGGCTGGGCTCGGGGCTCGGATCTGGTTTCGGCTCTGGACTCGGCTCGACTCGGCTCTAGGCTGGGCTTGGGGATTGTCTCGGGGCTCGTCTCGAGGCTCGGCTCTGTGCTCTGTGTTCGGATGGGCTCGGGGCTCGGCTAGAGGTTCGTCTCTGGGCTCGGCTCTAGGCTGGGCTCTAGCCTCGGTTCGGCTCTAGGCTGGGCTCGGGGCTCGGATCTGGGTTCGGCTCTGGACTCGGCTCGCCTCGGCTCTAGGCTGGGCTTGGGGATTGTCTCGGGGCTCGTCTCGAGGCTCGGCTCTGGGCTCTGTGCTCGGCTGGGCTCGGGGCTCGTCTCGAGGCTCGGCTCTGGGCTCGGCTCTAGGCTGGGCTCTAGCCTCGGCTCGGCTCTAGGCTCTGCTCGTTGCTCGGCTCTGGGCTCGGGTCTGGACACGGATCTAGGCTGGGCTCGAGGCTCGGTTCTGGGCTTGTCTGCTCTCGGCTCTAGGCTGGGTTCGTGGCTCTGCTCTGGGCTCGTCTCTGGACTCGGTTCTAGGCTGGGCTCGAGGCTCGGCTCTGGGATCGACTCGGCTCTAGGCTGGGCTCGGGGCTCGGATCTGTGTTCGGCTCTGGTCTCGGCTCGCCTCGGCTCTAGGCTGGGCTTGGGGATTGTCTCGGGGCTCGTCTCGAGGCTCGGCTCTGGGCTCTGTGCTCGGCTGGGCTCGGGGCTCGGCTCGAGGCTCGGCTCTAGGCTGGGCTATGGGCTCGGCTCAGCTCTAGGCCGGGCTCGGGGCTCGGATCTGGGTTCGGCTCTAGGCTGGGCTCGAGGCTCGGCTCTGGGCTTGTCTGCAATCGGCTTTGGGTTGGGCTCAGGAATCGGCTCTGCTCTTGGCTCGGCTCGAGGCTCAGATCGCGCCTGAATCTGGGCTCGGCTCTGGACTCGGCTCGGCTCTAGGCTGGGCTCGGGGCTCAGATCTGGGTTCGGCTCTGGACTCGGCTCGCCTCGGCTCTAGGCTGGGCTTGGGGATTGTCTCGGGGCTCGTCTCGAGGCTCGGCTCTGGGCTCTGTGCTCGGCTGGGCTCGGGGCTCGGCTCGAGGCTCGGCTCTGTGCTCGGCTCTGGACTCGGCTCTAGGCTGGGCTCGAGGCTCGGCTCTGGGCTTGTCTGCAATCGGCTTTGGGTTAGACACAGGTATCGGCTCTGCTCTTGGCTCGGCTCGAGTCTCAGATCGCGCCTGAACCTGGGCTCGGCTCTGGACTCGGCTCGGCTCTAGGCTGGGCTCGGGGCTCGGATCTGGGTTCGGATCTGGACTCGGCTCGCCTCGGCTCTAGGCTGGGCTTGGGGATTGTCTCGGGGCTCGTCTCGAGGCTCGGCTCTGGGCTCTGTGCTCGGCTGGGCTCGGGGCTCGGCTCGAGGCTCGGCTCTGGTTTCGGCTCTGGACTCGGCTCGCCTCGGCTCTAGGCTGGGCTTGGGGATTGTCTCGGGGCTCGTCTAGAGGCTCGGCTCTGGGCTCTGTGCTCGGCTGGGCTCGGGGCTCGGCTCGAGGTTCGGCTCTGGGCTCGTCTCTAGGTTGGGCTCTAGCCTCGGCTCGGCTCTAGGCTGGGCTCGGGGTTCGGATCTCGGTTCGGCTCTGGACTCGGCTCGCCTCGGCTCTAGGCTGGGCTTGGGGATTGTCTCGGGGCTCGTCTCGAGGCTCGGCTCTTGGCTCTGTGCTCGGTTGGGCTCGGGGCTCGGGGATCGGCTCGAGGCTCGGCTCAATACTCGGCTCTGGGCTCGGCTCGGCTTTGGGCTTGGCTAGGGCTCGGATCTGGGTTCGGCTCTGGACTCGGCTCGCCTCGGCTCTAGGCTGGGCTTGGGGATTGTCTCGGGGCTCGTCTCGAGGCTCGGATCTGTGCTCTGTGTTCGGCTGGGCTCGGGGCTCGGCTCGAGGTTCGGCTCTGTGCTCGGCTCTAGGCTGGGCTCTAGCCTCGGCTCGGCTCTAGGCTGGGCTCGGGGCTCGGATCTGGGTTCGGCTCTGGACTCGGCTCGCCTCGGCTCAAGGCTGGGCTTGGGGATTGTCTCGGGGCTCGTCTCGAGGCTCGGCTCTGTGCTCTGTGTTCGGCTGGGTTCGGGGCTCGGCTCGAGGCTCGGCTCTGTGCTCGGCTCTGGACTCGGCTCTAGGCTGGGCTCGAGGCACGGCTCTGGGCTTGTCTGCAATCGGCTTTGGGTTAGACTCAGGTATCGGCTCTGCTCTTGTCTCGGCTCGAGGCTCAGATCGCGGCTGAACCTGGGCTCGGCTCTGTACTCGGCTCGGCTCTAGGCTGGGCTCGGGGCTCGGATCTGGGTTCGGCTCTGGACTCGGCTCGCCTCGGCTCTAGGCTGGGCTTGGGGATTGTCTCGGGGCTCGTCTCGAGGCTCGGCTCTGGGCTCTGTGCTCGGCTGGGCTCGGGGCTCGGCTCGAGGTTCGGCTCTGGGCTCTGCTCTAGGCTGGGCTCTAGCCTCGGTTCGGCTCTAGGCTGGGCTCGGGGCTCGGTTCTGTGTTCGGCTCTGGACTCGGCTCGCCTCGACTCTAGACTGGGCTTGGGGATTGTCTCGGGGCTCGTCTCGAGGCTCGGCTCTGTGCTCTGTGTTCGGCTGGGCTCGGGGCTCGGCTCGAGGTTCGGCTCTGGGCTCGGCTCGAGTCTCGGCTCAATACTCGGCTCTGGGCTCGCCTCTAGACGGGGCTCTGGCTCGGCTCGGCTCTAGGCTGGGCTCTAGGCTCGGCTCTGGGCTTGTCTGCAATCGGCTTTGGGTTAGGCTCAGTTATCGGCTCTGCTCTTGGCTCGGCTCGAGGCTCAGATCGCGCCTGAACCTGGGCTCGGCTCTGGACTCGGCTCGGGTCCAGGCTGGGCTCGGGGCTCGGCTCTGGGTTCGGCTCTGGACTCGGCTAGCCTCGGCTCTAGGCTGGGCTTGGGGATTGTCTCGGGGCTCGTCTCGAGGCTCGGCTCTGGGCTCTGTGCTCGGCTGGGTTCGGGGCTCGGCTCGAGGCTCGGCTCTGGGCTCGGCTCTGGGCTCGGCTTGGCTTTGGGCTGGGCTCGGGGCTCGGATCTGGGTTCGGCTCTGGACTCGGCTCGCCTCGGCTCTAGGCTGGGCTTGGGGATTGTCTCGGGGCTCGTCTCGAGGCTCGGCTCTGTGCTCTGTGTTCGGCTGGGCTCGGGGCTCGGCTCGAGGTTCGGCTCTGGGCTCTGCTCTAGGCTGGGCTCTAGCCTCGGCTCGGCTCTAGGCTGGGCTCGGGGCTCGGATCTGGGTTCGGCTCTGGACTCGGCTCGCCTCGGCTCTAGGCTGGGCTTGGGGATTGTCTCGGGGCTCGTCTCGAGGCTCGGCTCTGGGCTCTGTGCTCGGCTGGGCTCGGGGCTCGGCTCGAGTCTCGGCTCAATACTCGGCTCTGGGCTCGCCTCTAGACTGGGCTCTGGCTCGGCTCGGCTCTGGGCTGGGCTGGGGGCTCGGATCTGGGTTCGGCTCTGGACTCGGCTCGCCTCGGCTCTAGGCTGGGCTTGGGGATTGTCTCGGGGCTCGTCTCGAGGCTCGGCTCTGTGCTCTGTGTTCGGCTGGGCTCGGGGCTCGGCTCGAGGTTCGGCTCTGGGCTCGGCTCTAGGCTGGGCTCTAGCCTCGGCTCGGCTCTAGGCTGGGCTCGGGGCTCGGATCTGGGTTCGGCTCTGGACTCGGCTCGCCTCAGCTCTAGGCTGGGCTAGGGATTGTCTCGGGGCTCGTCTCGAGGCTCGGCTCTGGGCTCTGTGCTCGGCTGGGCTCGGGGCTCGGGGCTCGCCTCGAGGCTGGGCTCAATACTCGGCTCTGGGCTCGGCTCGGCTTTGGGCTTGGCTAGGGCTCGGATCTGGGTTCGGCTCTGGACTCGGCTCGCCTCGGCTCTAGGCTGGGCTTGGGGATTGTCTCGGGGCTCGTCTCGAGGCTCGGCTCTGTGCTCTGTGTTCGGCTGGGCTCGGGGCTCGGCTCGAGGTTCGGCTCTGTGCTCGGCTCTAGGCTGGGCTCTACCCTCGGCTCGGCTCTAGGCTGGGCTCGGGGCTCGGCTCTGGGTTCGGCTCTGGACTCGGCTCGCCTCGGCTCTAGGCTGGGCTTGGGGATTGTCTCGGGGCTCGTCTCGAGGCTCGGCTCTGGGCTCTGTGCTCGGCTGGGCTCGGGGCTGGGCTCGAGGCTCGGCTCTGTGCTCGGCTCTGGACTCGGCTCTAGGCTGGGCTCGAGGCACGGCTCTGGGCTTGTCTGCAATCGGCTTTGGGTTAGACTCAGGTATCGGCTCTGCTCTTGGCTCGGCTCGAGGCTCAGATCGCGCCTGAACCTGGGCTCGGCTCTGGACTCGGCTCGGCTCTAGGCTGGGCTCGGGGCTCGGCTCTGGGTTCGGCTCTGGACTCGGCTCGCCTCGGCTCTAGGCTGGGCTTGGGGATTGTCTCGGGGCTCGTCTCGAGGCTCGGCTCTGGGCTCTGTGCTCGGCTCTGCTCGGGGCTCGGCTCGAGGTTCGGCTCTGGGCTCGGCTCTAGGCTGGGCTCTAGCCTCGGCTCGGCTCTAGGCTGGGCTCGGGGCTCGGATCTGGGTTCGGCTCTGGACTCGGCTCGGCTCGGCTCTAGGCTGGGCTTGGGTATTGTCTCGGGGCTCGTCTCGAGGCTCGGCTCTGGGCTCTGTGCTCGGCTCTGCTCGGGGCTCGGGGCTCGGCTCGAGGCTCGGCTCAATACTCGGCTCTGGGCTCGGCTCGGCTTTGTGTTGGGCTAGGGCTCGGATCTGGGTTCGGCTCTGGACTCGGCTCGCCTCGGCTCTAGGCTGGGCTTGGGGATTGTCTCGGGGTCGTCTCGAGGCTCGGCTCTGTGCTCTGTGTTCTGCTGGGCTCGGGGCTCGGCTCGAGGTTCGGCTCTGTGCTCGGATCTAGGCTGGGCTCTAGCCTCGGCTCGGCTCTAGGCTGGGCTCGGGGCTCGGCTCTGGGTTCGGCTCTGGACTCGGCTCGCCTCGGCTCTAGGCTGGGCTTGGGGATTGTCTCGGGGCTCGTCTCGAGGCTCGGCTCTGGGCTCTGTGCTCGGCTGGGCTCGGGGCTCGGGGCTCGGCTCGAGGCTCGGCTCAATACTCGGCTCTGGGCTCGGCTCGGCTTTGGGCTTGGCTAGGGCTCGGATCAGGTTTCGGCTCTGGACTCGGCTCGCCTCGGCTCTAGGCTGGGCTTGGGGATTGTCTCGGGGCTCGTCTCGAGGCTCGGCTCTGTGCTCTGTGTTCGGATGGGCTCGGGGCTCGGCTCGAGGTTCGGCTCTGGGCTCGGCTCTAGGCTGGGGTCTAGACTGGGCTCGGCTCTAGGCTGGGCTCGGGGCTCGGATCTGGGTTCGGCTCTGGACTCGGCTCGGCTCGGCTCTAGGCTGGGCTTGGGTATTGTCTCGGGGCTCGTCTCGAGGCTCGGCTCTGGGCTCTGTGCTCGGCTCTGCTCGGGGCTCGGGGCTCGGCTCGAGGCTCGGCTCAATACTCGGCTCTGGTCTCGGCTCGGCTTTGTGTTGGGCTAGGGCTCGGATCTGGGTTCGGCTCTGGACTCGGCTCGCCTCGGCTCTAGGCTGGGCTTGGGGATTGTCTCGGGGTCGTCTCGAGGCTCGGCTCTGTGCTCTGTGTTCTGCTGGGCTCGGGGCTCGGCTCGAGGTTCGGCTCTGTGCTCGGATCTAGGCTGGGCTCTAGCCTCGGCTCGGCTCTAGGCTGGGCTCGGGGCTCGGCTCTGGGTTCGGCTCTGGACTCGGCTCGCCTCGGCTCTAGGCTGGGCTTGGGGATTGTCTCGGGGCTCGTCTCGAGGCTCGGCTCTGGGCTCTGTGCTCGGCTGGGCTCGGGGCTCGGGGCTCGGCTCGAGGCTCGGCTCAATACTCGGCTCTGGGCTCGGCTCGGCTTTGGGCTTGGCTAGGGCTCGGATCAGGTTTCGGCTCTGGACTCGGCTCGCCTCGGCTCTAGGCTGGGCTTGGGGATTGTCTCGGGGCTCGTCTCGAGGCTCGGCTCTGTGCTCTGTGTTCGGATGGGCTCGGGGCTCGGCTCGAGGTTCGGCTCTGGGCTCGGCTCTAGGCTGGGGTCTAGACTGGGCTCTGGCTCGGCTCGCCTCTAGGCTGGGCTCGGGGCTCGGATCTGGGTTCGGCTTTGGACACGGCTCGCCTCGGCTCTAGGCTGTGCTTGGGGATTGTCTTGGGACTCGTCTCGAGGCTCGGCTCTGTGCTCTGTGTTCGGCTGGGCTCGGGGCTCGGCTCGAGGCTCGGCTCTGGGCTCGGCTCTAGGCTGGGCTCTAGCCTCGGCTCGGCTCTAGGCTGGGCTTGGGGATTGTCTCGGGGCTCGTCTTGAGCATCGGCTATGGGCTCTGTGCTCGGCTGGGCTCGGGGCTCGGCTCGAGGCTCGGCTCTGGGCTCAGCTCTGGACTCGGCTCTAGGCTGGGCTCGAGGCTCGGCTCTGGGCTTGTCTGCAATCGGCTTTGGGTTGGGCTCAGGTATCGGCTCTGCTCTTGGCTCGGCTCGAGGCTCAGATCGCGCCTGAATCTGGGCTCGGCTCTGGAATCGGCTCGGCTCTAGGCTGGGCTCGGGGCTCGGATCTGGGTTCGGCTCTGGACTCGGCTCGCCTCGGCTCTAGGCTGGGCTTGGGGATTGTCTCGGGGCTCGTCTCGAGGCTCGGCTCTGGGCTCTGTGCTCGGCTGGGCTCGGGGCTCGGCTCGAGGCTCGGCTCTGGGCTCGGCTCTAGGCTGGGCTCTAGCCTCAGCTCGGCTCTAGGCTGGGCTCGGGGCTCGGATCTGGGTTCGGCTCTGGACTCGTCTCGCCTCGGCTCTAGGCTGGGCTTGGGGATTGTCTCGGGGCTCGTCTCGAGGCTCGGATCTGGGCTCTGTGCTCGGCTGGGCTCGGGGCTCGGCTCGAGGCTCGGCTCTGGGCTCGGCTCTAGGCTGGGCTCTAGACTGGGCTCTGGCTCGGCTCGCCTCTAGGCTGGGCTCGGGGCTCGGATCTGGGTTCGGCTCTGGACTCGGCTCGCCTCGGCTCTAGGCTGGTCTTGGGGATTGTCTCGGGGCTCGTCTCGAGGCTCGGCTCTGGTCTCTGTGCTCGGCTGGGCTCGGGGTTCGGCTCGAGGCTCGGCTCTGTGCTCGGCTCTGGACTCGGCTCTAGGCTGGGCTCGAGGCTCGGCTCTGGGCTTGTCTGCAATCGGCTTTGGGTTGGGCTCAGGTGTCGGCTCTGCTCTTGGCTCGGCTCGAGGCTCAGATCGCGCCTGAACCTGGGCTCGGCTCTGGACTCGGCTCGGCTCTAGGCTGGGCTCGGGGCTCGGCTCTGGGTTCGGCTCTGGACTCGGCTCGCCTCGGCTCTAGGCTGGGCTTGGGGATTGTCTCGGGGCTCGTCTCGAGGCTCGGCTCTGGGCTCTGTGCTCGGCTGGGCTCGGGGCTCGGCTCGAGGCTCGGATCTGGGCTCGTCTCTGGACTCGGCTCGGCTTTGGGCTGGGCTCGGGGCTCGGATCTGGTTTCGGCTCTGGACTCGGCTCGCCTCGGCTCTAGGCTGGGCTTGGGGATTGTCTCGGGGCTCGTCTCGAGGCTCGGCTCTGTGCTCTGTGTTCGGATGGGCTCGGGGCTCGGCTAGATGTTCGTCTCTGGGCTCGGCTCTAGGCTGGGCTCTAGCCTCGGCTCGGCTCTAGGCTGGGCTCGGGGCTCGGATCTGGGTTCGGCTCTGGACTCGGCTCGCCTCAGCTCTAGGCTGGGCTTGGGGATTGTCTCGGGGCTCGTCTCGAGGCTCGGCTCTGGGCTCTGTGCTCGGCTGGGCTCGGGGCTCGTCTCGAGGCTCGGCTCTGGGCTCGGCTCTAGGCTGGGCTCTAGCCTCGGCTCGGCTCTAGGCTCTGCTCGTTGCTCGGCTCTGGGCTCGGGTCTGGACACGGATCTAGGCTGGGCTCGAGGCTCGGCTGTGGGATTGTCTGCTCTCGGCTCTAGGCTGGGTTCGTGGCTCTGCTCTGGGCTCGTCTCTGGACTCGGTTCTAGGCTGGGCTCGAGGCTCGGCTCTGGGATCGACTCGGCTCTAGGCTGGGCTCGGGGCTCGGATCTGTGTTCGGCTCTGGTCTCGGCTCGCCTCGGCTCTAGGCTGGGCTTGGGGATTGTCTCGGGGCTCGTCTCGAGGCTCGTCTCTGTGCTCTGTGTTCGGCTGGGCTCGGGGCTCGGCTCGAGGTTCGGCTCTGGGCTCGGCTCTAGGCTGGGCTCTAGCCTCGGCTCGGCTCTAGGCTGGGCTCGGGGCTCGGATCTGGGTTCGGCTCTGGACTCGGCTCGCCTCAGCTCTAGGCTGGGCTAGGGATTGTCTCGGGGCTCGTCTCGAGGCTCGGCTCTGGGCTCTGTGCTCGGCTGGGCTCGGGGCTCGGGGCTCGCCTCGAGGCTGGGCTCAATACTCGGCTCTGGGCTCGGCTCGGCTTTGGGCTTGGCTAGGGCTCGGATCTGGGTTCGGCTCTGGACTCGGCTCGCCTCGGCTCTAGGCTGGGCTTGGGGATTGTCTCGGGGCTCGTCTCGAGGCTCGGCTCTGGGCTCTGTGCTCGGCTGGGCTCGGGGTTCGGCTCGAGGTTCGGCTCTGGGCTCGGCTCTAGGCTGGGCTCTAGCCTCGGCTCGGCTCTAGGCTGGGCTCGGGGCTCGGATCTGTGTTCGGCTCTGGACTCGGCTCGCCTCGGCTCTAGGCTGGGCTTGGGGATTGTCTCGGGGCTCGTCTCGAGGCTCGGCTCTGTGCTCTGTGTTCGGCTGGGCTCGGGGCTCGGCTCGAGGTTCGGCTCTGGGCTCGGCTCGAGTCTCGGCTCAATACTCGGCTCTGGGCTCGCCTCTAGACTGGGCTCTGGCTCGGCTCGGCTCTAGGCTGGGCTCTAGGCTCGGCTCTGGGCTTGTCTGCAATCGGCTTTGGGTTAGGCTCAGTTATCGGCTCTGCTCTTGGCTCGGCTCGAGGCTCAGATCGCCCCTGAACCTGGGCTCGGCTCTGGACTCGGCTCGGCTCTAGGCTGGGCTCGGGGCTCGGCTCTGGGTTCGGCTCTGGACTCGGCTAGCCTCGGCTCTAGGCTGGGCTTGGGGATTGTCTCGGGGCTCGTCTCGAGGCTCGGCTCTGGGCTCTGTGCTCGGCTGGGTTCGGGGCTCGGCTCGAGGCTCGGCTCTGGGCTCGGCTCTGGACTCGGCTCGGCTTTGGGCTGGGCTCGGGGCTCGGATCTGGGTTCGGCTCTGGACTCGGCTCGCCTCGGCTCTAGGCTGGGCTTGGGGATTGTCTCGGGGCTCGTCTCGAGGCTCGGCTCTGGGCTCTGTGCTCGGCTGGGCTCGGGGCTCGGCTCGAGTCTCGGCTCAATACTCGGCTCTGGGCTCGCCTCTAGACTGGGCTCTGGCTCGGCTCGGCTCTGGGCTGGGCTGGGGGCTCGGATCTGGGTTCGGCTCTGGACTCGGCTCGACTCGGCTCTAGGCTGGGCTTGGGGATTGTCTCGGGGCTCGTCTCGAGGCTCGGCTCTGTGCTCTGTGTTCGGCTGGGCTCGGGGCTCGGCTCGAGGTTCGGCTCTGGGCTCGGCTCTAGGCTGGGCTCTAGCCTCGGCTCGGCTCTAGGCTGGGCTCGGGGCTCGGATCTGGGTTCGGCTCTGGACTCGGCTCGCCTCGGCTCTAGGCTGGGCTAGGGATTTTCTCGGGGCTCGTCTCGAGGCTCGGCTATGGGCTCTGTGCTCGGCTGGGCTCGGGGCTCGGCTCGAGGCTCGGCTCTGTGCTCGGCTCTGGACTCGGCTCTAGGCTGGGCTCGAGGCTCGGCTCTGGGATTTTCTGCAATCGGCTTTGGGTTGGGCTCAGGTTTCGGCTCTGCTCTTGGCTCGGCTCGATGCTCAGATCGCGCCTGAACCTGGGCTCGGCTCTGTACTCGGCTCGGCTCTAGGCTGGGCTCGGGGCTCGGATCTGGGTTCGGCTCTGGACTCGGCTCGCCTCGGCTCTAGGCTGGGCTTGGGGATTGTCTCGGGGCTCGTCTCGAGGCTCGGCTCTGTGCTCTGTGTTCGGCTGGGCTCGGGGCTCGGCTCGAGGTTCGGCTCTGGGCTCTGATCTAGGCTGGGCTCTAGCCTCGGCTCGGCTCTAGGCTGGGCTCGGGGCTCGGATCTGGGTTCGGCTCTGGACTCGGCTCGCCTCGGCTCTAGGCTGGGCTTGGGGATTGTCTCGGGGCTCGTCTCGAGGCTCGGCTCTGGGCTCTGTGCTCGGCTGGGCTCGGGGCTCGGCTCGAGTCTCGGCTCAATACTCGGCTCTGTGCTCGCCTCTAGACTGGGCTCTGGCTCGGCTCGGCTCTGGGCTGGGCTGGGGGCTCGGATCTGGGTTCGGCTCTGGACTCGGCTCGCCTCGGCTCTAGGCTGGGCTTGGGGATTGTCTCGGGGCTCGTCTCGAGGCTCGGCTCTGTGCTCTGTGTTCGGCTGGGCTCGGGGCTCGGCTCGAGGTTCGGCTCTGGGCTCGGCTCTAGGCTGGGCTCTAGCCTCGGCTCGGCTCTAGGCTGGGCGCGGGGGGCTCGGCTCGAGGCTCGGCTCTGGGCTCGGCTCTAGGCTGGGCTCTAGCCTCGGTTCGGCTCTAGGCTGGGCTTGGGGATTGTCTCGGGGCTCGTCTTGAGCATCGGCTATGGGCTCTGTGCTCGGCTGGGCTCGGGGCTCGGCTCGAGGCTCGGCTCTGGGCTCAGCTCTGGACTCGGCTCTAGGCTGGGCTCGAGGCTCGGCTCTGGGCTTGTCTGCAATCGGCTTTGGGTTGGGCTCAGGTATCGGCTCTGCTCTTGGCTCGGCTCGAGGCTCAGATCGCGCCTGAATCTGGGCTCGGCTCTGGACTCGGCTCGGCTCTAGGCTGGGCTCGGGGCTCGGATCTGGGTTCGGCTCTGGACTCGGCTCGCCTCGGCTCTAGGCTGGGCTTGGGGATTGTCTCGGGGCTCGTCTCGAGGCTCGGCTCTGGGCTCTGTGCTCGGCTGGGCTCGGGGCTCGGCTCGAGGCTCGGATCTGGGCTCGTCTCTGGACTCGGCTCGGCTTTGGGCTGGGCTCAGGGCTCGGATCTGGTTTCGGCTCTGGACTCGGCTCGCCTCGGCTCTAGGCTGGGCTTGGGGATTGTCTCGGGGCTCGTCTCGAGGCTCGGCTCTGTGCTCTGTGTTCGGATGGGCTCGGGGCTCGGCTAGAGGTTCGTCTCTGGGCTCGGCTCTAGGCTGGGCTCTAGCCTCGGCTCGGCTCTAGGCTGGGCTCGGGGCTCGGATCTGGGTTCGGCTCTGGACTCGGCTCGCCTCGGCTCTAGGCTGGGCTTGGGGATTGTCTCGGGGCTCGTCTCGAGGCTCGGCTCTGGGCTCTGTGCTCGGCTGGGCTCGCGGCTCGTCTCGAGGCTCGGCTCTGGGCTCGGCTCTAGGCTGGGCTCTAGCCTCGGCTCGGCTCTAGGCTCTGCTCGTTGCTCGGCTCTGGGCTCAGGTCTGGACACGGATCTAGGCTGGGCTCGAGGCTCGGCTGTGGGATTGTCTGCTCTCGGCTCTAGGCTGGGTTCGTGGCTCTGCTGTGGGCTCGTCTCTGGACTCGGTTCTAGGCTGGGCTCGAGGCTCGGCTCTGGGATCGACTCGGCTCTAGGCTGGGCTCGGGGCTCGGATCTGTGTTCGGCTCTGGTCTCGGCTCGCCTCGGCTCTAGGCTAGGCTTGGGGATTGTCTCGGGGCTCGTCTCGAGGCTCGGCTCTGGGCTCTGTGCTCGGCTGGGCTCGGGGCTCGGCTCGAGGCTCGGCTCTAGGCTGGGCTATGGGCTCGGCTCAGCTCTAGGCCGGGCTCGGGGCTCGGATCTGGGTTCGGCTCTAGGCTGGGCTCGAGGCTCGGCTCTGGGCTTGTCTGCAGTCGGCTTTTGGTTGGGCTCAGGAATCGGCTCTGCTCTTGGCTCGGCTCGAGGCTCAGATCGCGCCTGAATCTGGGCTCGGCTCTGGACTCGGCTCTAGGCTGGGCTCGAGGCTCGTCTCTGGGCTTGTCTGCAATCGGCTTTGGGTTAGACTCAGGTATCGGCTCTGCTCTTGGCTCGGCTCTGGGCTCAGATCGCGCCTGAACCTGGGCTCGGCTCTGGACTCGGCTCGGCTCTAGGCTGGGCTCGGGGCTCGGATCTGGGTTCGGATCTGGACTCGGCTCGCCTCGGCTCTAGGCTGGGCTTGGGGATTGTCTCGGGGCTCGTCTCGAGGCTCGGCTCTGGGCTCTGTGCTCGGCTGGGCTCGGGGCTCGGCTCGAGGCTCGGCTCTGGTTTCGGCTCTGGACTCGGCTCGCCTCGGCTCTAGGCTGGGCTTGGGGATTGTCTCGGGGCTCGTCTAGAGGCTCGGCTCTGGGCTCTGTTCTCGGCTGGGCTCGGGGCTCGGCTCGAGGTTCGTCTCTGGGCTCGTCTCTAGGTTGGGCTCTAGCCTCGGCTCGGCTCTAGGCTGGGCTCGGGGCTCGGATCTGTGTTCGGCTCTGGACTCGGCTCGCCTCGGCTCTAGGCTGGGCTTGGGGATTGTCTCGGGGCTCGTCTCGAGGCTCGGCTCTGTGGTCTGTGCTCGGCTGGGCTCGGGGCTCGGGGATCGGCTCGAGGCTCGGCTCAATACTCGGCTCTGGGCTCGTCTCGGCTTTGGGCTTGGCTAGGGCTCGGATCTGGGTTCGGCTCTGGACTCGGCTCGCCTCGGCTCTAGGCTGGGCTTGGGGATTGTCTCGGGGCTCGTCTCGAGGCTCGGATCTGTGCTCTGTGTTCGGCTGGGCTCGGGGCTCGGCTCGAGGTTCGGCTCTGTGCTCGGCTCTAGGCTGGGCTCTAGCCTCGGCTCGGCTCTAGGCTGGGCTCGGGGCTCGGCTCTGGGTTCGGCTCTGGACTCGGCTCGCCTCGGCTCTAGGCTGGGCTTGGGGATTGTCTCGGGGCTCGTCTCGAGGCTCGGCTCTGGGCTCTGTGCTCGGCTGGGCTCGGGGCTCATCTCGAGGCTCGGCTCTGTGCTCGGCTCTGGACTCGGCTCTAGGCTGGGCTCGAGGCACGGCTCTGGGCTTGTCTGCAATCGGCTTTGGGTTAGACTCAGTTATCGGCTCTGCTCTTGGCTCGGCTCGAGGCTCAGATCGCGCCTGAACCTGGGCTCGGCTCTGTACTCGGCTCGGCTCTAGGCTGGGCTCGGGGCTCGGATCTGGTTTCGGCTCTGGACTCGGCTAGCCTCGGCTCTAGGCTGGGCTTGGGGATTGTCTCGGGGCTCGTCTCGAGGCTCGGCTCTGGGCTCTGTGCTCGGCTGGGCTCGGGGCTAGGCGCGAGGTTCGGCTCTGGGCTCTGCTCTAGGCTGGGCTCTAGCCTCGGCTCGGCTCTAGGCTGGGCTCGGGGCTCGGTTCTGTGTTCGGCTCTGGACTCGGCTCGCCTCGGCTCTAGGCTGGGCTTGGGGATTGTCTCGGGGCTCGTCTCGAGGCTCGGCTCTGTGCTCTGTGTTCGGCTGGGCTCGGGGCTCGGCTCGAGGTTCGGCTCTGGGCTCGGCTCGAGTCTCGGCTCAATACTCGGCTCTGGGCTCGCCTCTAGACGGGGCTCTGGCTCGGCTCGGCTCTAGGCTGGGCTCTAGGCTCGGCTCTGGGCTTGTCTGCAATCGGCTTTGGGTTAGGCTCAGTTATCGGCTCTGCTCTTGGCTCGGCTCGAGGCTCAGATCGCGCCTGAACCTGGGCTCGGCTCTGGACTCGGCTCGGGTCCAGGCTGGGCTCGGGGCTCGGCTCTGGGTTCGGCTCTGGACTCGGCTAGCCTCGGCTCTAGGCTGGGCTTGGGGATTGTCTCGGGGCTCGTCTCGAGGCTCGGCTCTGGGCTCTGTGCTCGGCTGGGTTCGGGGCTCGGCTCGAGGCTCGGCTCTGGGCTCGGCTCTGGACTCGGCTTGGCTTTGGGCTGGGCTCGGGGCTCGGATCTGGGTTCGGCTCTGGACTCGGCTCGCCTCGGCTCTAGGCTGGGCTAGGGATTGTCTCGGGGCTCGTCTCGAGGCTCGGCTCTGGGCTCTGTGCTCGGCTGGGCTCGGGGCTCGGGGCTCGGCTCGAGGCTCGGCTCAATACTCAGCTCTGGGCTCGGCTCGGCTTTGGGCTTGGCTAGGGCTCGGATCTGGGTTCGGCTCTGGACTCGGCTCGCCTCGGCTCTAGGCTGGGCTTGGGGATTGTCTCGGGGCTCGTCTCGAGGCTCGGCTCTGTGCTCTGTGTTCGGCTGGGCTCGGGGCTCGGCTCGAGGTTCGGCTCTGTGCTCGGCTCTAGGCTGGGCTCTACCCTCGGCTCGGCTCTAGGCTGGGCTCGGGGCTCGGCTCTGGGTTCGGCTCTGGACTCGGCTCGCCTCGGCTCTAGGCTGGGCTTGGGGATTGTCTCGGGGCTCGTCTCGAGGCTCGGCTCTGGGCTCTGTGCTCGGCTGGGCTCGGGGCTGGGCTCGAGGCTCGGCTCTGTGCTCGGCTCTGGACTCGGCTCTAGGCTGGGCTCGAGGCACGGCTCTGGGCTTGTCTGCAATCGGCTTTGGGTTAGACTCAGGTATCGGCTCTGCTCTTGGCTCAGCTCGAGGCTCAGATCGCGCCTGAACCTGGGCTCGGCTCTGGACTCGGCTCGGCTCTAGGCTGGGCTCCGGGCTCGGCTCTGGGTTCGGCTCTGGACTCGGCTCGCCTCGGCTCTAGGCTGGGCTTGGGGATTGTCTCGGGGCTCGTCTCGAGGCTCGGCTCTGGGCTCTGTGCTCGGCTGGGCTCGGGGCTCGGCTCGAGGTTCGGCTCTGGGCTCGGCTCTAGGCTGGGCTCGGGGCTCGGATCTGGGTTCGGCTCTGGACTCGGCTCGGCTCGGCTCTAGGCTGGGCTTGGGGATTGTCTCGGGGCTCGTCTCGAGGCTCGGCTCTGGGCTCTGTGCTCGGCTCTGCTCGGGGCTCGGGGCTCGGCTCGAGGCTCGGCTCAATACTCGGCTCTGGGCTCGGCTCGGCTTTGGGTTGGGCTAGGGCTCGGATCTGGGTTCGGCTCTGGACTCGGCTCGCCTCGGCTCTAGGCTGGGCTTGGGGATTGTCTCGGGGTCGTCTCGAGGCTCGGCTCTGGGCTCTGTGCTCGGCTGGGCTCGGGGCTAGGCGCGAGGTTCGGCTCTGGGCTCTGCTCTAGGCTGGGCTCTAGCCTCGGCTCGGCTCTAGGCTGGGCTCGGGGCTCGGTTCTGTGTTCGGCTCTGGACTCGGCTCGCCTCGGCTCTAGGCTGGGCTTGGGGATTGTCTCGGGGCTCGTCTCGAGGCTCGGCTCTGTGCTCTGTGTTCGGCTGGGCTCGGGGCTCGGCTCGAGGTTCGGCTCTGGGCTCGGCTCGAGTCTCGGCTCAATACTCGGCTCTGGGCTCGCCTCTAGACGGGGCTCTGGCTCGGCTCGGCTCTAGGCTGGGCTCTAGGCTCGGCTCCGGGCTTGTCTGCAATCGGCTTTGGGTTAGGCTCAGTTATCGGCTCTGCTCTTGGCTCGGCTCGAGGCTCAGATCGCGCCTGAACCTGGGCTCGGCTCTGGACTCGGCTCGGGTCCAGGCTGGGCTCGGGGCTCGGCTCTGGTTTCGGCTCTGGACTCGGCTAGCCTCGGCTCTAGGCTGGGCTTGGGGATTGTCTCGGGGCTCGTCTCGAGGCTCGGCTCTGGGCTCTGTGCTCGGCTGGGTTCGGGGCTCGGCTCGAGGCTCGGCTCTGGGCTCGGCTCTGGACTCGGCTTGGCTTTGGGCTGGGCTCGGGGCTCGGATCTGGGTTCGGCTCTGGACTCGGCTCGCCTCGGCTCTAGGCTGGGCTTGGGGATTGTCTCGGGGCTCGTCTCGAGGCTCGGCTCTGTGCTCTGTGTTCGGCTGGGCTCGGGGCTCGGCTCGAGGTTCGGCTCTGGGCTCTGCTCTAGGCTGGGCTCTAGCCTCGGCTCGGCTCTAGGCTGGGCTCGGGGCTCGGATCTGGGTTCGGCTCTGGACTCGGCTCGCCTCGGCTCTAGGCTGGGCTTGGGGATTGTCTCGGGGCTCGTCTAGAGGCTCGGCTCTGGGCTCTGTGCTCGGCTGGGCTCGGGGCTCGGCTCGAGTCTCGGCTCAATACTCGGCTCTGGGCTCGCCTCTAGACTGGGCTCTGGCTCGGCTCGGCTCTGGGCTGGGCTGGGGGCTCGGATCTGGGTTCGGCTCTGGACTCGGCTCTCCTCGGCTCTAGGCTGGGCTTGGGGATTGTCTCGGGGCTCGTCTCGAGGCTCGGCTCTGGGCTCTGTGCTCGGCTGGGCTCGGGGCTGGGCTCGAGGCTCGGCTCTGTGCTCGGCTCTGGACTCGGCTCTAGGCTGGGCTCGAGGCACGGCTCTGGGCTTGTCTGCAATCGGCTTTGGGTTAGACTCAGGTATCGGCTCTGCTCTTGGCTCGGCTCGAGGCTCAGATCGCGCCTGAACCTGGGCTCGGCTCTGGACTCGGCTCGGCTCTAGGCTGGGCTCGGGGCTCGGATCTGGGTTCGGCTCTGGACTCGGCTCGCCTCGGCTCTAGGCTGGGCTTGGGGATTGTCTCGGGGCTCGTCTCGAGGCTCGGCTCTGGGCTCTGTGCTCGGCTGGGCTCGGGGCTCGGCTCGAGGTTCGGCTCTGGGCTCGGCTCTAGGCTGGACTCTAGCCTCGGCTCGGCTCTAGGCTGGGCTCGGGGCTCGGATCTGGGTTCGGCTCTGGACTCGGCTCGGCTCGGCTCTAGGCTGGGCTTGGGGATTGTCTCGGGGCTCGTCTCGAGGCTCGGCTCTGGGCTCTGTGCTCGGCTCTGCTCGTGGCTCGGGTCTCGGCTCGAGGCTCGGCTCAATACTCGGCTCTGGGCTCGGCTCGGCTTTGGGTTAGGCTAGGGCTCGGATCTGGGTTCGGCTCTGGGCTCGGCTCGCCTCGGCTCTAGGCTGGGCTTGGGGATTGTCTCGGGGTCGTCTCGAGGCTCGGCTCTGTGCTCTGTGTTCTGCTGGGCTCGGGGCTCGGCTCGAGGTTCGGCTCTGTGCTCGGATCTAGGCTGGGCTCTAGCCTCGGCTCGGCTCTAGGCTGGGCTCGGGGCTCGGCTCTGGGTTCGGCTCTGGACTCGGCTCGCCTCGGCTCTATGCTGGGCTTGGGGATTGTCTCGGGGCTCGTCTCGAGGCTCGGCTCTGGGCTCTGTGCTCGGCTGGGCTCGGGGCTCGGGGCTCGGCTCGAGGCTCGGCTCAATACTCGGCTCTGGGCTCGGCTCGGCTTTGGGCTGGGCTCGGGGCTCGGATCTGGGTTCGGCTCTGGACTCGGCTCGCCTCGGCTCTAGGCTGGGCTTGGGGATTGTCTCGGGGCTCGTCTCGAGGCTCGGCTCTGTGCTCTGTGTTCGGCTGGGCTCGGGGCTCGGCTCGAGGTTCGGCTCTGTGCTCGGCTCTAGGCTGGGCTCTAGCCTCGGCTCGGCTCTAGGCTGGGCTCGGGGCTCGGCTCTGGGTTCGGCTCTGGACTCGGCTCGCCTCGGCTCTAGGCTGGGCTTGGGGATTGTCTCGGGGCTCGTCTCGAGGCTCGGCTCTGGGCTCTGTGCTCGGCTGGGCTCGGGGCTCGGCTCGAGGCTCGGCTCTGTGCTCGGCTCTGGACTTGGCTCTAGGCTGGGCTCGAGGCACGGCTCTGGGCTTGTCTGCAATCGGCTTTGGGTTAGACTCAGGTATCGGCTCTGCTCTTGGCTCGGCTCGAGGCTCAGATCGCGCCTGAACCTGGGCTCGGCTCTGTACTCGGCTCGGCTCTAGGCTGGGCTCGGGGCTCGGATCTGGGTTCGGCTCTGGACTCGGCTCGCCTCGGCTCTAGGCTGGGCTTGGGGATTGTCTCGGGGCTCGTCTCGAGGCTCGGCTCTGGGCTCTGTGCTCGGCTGGGCTCGGGGCTCGGCTCGAGGTTCGGCTCTGGGCTCTGCTCTAGGCTGAGCTCTAGCCTCGGCTCGGCTCTAGGCTGGGCTCGGGGCTCGGATCTGTGTTCGGCTCTGGACTCGGCTCGCCTCGGCTCTAGGCTGGGCTTGGGGATTGTCTCGGGGCTCGTCTCGAGGCTCGGCTCTGTGCTCTGTGTTCGGCTGGGCTCGGGGCTCGGCTCGAGGTTCGGCTCTGGGCTCGGCTCGAGTCTCGGCTCAATACTCGGCTCTGGGCTCGCCTCTAGACTGGGCTCTGGCTCGGCTCGGCTCTAGGCTGGGCTCTAGGCTCGGCTCTGGGCTTGTCTGCAATCGGCTCTGGGTTCGGCTCTGGACTCGGCTCGGCTCGAGGCTCGGCTCTGGGCTCGGCTCTGGACTCGGCTCGGCTTTGGGCTGGGCTCGGGGCTCGGATCTGGGTTCGGCTCTGGACTCGGCTCGCCTCGGCTCTAGGCTGGGCTTGGGGATTGTCTCGGGGCTCGTCTCGAGGCTCGGCTCTGGGCTCTGTGCTCGGCTGGGCTCGGGGCTCGGCTCGAGTCTCGGCTCAATACTCGGCTCTGGGCTCGCCTCTAGACTGGGCTCTGGCTCGGCTCGGCTCTGGGCTGGGCTGGGGGCTCGGATCTGGGTTCGGCTCTGGACTCGGCTCGCCTCGGCTCTAGGCTGGGCTTGGGGATTTTCTCGGGGCTCGTCTCGAGGCTCGGCTCTGTGCTCTGTGTTCGGCTGGGCTCGGGGCTCGGCTCGAGGTTCGGCTCTGGGCTCGGCTCTAGGCTGGGCTCTAGCCTCGGCTCGGCTCTAGGCTGGGCTCGGGGCTCGGATCTGGGTTCGGCTCTGGACTCGGCTCGCCTCGGCTCTAGGCTGGGCTAGGGATTTTCTCGGGGCTCGTCTCGAGGCTCGGCTATGGGCTCTGTTCTCGGCTGGGCTCGGGGCTCGGCTCGAGGCTCGGCTCTGTGCTCGGCTCTGGACTCGGCTCTAGGCTGGGCTCGAGGCTCGGCTCTGGGATTGTCTGCAATCGGCTTTGGGTTGGGCTCAGGTATCGGCTCTACTCTTGGCTCGGCTCGATGCTTAGATCGCGCCTGATCCTGGGCTCGGCTCTGGACTCGGCTCGGCTCTAGGCTGGGCTCGGGGCTCGGATCTGGTTTCGGCTCTGGACTCGGCTCGCCTCGGCTCTAGGCTGGGATTGGGGATTGTCTCGGGGCTCGCCTCGAGGCTCGGATCTGGGCTCTGTTCTCGGCTGGGCTCGGGGCTCGGCTCGAGGCTCGGCTCTGGGCTCGGTTCTAGGCTGTGCTCTGGGCTCGGCTCGGATCTAGGCTGGGCTCGGGGCTCGGATCTGGGTTCGGCTCTGGACTCGGCTCGCCTCGGCTCTAGGCTGGGCTTGGGGATTGTCTCGGGGCTCGTCTCGAGGCTCGGCTCTGGGCTCTGTACTCGGCTGGGCTCGGGGCTCGGCTCGAGGCTCGGCTCTGGTTTCGGCTCTGTACTCGGCTCGCCTCGGCTCTAGTCTGGGCTTGGGGATTGTCTCGGGGCTCGGCTCGAGGTTCGGCTCTGGGCTCGGCTCGAGGCTGGGCTCTAGCCTCGGCTCGGCTCTAAACTGGGCTCGGGGTTCGGATCTGGGTTCGGCTCTGGACTCGGCTCGCCTCGACTCTAGGCTGGGCTTGGGGATTGTCTCGGGTCTCGTCTCGAGGCTCGGCTCTGGGCTCTGTGCTCGGCTGGGCTCGGGCTCGGGGCTCGGCTCGAGGCTCGGCTCAATACTCGGCTCTGGGCTCGGCTCGGCTTTGGGCTTGGCTAGGGCTCGGATCTGGTTTCGGCTCTGGACTCGGCTCGACTCGGCTCTAGGCTGGGCTTGGGGATTGTCTCGGGGCTCGTCTCGAGGCTCGGCTCTGTGGTCTGTGTTCGGCTGGGCTCGGGGCTCGGCTCGAGGTTTGGCTCTGGGCTCGGCTCTAGGCTGGGCTCTAGCCTCGGCTCGGCTCTAGGCTGGGCTCGGGGCTCGGATCTGGGTTCGGCTCTGGACTCGGCTCGACTCGGCTCTAGGCTGGGCTTGGGGATTCTCTCGGGGCTCGTCTCGAGGCTCGGCTCTGGGCTCTGTGCTCGGCTGGGCTCGGGGCTCGGCTCGAGGCTCGGCTCTGTGCTCGGCTCTGGACTCGGCTCTAGGCTGGGCTCGAGGCTCGGCTCTGGGCTTGTCTGCAATCGGCTTCGGGTTAGGCTCAGGTATCGGCTCTGCTCTTGGCTCGGCTCGAGGCTCAGATCGCGCCTGAACCTGGGCTCGGCTCTGGACTCGGCTCGGCTCTAGGCTGGGCTCGGGGCTCGGATCTGGGTTCGGCTTTGGACACGGCTCGCCTCGGCTCTACGCTGTGCTTGGGGATTGTCTTGGGACTCGTCTCGAGGCTCGGCTCTGTGCTCTGTGTTCGGCTGGGCTCGGGGCTCGGCTCGAGGCTCGGCTCTGGGCTCGGCTCTAGGCTGGGCTCTAGCCTCGGCTCGGCTCTAGGCTGGGCTTGGGGATTGTCTCGGGGCTCGTCTTGAGCATCGGCTATGGGCTCTGTGCTCAGCTGGGCTCGGGGCTCGGCTCTGGGCTCAGCTCTGGACTCGGCTCTAGGCTGGGCTCGAGGCTCGGCTCTGGGCTTGTCTGCAATCGGCTTTGGCTTGGGCTCAGGTATCGGCTCTGCTCTTGGCTCGGCTCGAGGCTCAGATCGCGCCTGAATCTGGGCTCGGCTCTGGACTCGGCTCGGCTCTAGGCTGGGCTCGGGGCTCGGATCTGGGTTCGGCTCTGGACTCGGCTCGCCTCGGCTCTAGGCTGGGCTTGGGGATTGTCTCGGGGCTCGTCTCGAGGCTCGGCTCTGGGCTCTGTGCTCGGCTGGGATCGGGGCTCGGCTCGAGGCTCGGCTCTGGGCTCGGCTCTAGGCTGGGCTCTAGCCTCGGCTCGGCTCTAGGCTGGGCTCGGGGCTCGGATCTGGGTTCGGCTCTGGACTCGGCTCGCCTCGGCTCTAGGCTGGGCTTGGGGATTGTCTCGGGGCTCGTCTCGAGGCTCGGCTCTGGGCTCTGTGCTCGGCTGGGCTCGGGGCTCGGCTCGAGGCTCGGCTCTGGGCTCGGCTCTAGGCTGGGCTCTAGACTGGGCTCTGGCTCGGCTCGCCTCTAGGCTGGGCTCGGGGCTCGGATCTGGGTTCGGCTCTGGACTCGGCTCGCCTCGGCTCTAGGCTGGGCTTGGGGATTGTCTCGGGGCTCGTCTCGAGGCTCGGCTCTGGTCTCTGTGCTCGGTTGGGCTCGGGGTTCGGCTCGAGGCTCGGCTCTGTGCTCGGCTCTGGACTCGGCTCTAGGCTGGGCTCGAGGCTCGGCTCTGGGCTTGTCTGCAATCGGCTTTGGGTTGGGCTCAGGTGTCGGCTCTGCTCTTGGCTCGGCTCGAGGCTCAGATCGCGCCTGAACCTGGGCTCGGCTCTGGACTCGGCTCGGCTCTAGGCTGGGCTCGGGGCTCGGATCTGGGTTCGGCTCTGGACTCGGCTCGCCTCGGCTCTAGGCTGGGCTTGGGGATTGTCTCGGGGCTCGTCTCGAGGCTCGGCTCTGGGCTCTGTGCTCGGCTGGGCTCGGGGCTCGGCTCGAGGCTCGGATCTGGGCTCGCCTCTGGACTCGGCTCGGCTTTGGGCTGGGCTCGGGGCTCGGATCTGGTTTCGGCTCTGGACTCGGCTCGCCTCGGCTCTAGGCTGGGCTTGGGGATTGTCTCGGGGCTCGTCTCGAGGCTCGGCTCTGTGCTCTGTGTTCGGATGGGCTCGGGGCTCGGCTAGAGGTTCGTCTCTGGGCTCGGCTCTAGGCTGGGCTCTAGCCTCGGCTCGGCTCTAGGCTGGGCTCGGGGCTCGGATCTGGGTTCGGCTCTGGACTCGGCTCGCCTCGGCTCTAGGCTGGGCTTGGGGATTGTCTCGGGGCTCGTCTCGAGGCTCGGCTCTGGGCTCTGTGCTCGGCTGGGCTCGGGGCTCGTCTCGAGGCTCGGCTCTGGGCTCGGCTCTAGGCTGGGCTCTAGCCTCGGCTCGGCTCTAGGCTCTGCTCGTTGCTCGGCTCTGGGCTCGGGTCTGGACACGGATCTAGGCTGGGCTCGAGGCTCGGCTGTGGGATTGTCTGCTCTCGGCTCTAGGCTGGGTTCGTGGCTCTGCTCTGGGCTCGTCTCTGGACTCGGTTCTAGGCTGGGCTCGAGGCTCGGCTCTGGGATCGACTCGGCTCTAGGCTGGGCTCGGGGCTCGGATCTGTGTTCGGCTCTGGTCTCGGCTCGCCTCGGCTCTAGGCTGGGCTTGGGGATTGTCTCGGGGCTCGTCTCGAGGCTCGGCTCTGGGCTCTGTGCTCGGCTGGGCTCGGGGCTCGGCTCGAGGCTCGGCTCTAGGCTGGGCTATGGGCTCGGCTCAGCTCTAGGCCGGGCTCGGGGCTCGGATCTGGGTTCGGCTCTGGACTCGGCTCGCCTCGGCTCTAGGCTGGGCTTGGGGATTGTCTCGGGGATCGTCTTGAGTCTCGGTTCTGGGCTCTGTGCTCGGCTGGGCTCGGGGCTCGGCTCGAGGCTCGTCTCAATACTCGGATCTGGCCTCGCCTCTAGACTGGGCTCTGGCTCGGCTCGGATCTAGGCTGGGCTCGAGGCTCGGCTCTGGGCTTGACTTCTCTCGGCTCTAGGCTGGGCTCGTGGCTCTGCTCTGGGCTCGTCTCTGGACTCGGTTCTAGGCTGGGCTCGAGGCTCGGCTCTGGACTCGGCTCGGCTCTAGGCTGGGCTCGGGGCACGGATCTGTGTTCGGCTCTGGACTCGGCTCGACTCGGCTCTAGGCTGGGCTTGGGGATTGTCTCGGGACTCGTGTCGAGACTCGGCTCTGGGCTCTGTGCTCGGCTGGGCTCGGGGCTCGGCTCGAGTCTCGCCTCAATACTCGGCTCTGGGCTCGCCTCTAGACTGGGCTCTGGCTCGGCTCGGCTCTAGGCTGGGCTCTAGGCTCGGCTCTGGGCTTGTCTGCAATCGGCTTTGGGTTAGGCTCAGTTATCGGCTCTCTCTTGGCTCGGTTCGAGGCTTAGATCGCGCCTGAACCTGGGCTCGGCTCTGGACTCGGCTCGACTCGGCTCTAGGCTGGGCTTGGGGATTGTCTCGGGGCTCGTCTCGAGGCTCGGCTCTGGGCTCTGTGTTCGGCTGGGCTCGGTGCTCGGCTCGAGGCTAGGCTCTGGGTTCGGCTCTGGACTCGGCTCGCCTCGGCTCTAGGCTGGGCTTGGGGATTTTCTCGGGGCTCGTCTCGAGGCTCGGCTCTGGGCTCTGTGCTCGGCTGGGCTCGGGGCTCGGCTCGTGGCTCGGCTCTGGGCTCGGCTCTGGACTTGTCTCAGCTTTGGGCTGGGCTCGGGGCTCGGATCTGGGTTCGGCTCTGGACTCGGCTCGCCTCGGCTCTAGGCTGGGCTTGGGGATTGTGTCGGGGCTCGTCTCGAGGCTCGGCTCTGGGCTCTGTGCTCGGCTGGGCTCGGGGCTCGGCTCGAGGCTCGGCTCTGGGCTCGGCTCTAGGCTGGGCTCTAGACTGGGCTCTGGCTCGGCTCGCCTCTAGGCTGGGCTCGGGGCTCGGATCTGGGTTCGGCTCTGGACTCGGCTCGCCTCGGCTCTAGGCTGGGCTTGGGGATTGTCTCGGGGCTCGTCTCGAGGCTCGGCTCTGGGCTCTGTGCTCGGTTGGGCTCGGGGTTCGGCTCGAGGCTCGGCTCTGTGCTCGGCTCTGGACTCGGCTCTAGGCTGGGCTCGAGGCTCGGCTCTGGGCTTGTCTGCAATCGGCTTTGGGTTGGGCTCAGGTGTCGGCTCTGCTCTTGGCTCGGCTCGAGGCTCAGATCGCGCCTGAACCTGGGCTCGGCTCTGGACTCGGCTCGGCTCTAGGCTGGGCTCGGGGCTCGGATCTGGGTTCGGCTCTGGACTCGGCTCGCCTCGGCTCTAGGCTGGGCTTGGGGATTGTCTCGGGGCTCGTCTCGAGGCTCGGCTCTGGGCTCTGTGCTCGGCTGGGCTCGGGGCTCGGCTCGAGGCTCGGATCTGGGCTCGCCTCTGGACTCGGCTCGGCTTTGGGCTGGGCTCGGGGCTCGGATCTGGTTTCGGCTCTGGACTCGGCTCGCCTCGGCTCTAGGCTGGGCTTGGGGATTGTCTCGGGGCTCGTCTCGAGGCTCGGCTCTGTGCTCTGTGTTCGGATGGGCTCGGGGCTCGGCTAGAGGTTCGTCTCTGGGCTCGGCTCTAGGCTGGGCTCTAGCCTCGGCTCGGCTCTAGGCTGGGCTCGGGGCTCGGATCTGGGTTCGGCTCTGGACTCGGCTCGCCTCGGCTCTAGGCTGGGCTTGGGGATTGTCTCGGGGCTCGTCTCGAGGCTCGGCTCTGGGCTCTGTGCTCGGCTGGGCTCGGGGCTCGTCTCGAGGCTCGGCTCTGGGCTCGGCTCTAGGCTGGGCTCTAGCCTCGTCTCGGCTCTAGGCTCTGCTCGTTGCTCGGCTCTGGGCTCGGGTCTGGACACGGATCTAGGCTGGGCTCGAGGCTCGGCTGTGGGATTGTCTGCTCTCGGCTCTAGGCTGGGTTCGTGGCTCTGCTCTGGGCTCGTCTCTGGACTCGGTTCTAGGCTGGGCTCGAGGCTCGGCTCTGGGATCGACTCGGCTCTAGGCTGGGCTCGGGGCTCGGATCTGTGTTCGGCTCTGGTCTCGGCTCGCCTCGGCTCTAGGCTGGGCTTGGGGATTGTCTCGGGGCTCGTCTCGAGGCTCGGCTCTGGGCTCTGTGCTCGGCTGGGCTCGGGGCTCGGCTCGAGGCTCCGGTCAATACTCGGCTCTGGGCTCGCCTCTAGGCTGTGCTCTGGGCACGGCTCGGCTCTAGGCTGGGCTCGGGGCTCGGATTTGTGTTCGGCTCTGGACTCGGCTCGCCTCGGCTCTAGGCTGGGCTTGGGGATTGTCTCGGGGCTCGTCTCGAGGCTCGGCTCTGGGCTCTGTGCTCGGCTGGGCTCGGGGCTCGGCTCGTGGCTCGGCTCTGGGCTCGGCTCTGGACTTGTCTCGGCTTTGGGCTGGGCTCGGGGCTCGGATCTGGGTTCGGCTCTGGACTCGGCTCGCCTCGGCTCTAGGCTGGGCTTGGGGATTGTCTCGGGGCTCGTCTCGAGGCTCGGCTCTGTGCTCTGTGCTCGGCTGGGCTCGGGGCTCGGCTCGAGGTTCGGCTCTGGGCTCGTCTCTAGGCTGTGCTCTGGGCTCGGCTCGGCTCTAGGCTGGGCTGGGGTCTCGGATCTGGGTTCGGCTCTGGACTCGGCTCGCCTCGGCTCTAGGTTGGGCTTGGGGATTGTCTCGGGGCTCGTCTGGAGGCTCGGCTCTGGGCTCTGTGCTCGGCTGGGCTCGGGGCTCGGCTCGAGGCTCGGCTCTGGGCTCGGCTCTAGGCTGGGCTCTGGCCTCGGCTCGGCTCTAGGCTCTGCTCGTGGCTCGGCTCTGGGCTCGGGTCTGGACACGGATCTAGGCTGGGCTCGAGGCTCGGCTCTGGGCTTGTCTGCAATCGGCTTTGTGTTGGGCTCAGGTATCGGCTCTGCTCTTGGCTCGGCTCGAGGCTCAGATCGCGCCTGTACCTGGGCTCGGAACTGGACTCAGCTCGGCTCTAGGCTGGGCTCGGGGCTCGGATCTGGGTTCGGCTCTGGACTCGGCTCGCCTCGGCTCTAGGCTGGGCTTGGGGATTGTCTCGGGGCTCGTCTCGAGGCTCGGCTCTGTGCTCTGTGTTCGGATGGGCTCGGGGCTCGGCTAGAGGTTCGTCTCTGGGCTCGGCTCTAGGCTGGGCTCTAGCCTCGGCTCGGCTCTAGGCTGGGCTCGGCTCTCGGATCTGGGTTCGGCTCTGGACTCGGCTCGCCTCGGCTCTAGGTTGGGCTTGGGGATTGCCTCGGGGCTCGTCTCGAGGCTCGGCTATGGGCTCTGTGCTCGGCTGGGCTCGGGGCTGGGCTCGAGGCTCGGCTCTGTGCTCGGCTCTGGACTCGGCTCTAGGCTGGGCTCGAGGCTCGGCTCTGGGCTTGTCTGCAATCGGCTTTGGGTTGGGCTCAGGGCTCGGCTCGAGGCTCAGATCGCGCCTGAACCTGGGCTCGGCTCTGGACTCGGCTCGGCTCTAGGCTGGGCTCAGGGCTCGGATCTGGATTCGGCTCTGGACTCGGCTCGCCTCGGCTCTAGGCTGGGCTTGGGGATTGTGTCGGGGCTCGTCTCGAGGCTCGGCTCTTGGCTCAGTGCTCGGCTGGGCTCGGGGCTATGCTCGAGGCTCGGCTCTGGGCTCGGCTCTAGGCTGGGCTCTGGCGTCGGCTCGGCTCTAGGCTCTGCTCGTGGCTCGGCTCTGGGCTCGGGTCTGGACACGGATCTAGGCTGGGCTCGAGGCTCGGCTCTGGGCTTGTCTGCAATCGGCTTTGGGTTAGGCTCAGGTATCGGCTCTGCTCTTGGCTCGGCTCGAGGCTCAGATCGCGCCTGAACCTGGGCTCGGCTCTGGACTCGGCTCGGCTCTGGGCTGGGCTCGGGGCTCGGATCTGGGTTCGGCTCTGGACTCGGCTCGCCTCGGCTCTAGGCTGGGCTTGGGGATTGTCTCGGGGCTCGTCTCGAGGCTCGAATCTGGGATCTGTGCTCGGCTGGGCTCGGGGCTCGGCTCGAGGTTCGGCTTTGTGCTCGGCTCTAGGCTGGGCTCTAGACTCGGCTCGGCTCTAGGCTGGGCTCGGGGCTCGGATCTGTGTTCGGCTCTGGACTCGGATCGCCTCGGCTCTAGGCTGGGCTTGGGGATTGTCTCGGGGCTCGTCTCGAGGCTCGGCTCTGTGCTCTGTGTTCGGCTGGGCTCGGGGCTCGGCTCGAGGTTCGGCTCTGGGCTCGGCTCTAGGCTGGGGTCTAGACTGGGCTCTGGCTCGGCTCGCCTCTAGGCTGGGCTCGGGGCTCGGATCTGGGTTCGGCTTTGGACACGGCTCGCCTCGGCTCTAGGCTGTGCTTGGGGATTGTCTTGGGACTCGTCTCGAGGCTCGGCTCTGTGCTCTTTGTTCGGCTGGGCTCGGGGCTCGGCTCGAGGTTCGGCTCTGGACTCGGCTCTAGGCTGGGCTCTAGCCTCGGCTCGGCTCTAGGCTGGGCTTTGGGATTGTCTCGGGGCTCGCCTCGAGGCTCGGCTCAGGGCTCTGTGCTCGGCTGGGCTCGGGGCTCGGCTCGAGGCTCGGCTCTGTGCTCGGCTCTGGACTCGGCTCGGCTTTGGGCTGGGCTCGGGGCTCGGATCTGGGTTTGGCTCTGGACTCGGCTCGCCTCGGCTCTAGGCTGGGCTTGGGGATTGTCTCGGGGCTCGTCTCGAGGCTCGGCTCTGTGCTCTGTGTTCGGCTGGGCTCGCGGCTCGGCTCGAGGTTCGGCTCTGGGCTCGGCTCTAGGCTGGGCTCTAGCCTCGGCTCGGCTCTAGGCTGGGCTCGGGGTTCGGATCTGGGTTCGGCTCTGGACTCGGCTCGCCTCGGCTCTAGGCTGGGCTTGGGGATTGTCTCGGGGCTCGTCTCGAGGCTCGGCTCTGGGCTCTGTGCTCGGCTGGGCTCGGGGCTCGGCTCGAGGCTCGGATCTGGGCTCGGCTCTGGACTCGGCTCGGCTTTGGGCTGGGCTCGGGGCTCGGATCTGGTTTCGGCTCTGGACTCGGCTCGCCTCGGCTCTAGGCTGGGCTTGGGGATTGTCTCGGGGCTCGTCTCGAGGCTCGGCTCTGTGCTCTGTGTTCGGCTGGGCTCGGGGCTCGGCTATAGGCTGGGCTCTGGACTTGGCTCGGCTCTAGGCTCTGCTCGTGGCTCGGCTCTGGGCTCGGGTCTGGACTCGGTTCTAGGCTGGGCTCGAGGCTCGGCTCTGGACTCGGCTCGGCTCTAGGCTGGGCTCGGAGCTCGGATCTGTCTTCGGCTCTGGACTCGGCTCGACTCGGCTCTAGGCTGGGCTTGGGGATTGTCTCGGGGCTCGTCTCGAGGCTCGGCTCTGGGCTCTGTGCTCGGCTGGGCTCGGGGCTCGGCTCGAGGCTCGGCTCTAGGCTGGGCTATGGGCTCGGCTCAGCTCTAGGCCGGGCTCGGGGCTCGGATCTGGGTTCAGCTCTGGACTCGGCTTGCCTCGGCTCTAGGCTGGGCTTGGGGATTGTCTCGGGGATCGTCTTGAGTCTCGGCTCTGGGCTCTGTGCTCGGCTGGGCTCGGTGCTCGGCTCGAGGCTCGGCTCTGGGTTCGGCTCTGGACTCGGCTCGCCTCGGCTCTAGGCTGGGCTTGGGGATTGTCTCGGGGCTCGTCTCGAGGCTCGGCTCTGGGCTCTGTGCTCGGCTGGGCTCGGGGCTCGGCTCGTGGCTCGGCTCTGGGCTCGGCTCTGGACTTGTCTCGGCTTTGGGCTGGGCTCGGGGCTCGGATCTGGGTTCGGCTCTGGACTCGGCTCGCCTCGGCTCTAGGCTGGGCTTGGGGATTGTCTCGGGGCTCGTCTCGAGGCTCGGCTCTGTGCTCTGTGCTCGGCTGGGCTCGGGGCTCGGCTCGAGGTTCGGCTCTGGGCTCGTCTCTAGGCTGTGCTCTGGGCTCGGCTCGGCTCTAGGCTGGGCTGGGGTCTCGGATCTGGGTTCGGCTCTGGACTCGGCTCGCCTCGGCTCTAGGTTGGGCTTGGGGATTGTCTCGGGGCTCGTCTGGAGGCTCGGCTCTGGGCTCTGTGCTCGGCTGGGCTCGGGGCTCGGCTCGAGGCTCGGCTCTGGGCTCGGCTCTAGGCTGGGCTCTGGCCTCGGCTCGGCTCTAGGCTCTGCTCGTGGCTCGGCTCTGGGCTCGGGTCTGGACACGGATCTAGGCTGGGCTCGAGGCTCGGCTCTGGGCTTGTCTGCAATCGGCTTTGTGTTGGGCTCAGGTATCGGCTCTGCTCTTGGCTCGGCTCGAGGCTCAGATCGCGCCTGAACCTGGGCTCGGAACTGGACTCAGCTCGGCTCTAGGCTGGGCTCGGGGCTCGGATCTGGGTTCGGCTCTGGACTCGGCTCGCCTCGGCTCTAGGCTGGGCTTGGGGATTGTCTCGGGGCTCGTCTCGAGGCTCGGCTCTGGGCTCTGTGCTCGGCTGGGCTCGGGGCTCGGCTCTGTGCTCGGCTCTAGGCTGGGCTCTAGCCTCGGCTCGGCTCTAGGCTGGGCTGGGCTCTCGGATCTGGGTTCGGCTCTGGACTCGGCTCGCCTCGGCTCTAGGTTGGGCTTGGGGATTGCCTCGGGGCTCGTCTCGAGGCTCGGCTATGGGCTCTGTGCTCGGCTGGGCTCGGGGCTGGGCTCGAGGCTCGGCTCTGTGCTCGGCTCTGGACTCGGCTCTAGGCTGGGCTCGAGGCTCGGCTCTGGGCTTGTCTGCAATCTGCTTTGGGTTGGGCTCAGGGCTCGGCTCGAGGCTCAGATCGCGCCTGAACCTGGGCTCGGCTCTGGACTCGGCTCGGCTCTAGGCTGGGCTCAGGGCTCGGATCTGGATTCGGCTCTGGACTCGGCTCGCCTCGGCTCTAGGCTGGGCTTGGGGATTGTGTCGGGGCTCGTCTCGAGGCTCGGCTCTTGGCTCAGTGCTCGGCTGGGCTCGGGGCTCTGCTCGAGGCTCGGCTCTGGGCTCGGCTCTAGGCTGGGCTCTGGCGTCGGCTCGGCTCTAGGCTCTGCTCGTGGCTCGGCTCTGGGCTCGGGTCTGGACACGGATCTAGGCTGGGCTCGAGGCTCGGCTCTGGGCTTGTCTGCAATCGGCTTTGGGTTAGGCTCAGGTATCGGCTCTGCTCTTGGCTCGGCTCGAGGCTCAGATCGCGCCTGAACCTGGGCTCGGCTCTGGACTCGGCTCGGCTCTAGGCTGGGCTCGGGGCTCGGATCTGGGTTCGGCTCTGGACTCGGCTCGCCTCGGCTCTAGGCTGGGCTTGGGGATTGTCTCGGGGCTCGTCTCGAGGCTCGGCTCTGGGCTCTGTGCTCGGCTGGGCTCGGGGCTCGGCTCGAGGTTCGGCTTTGGGCTCGGCTCTAGGCTGGGCTCTAGACTCGGCTCGGCTCTAGGCTAGGCTCGGGGCTCGGATCTGTGTTCGGCTCTGGACTCGGCTCGCCTCGGCTCTAGGCTGGGCTTGGGGATTGTCTCGGGGCTCGTCTCGAGGCTCGGCTCTGTGCTCTGTGTTCGGCTGGGCTCGGGGCTCGGCTCGAGGTTCGGCTCTGGGCTCGGCTCTAGGCTGGGCTCTAGACTGGGCTCTGGCTCGGCTCGCCTCTAGGCTGGGCTCGGGGCTCGGATCTGGGTTCGGCTTTGGACACGGCTCGCCTCGGCTCTAGGCTGTGCTTGGGGATTGTCTTGGGACTCGTCTCGAGGCTCGGCTCTGTGCTCTGTGTTCGGCTGGGCTCGGGGCTCGGCTCGAGGTTCGGCTCTGGACTCGGCTCTAGGCTGGGCTCTAGCCTCGGCTCGGCTCTAGGCTGGGCTTGGGGATTGTCTCGGGGCTCGTCTTGAGCATCGGCTATGGGCTCTGTGCTCGGCTGGGCTCGGGTCTCGGCTCGAGGCTCGGCTCTGGGCTCAGCTCTGGACTCGGCTCTAGGCTCGGCTGGTGGCTCGGCTCTGGGCTCGGCTCTGGACTCGGCTAGCCTCGGCTCTAGGCTGGGCTTGGGGATTGTCTCGGGGCTCGTCTCGAGGCTCGGCTCTGGGCTCTGTGCTCGGCTGGGTTCGGGGCTCGGCTCGAGGCTCGGCTCTGGGCTCGGCTCTGGACTCGGCTCGGCTTTGGGCTGGGCTCGGGGCTCGGATCTGGGTTCGGCTCTGGACTCGGCTCGCCTCGGCTCTAGGCTGGGCTTGGGGATTGTCTCGGGGCTCGTCTCGAGGCTCGGCTCTGGGCTCTGTGCTCGGCTGGGCTCGGGGCTCGGCTCGAGTCTCGGCTCAATACTCGGCTCTGGGCTCGCCTCTAGACTTTGCTCTGGCTCGGCTCGGCTCTGCGCTGGGCTGGGGGCTCGGATCTGGGTTCGGCTCTGGACTCGGCTCGCCTCGGCTCTAGGCTGGGCTTGGGGATTGTCTCGGGGCTCGTCTCGAGGCTCGGCTCTGGGCTCTGTGCTCGGCTGGGCTCGGGCTCGGGGCTCAGCTCGAGGCTCGGCTCAATACTCGGCTCTGGGCTCGGCTCGGCTTTGGGCTTGGCTAGGGCTCGGATCTGGTTTCGGCTCTGGACTCGGCTCGACTCGGCTCTAGGCTGGGCTTGGGGATTGTCTCGGGACTCGTCTCGAGGCTCGGCTCTGTGCTCTGTGTTCGGCTGGGCTCGGGGCTCGGCTCGAGTTTCGGCTCTGGGCTCGGCTCTAGGCTGGGCTCTAGCCTCGGCTCGGCTCTAGGCTGGGCTTGGGGATTGTCTCGGGGCTCGTCTTGAGCATCGGCTATGGGCTCTGTGCTCGGCTGGGCTCGTGGCTCGGCTCGAGGCTCGGCTCTGGGCTCAGCTCTGGACTCGGCTCTAGGCTGGGCTCGAGGCTCGGCTCTGGGCTTGTCTGCAATCGGCTTTGGGTTGGGCTCAGGTATCGGCTCTGCTCTTGGCTCGGCTCGAGGCTCAGATCGCGCCTGAATCTGGGCTCGGCTCTGGACTCGGCTCGGCTCTAGGCTGGGCTCGGGGCTCGGATCTGGGTTCGGCTCTGGACTCGGCTCGCCTCGGCTCTAGGCTGGGCTTGGGGATTGTCTCGGGGCTCGTCTCGAGGCTCGGCTCTGGGCTCTGTGCTCGGCTGGGCTCGGGGCTCGGCTCGAGGCTCGGCTCTGGGCTCGGCTCTAGGCTGCGCTCTAGCCTCGGCTCGGCTCTAGGCTGGGCTCGGGGCTCGGATCTGGGTTCGGCTCTGGACTCGGCTCGCCTCGGCTCTAGGCTGGGCTTGGGGATTGTCTCGGGGCTCGTCTCGAAGCTCGGCTCTGGGCTCGGGGATCGGCTGGGCTCGGGGCTCGGCTCGAAGCTCGGCTCTGGGCTCGGCTCTAGGCTGGGCTCTAGACTGGGCTCTGGCTCGGCTCGCCTCTAGGCTGGGCTCGGGGCTCGGATCTGGGTTCGGCTCTGGACTCGGCTCGCCTCGGCTCTAGGCTGGGCTTGGGGATTGTCTCGGGGCTCGTCTCGAGGCTCGGCTCAGGGCTCTGTGCTCGGCTGGGCTCGGGGCTCGGCTCGAGGCTCGGCTCTGGGCTCGTCTCTGGACTCGGCTCGGCTTTGGGCTGGGCTCGCGGCTCGGATCTGGGTTTGGCTCTGGACTCGGCTCGCCTCGGCTCTAGGCTGGGCTTGGGGATTGTCTCGGGGCTCGTCTCGAGGCTCGACTCTGGGCTCTGTGTTCGGCTGGGCTCGCGGCTCGGCTCGAGGCTCGGCTCTAGGCTGGGCTCTGGTCTCGGCTCGGCTCTAGGCTGGGTTCGGGGCTCGGATCTGGGTTCGGCTCTCGACTCGGCTCGCATCGGCTCTAGGGTGGGCTTGGGGATTGTCTCGGGGATCGTCTTGATGCTCGGCTCTGGGCTCTGTGCTCGGCTGGGCTCGGGGCTCGGCTCGAGGCTCGTCTCAATACTCGGCTCTGGGATCGCCACTAGACTGTGCTCTGGCTCGGCTCGCCTCTAGGCTGGGCTTGGGGATTGTCTCGGGGCTCTTCTCGAAGCTCGGCTCTGGGCTCTGTGCTCGGCTGGGCTCGGGGCTCGGCTCGAGGCTCGTCTCTGGGCTCGTCTCTAGGCTGGGCTCTGAGCTCTGTGCTCGGCTGGGCTCGGGGCTCGGCTCGAGGCTCGGCTCAATACTCGGCTCTGGGCTCGCCTCTAGGCTGGCCTCTGGGCTCGGATCTGTGTTCGGCTCTGGACTCGGCTCGACTCGGCTCTAGTCTGAGCTGGGGATTGTCTCGGGGCTAGTCTCGAGGCTCGGCTCTGGGCTCTGTGCTCGGCTGGGCTCGGTGCTCGGCTCGAGGCTCGGCTCTGGGCTCGTCTCTGGACTCGGCTCGGCTCTAGGCTGGGCTCGGGGCTCGGATCTGGGTTCGGCTCTGGACTCGGCTCGCCTCGGCTCTAGGCTGGGCTTGGGGATTGTCTCGGGGCTCGTCTCGAGGCTCGGCTCTGGGCTCTGTGCTCGGCTGGGCTCGGGGCTCGGCTCGAGGTTCGGCTCTGGGCTCGGCTCTAGGCTGGGCTCGGGGCTCGTATCTGGTTTCGGCTCTGGACTCGGCTCGCCTCGGCTCTAGGCTGGGCTTGGGGATTGTCTCGGGGCTCGTCTCGAGGCTCGGCTCTGGGCTCTGTGCTCGGCTGGGCTCGGGGCTCGGCTCGAGTCTCGGCTCTGTGCTCGGCTCTAGACTGGGCTCTGGCTCGGCTCGCCTCTAGGCTGGGCTCGAGACTCGGCTCTGGGCTTGTCTGCAATCGGCTTTGGGTTAGGCTCAGGTATCGGCTCTGCTCTTGGCTCGGCTCGAGGCTCAGATCGCGTCTGAACCTGGGCTCGGCTCTGGATTCGGCTCGGCTCTAGGCTGGGCTGGAGGCTCGGATCTGGGTTCGGCTCTGGACTCGGCTCGCCTCGGCTCTAGGCTGGGCTTGGGGATTGTCTTGGGACTCGTCTCGAGGCTCGGCTCTGTGCTCTGTGTTCGGCTGGGCTCGGGGCTCGGCTCGAGGTTCGGCTCTGGGCTCGGCTCTAGCCTGGGCTCTAGCCTCGGCTCGGCTCTAGGCTGGGCTTGGGGATTGTCTCGGGGCTCGTCTTGAGCATCGGCTATGGGCTCTGTGCTCGGCTGGGCTCGGGGCTCGGCTCGAGGCTCGGCTCTGGGCTCGGCTCTAGGCTGGGCTCTAGCCTCGGCTCGGCTCTAGGCTGGGCTCGGGGCTCGGATCTGGGTTCGGCTCTAGGCTCGGCTCTAGGCTGGGCTCGGGGCTCGTATCTGGTTTCGGCTCTGGACTCGGCTCGCCTCGGCTCTAGGCTGGGCTTGGGGATTGTCTCGGGGCTCGTCTCGAAGCTCGGCTCTGGGCTCGGGGATCGGCTGGGCTCGGGGCTCGGCTCGAGGCTCGGCTCTTGGCTCGGCTCTGGACTCGGCTCTAGGCTGGGCTCGAGGCTCGGCTCTGGGCTTGTCTGCAATCGGCTTTGGGTTGGGCTCAGGAATCGGCTCTGCTTTTGGCTCGGCTCGAGGCTCAGATCGCGCCTGAATCTGGGCTCGGCTCTGGACTCGGCTCGGCTCTAGGCTGGGCTCGGGGCTCAGATCTGGGTTCGGCTCTGGACTTGGTTCGCCTCGGCTCTAGGCTGGGCTTGGGGATTGTCTCGGGGCTCGGCTCGAGGCTCGGCTCTGTGCTCGGCTCTGGACTCGGCTCTAGGCTGGGCTCGAGGCTCGGCTCTGGGCTTGTCTGCAATCGGCTTTGTGTTAGACTCAGGTATCGGCTCTGCTCTTGGCTCGGCTCGAGGCTCAGATCGCGCCTGAACCTGGGCTCGGCTCTGGACTCGGCTCGGCTCTAGGCTGGGCTGGGGGCTCGGATCTGGGTTCGGCTCTGGACTCGGCTCGCCTCGGCACTAGGCTGGGCTTGGGGATTGTCTCGGGGCTCGTCTCGAGGCTCGGCTCTGGGCTCTGTGCTCGGCTGGGCTCGGGGCTCGGCTCGAGGCTCGGCTCTGGTTTCGGCTCTGGACTCGGCTCGCCTCGGCTCTAGGCTGGGCTTGGGGATTGTCTCGGGGCTCGTCTAGAGGCTCGGCTCTGGGCTCTGTGCTCGGCTGGGCTCGGGGCTCGGCTCGAGGTTCGGCTCTGGGTTCGGCTCTAGGTTGGGCTCTAGCCTCGGCTCGGCTCTAGGCTGGGCTCGGGGTTCGGATCTGGGTTCGGCTCTGGACTCGGCTCGCCTCGGCTCTAGGCTGGGCTTGGGGATTGTCGGGGCTCGTCTCGAGGCTCGGCTCTGGGCTCTGTGCTCGGCAGGGCTCGGGGATCGGGGCTCGGCTCGAGGCTCGGCTCAATACTCGGCTCTGGGCTCGGCTCGGCTTTGGGCTTGGCTAGGGCTCGGATCTGGGTTCGGCTCTGGACTCGGCTCGCCTCGGCTCTAGGCTGGGCTTGGGGATTGTCTCGGGGCTCGTCTCGAGGCTCGGCTCTGTGCTCTGTGTTCGGCTGGGCTCGGGGCTCGGCTCGAGGTTCGGCTCTGTGCCCGGCTCTAGACTGGGCTCTAGCCTCGGCTCGGCTCTAGGCCGGGCTCGGGGCTCGGCTCTGGGTTCGGCTCTGGACTCGGCTCGCCTCGGCTCTAGGCTTTGCTTGGGGATTGTCTTGGGGCTCGTCTCGAGGCTCGGCTCTGGGCTCTGTGCTCGGCTGGGCTCGGGGCTCGGCTCGAGGCTCGGCTCTGTGCTCGGCTCTGGACTCGGCTCTAGGCTGGGCTCGAGGCACGGCTCTGGGCTTGTCTGCAATCGGCTTTGGGTTAGACTCAGGTATCGGCTCTGCTCTTGGCTCGGCTCGAGGCTCAGATCGCGCCTGAACCTGGGCTCGGCTCTGTACTCGGCTCGGCTCTAGGCTGGGCTCGGGGCTCGGATCTGGGTTCGGCTCTGGACTCGGCTCGCCTCGGCTCTAGGCTGGGCTTGGGGATTGTCTCGGGGCTCGTCTCGAGGCTCGGCTCTGGGCTCTGTGCTCGGCTGGGCTCGGGGCTCGGCTCGAGGTTCGGCTCTGGGCTCTGCTCTAGGCTGGGCTCTAGCCTCGGCTCGGCTCTAGGCTGGGCTCGGGGCTCGGATCTGTGTTCGGCTCTGGACTCGGCTCGCCTCGACTCTAGGTTGGGCTTGGGGATTGTCTCGGGGCTCGTCTCGAGGCTCGGCTCTGGACTCGGCTCTAGGCTCGGCTCTAGACTGGGCTCTGGCTCGGCTCGCCTCTAGGCTGGGCTCGGGGCTCGGATCTGGGTTCGGCTTTGGACACGGCTCGCCTCGGCTCTAGGCTGGGCTCGGGGCTCGGCTCGAGGCTCGGCTCTGTGCTCGGCTCTGGGCTCGGCTCTAGGCTGGGCTCGAGGCTCGGCTCTGGGCTTGTCTGCAATCGGCTTTGGGTTGGGCTCAGGTATCGGCTCTGCTCTTCGCTCGGCTCGAGGCTCAGATCGCGCCTGAACCTGGGCTCGGCTCTGGACTCGGCTCGGCTCTAGGCTGGGCTCGGGGCTCGGATCTGGGTTCGGCTCTGGACTCGGCTCGCCTCGGATCTAGGCTGGGCTTGGGGATTGTCTCGGGGCTCGTCTTGAGCATCGGCTCTGGGCTCTGTGCTTGTCTGGGCTCGGGGCTCGGCTCGAGGCTCGGCTCTAGGTTGGGCTCTGGTCTCGGCTCGGCTCTAGGCTGGGCTCGGGGCTCGGATCTGGGTTCGGCTCTGGACTCGGCTCGCCTCGGCTCTAGGCTGGGCTTGGGGATTGTCTCGGGGCTCGTCTCGAGGCTCGGCTCTGAGCTCTGTGCTCGGCTGGGCTCGGGGCTCGGCTCGAGGCTCGGCTCTGGGCTCGGCTCTAGGCTGGGCTCTAGCCTCGGCTCGGCTCTAGGCTGGGCTCGGGGCTTGGATCTGGGTTCGGCTCTGGACTCGGCTCGTCTCGGCTCTAGGCTGGTCTTGGGGATTGTCTCGGGGCTCGTCTCGAGGCTCGGATCTGGGCTCTGTGCTCGGCTGGGCTCGGGGCTGGGCTCGAGGCTCGGCTCTGGGCTCGGCTCTAGGCTGGGCTCTAGACTTGGGTCTGGCTCGGCTCGGCTCTAGGCTGGGCTCGGTGCTCGGATCTGGGTTCGGCTCTGGACTCGGCTCGCCTCGGCTCTAGGCTGGGCTTGGGGATTGTCTCGGGGCTCGTCTCGAGGCTCGGCTCTGGGCTCTGTGCTCGGCTGGGCTCGGGGCTCGGCTCGAGGCTCGGCTCTGGGGTCGGCTCTAGGCTGGGCTCTAGCCTCCGCTCGGCTCTAGTCTCTGCTCGTTGCTCGGCTCTGGGTTCGGGTCTGGACTCGGATCTAGGCTGGGCTCGAGGCTCGGCTCTGGGCTTGTCTGTTCTCGGCTCTAGGCTGGGCTCGTGGCTCTGCTCTGCGTTCGTCTCTGGACTCGGTTCTGGGCTGGGCTCGAGGCTCGGCTCTGGACTCCGCTCGGCTCTAGGCTGGGCTCGGGGCTCGGATCTGGGTTCGGCTCTGGACTCGGCTCGCCTCGGCTCTAGGCTGGGCTTGGGGATTGTCTCGGGGCTCGTCTCGATTCTCGGCTCTGGGCTCTGTGCTTGGCTGGGCTCGGGGCTTGGCTCGAGGCTCGGCTCTAGGCTGGGCTCTGGTCTCGGCTCGGCTCTAGGCTGGGTTCGGGGCTCGGATCTGGGTTCGGCTCTCGACTCGGCTCGCATCGGCTCTAGGGTGGGCTTGGGGATTGTCTCGGGGATCGTCTTGAGGCTCGGCTCTGGGCTCTGTGCTCGGCTGGGATCGGGGCTCGGCTCGAGGCTCGTCTCAATACTCGGCTCTGGGATCGCCACTAGACTGTGCTCTGGCTCGGCTCGCCTCTAGGCTGGGCTTGGGGATTGTCTCGGGGCTCGTCTCGAAGCTCGGCTCTGGGCTCTGTGCTCGGCTGGGCTCGGGGCTCGGCTCGAGGCTCGTCTCTGGGCTCGTCTCTAGGCTGGGCTCTGAGCTCTGTGCTCGGCTGGGCTCGGGGCTCGGCTCGAGGCTCGGCTCAATACTCGGCTCTGGGCTCGCCTCTAGGCTGGCCTCTGGGCTCGGATCTGTGTTCGGCTCTGGACTCGGCTCGACTCGGCTCTAGTCTGAGCTGGGGATTGTCTCGGGGCTAGTCTCGAGGCTCGGCTCTGGGCTCTGTGCTCGGCTGGGCTCAGTGCTCGGCTCGAGGCTCGGCTCTGGGCTCGGCTCTGGACTCGGCTCGGCTCTAGGCTGGGCTCGGGGCTCGGATCTGGGTTCGGCTCTGGACTCGGCTCGCCTCGGCTCTATGCTGGGCTTGGGGATTGTCTCGGGGCTCGTCTCGAGGCTCGGCTCTGGGCTCTGTGCTCGGCTGGGCTCGGGGCTCGGCTCGAGTCTCGGCTCTGTGCTCGGCTCTAGACTGGGCTCTGGCTCGGCTCGCCTCTAGGCTGGGCTCGGGGCTCGGATCTGGGTTCGGCTTTGGACACGGCTCGCCTCGGCTCTAGGCTGGGCTCGGGGCTCGGCTCGAGGCTCGGCTCTGTGCTCGGCTCTGGGCTCGGCTCTAGGCTGGGCTCGAGGCTCGGCTCTGGGCTTGTCTGCAATCGGCTTTGGGTTGGGCTTCAGGTATCGGCTCTGCTCTTCGCTCGGCTCGAGGCTCAGATCGCGCCTGAACCTGGGCTCGGCTCTGGACTCGGCTCGGCTCTAGGCTGGGCTCGGGGCTCGGATCTGGGTTCGGCTCTGGATTCGGCTCGCCTCGGATCTAGGCTGGGCTTGGGGATTGTCTCGGGGCTCGTCTTGAGCATCGGCTCTGGGCTCTGTGCTTGTCTGGGCTCGGGGCTCGGCTCGAGGCTCGGCTCTAGGTTGGGCTCTGGTCTCGGCTCGGCTCTAGGCTGGGCTCGGGGCTCGGATCTGGGTTCGCCTCTCGACTCGGCTCGCCTCGGCTCTAGGCTGGGCTTGGGGATTGTCTCGGGGCTCGTCTCGAGGCTCGGCTCTGAGCTCTGTGCTCGGCTGGGCTCGGGGCTCGGCTCGAGGCTCGGCTCTGGGCTCGGCTCTAGGCTGGGCTCTAGCCTCGGCTCGGCTCTAGGCTGGGCTCGGGGCTTGGATCTGGGTTCGGCTCTGGACTCGGCTCGTCTCGGCTCTAGGCTGGTCTTGGGGATTGTCTCGGGGCTCGTCTCGAGGCTCGGATCTGGGCTCTGTGCTCGGCTGGGCTCGGGGCTGGGCTCGAGGCTCGGCTCTGGGCTCGGCTCTAGGCTGGGCTCTAGACTTGGGTCTGGCTCGGCTCGGCTCTAGGCTGGGCTCGGTGCTCGGATCTGGGTTCGGCTCTGGACTCGGCTCGCCTCGGCTCTAGGCTGGGCTTGGGGATTGTCTCGGGGCTCGTCTCGAGGCTCGGCTCTGGGCTCTGTGCTCGGCTGGGCTCGGGGCTCGGCTCGAGGCTCGGCTCTGGGGTCGGCTCTAGGCTGGGCTCTAGCCTCGGCTCGGCTCTAGTCTCTGCTCGTTGCTCGGCTCTGGGTTCGGGTCTGGACTCGGATCTAGGCTGGGCTCGAGGCTCGGCTCTGGGCTTGTCTGTTCTCGGCTCTAGGCTGGGCTCGTGGCTCTGCTCTGCGTTCGTCTCTGGACTCGGTTCTGGGCTGGGCTCGAGGCTCGGCTCTGGACTCCGCTCGGCTCTAGGCTGGGCTCGGGGCTCGGATCTGTGTTCGGCTCTGGACTCGGCTCGCCTCGGCTCTAGGCTGGGCTTGGGGATTGTCTCGGGGCTCGTCTCGATTCTCGGCTCTGGGCTCTGTGCTTGGCTGGGCTCGGGGCTTGGCTCGAGGCTCGGCTCTAGGCTGGGCTCTGGTCTCGGCTCGGCTCTAGGCTGGGTTCGGGGCTCGGATCTGGGTTCGGCTCTCGACTCGGCTCGCATCGGCTCTAGGGTGGGCTTGGGGATTGTCTCGGGGATCGTCTTGAGGCTCGGCTCTGGGCTCTGTGCTCGGCTGGGATCGGGGCTCGGCTCGAGGCTCGTCTCAATACTCGGCTCTGGGATCGCCACTAGACTGTGCTCTGGCTCGGCTCGCCTCTAGGCTGGGCTTGGGGATTGTCTCGGGGCTCGTCTCGAAGCTCGGCTCTGGGCTCTGTGCTCGGCTGGGCTCGGGGCTCGGCTCGAGGCTCGTCTCTGGGCTCGTCTCTAGGCTGGGCTCTGAGCTCTGTGCTCGGCTGGGCTCGGGGCTCGGCTCGAGGCTCGGCTCAATACTCGGCTCTGGGCTCGCCTCTAGGCTGGCCTCTGGGCTCGGATCTGTGTTCGGCTCTGGACTCGGCTCGACTCGGCTCTAGTCTGAGCTGGGGATTGTCTCGGGGCTAGTCTCGAGGCTCGGCTCTGGGCTCTGTGCTCGGCTGGGCTCGGTGCTCGGCTCGAGGCTCGGCTCTGGGCTCGGCTCTGGACTCGGCTCGGCTCTAGGCTGGGCTCGGGGCTCGGATCTGGGTTCGGCTCTGGACTCGGCTCGCCTCGGCTCTAGGCTGGGCTTGGGGATTGTCTCGGGGCTCGTCTCGAGGCTCGGCTCTGGGCTCTGTGCTCGGCTGGGCTCGGGGCTCGGCTCGAGGTTCGGCTCTGGGCTCTGCTCTAGGCTGGGCTCTAGACTCGGCTCGGCTCTAGGCTGGGCTCGGGGCTCGGATCTGTGTTCGGCTCTGGACTCGGCTCGCCTCGGCTCTAGGCTGGGATTGGGGATTGTCTCGGGGCTCGTATCGAGGCTCGGCTCTGTGCTCTGTGTTCGGCTGGGCTCGGGGCTCGGCTCGAGGTTCGGCTCTGGGCTCGGCTCGAGTCTCGGCTCAATACTCGGCTCTGGGCTCGCCTCTAGACTGGGCTCTGGCTCGGCTCGGCTCTAGGCTGGGCTCTAGGCTCGGCTCTGGGCTTTTCTGCAATCGGCTTTGGGTTAGGCTCAGGTATCGGCTCTGCTCTTGGCTCGGCTCGATGCTCAGATCGCGCCTGAATCTGGGCTCGGCTCTGGACTCGGCTCGGCTCTAGGCTGGGCTCGGGGCTCGGATCTGGGTTCGGCTCTGGACTCGGCTCGCATCGGCTCTAGGCTGGGCTTGGGGATTGTCTCGGGACTCGTCTCGAGGCTCGGCTCTGGGCTCTGTGCTCGGCTGGGCTCGGGGCTCGGCTCGAGGTTCGGCTTTGGGCTCGGCTCTAGGCTGGGCTCTAGCCTCGGCTCGGCTCTAGGCTGGGCTCGGGGCTCGGATCTGTGTTCGGCTCTGGACTCGGCTCGCCTCGGCTCTAGGCTGGGCTTGGGGATTGTCTCGGGGCTCGTCTCGAGGCTCGGATCTGGGCTCTGTGCTCGGCTGGGCTCAGGGCTCGGCTCGAGGCTCGGCTCTGGACTCGGCTCTAGGCTCGGCTCTAGACTGGGCTCTGGCTCGGCTCGCCTCTAGGCTGGGCTCGGGGCTCGGATCTGGGTTCGGCTTTGGATACGGCTCGCCTCGGCTCTAGGCTGTGCTTGGGGATTGTCTTGGGAGTCGTCTCGAGGCTCGGCTCTGTGCTCTGTGTTCGGCTGGGCTCGGGGCTCGGCTCGAGGTTCGGCTCTGGGCTCGGCTCTAGGCTGGGCTCTAGCCTCGGCTCGGCTCTAGGCTGGGCTTGGGGATTGTCTCGGGGCTCGTCTTGAGCATCGGCTATGGGCTCTGTGCTTGTCTGGGCTCGGGGCTCGGCTCGAGGCTCGGCTCTAGGTTGGGCTCTGGTCTCGGCTCGGCTCTAGGCTGGGCTCGGGGCTCGGATCTGGATTCGCCTCTCGACTCGGCTCGCCTCGGCTCTAGGCTGGGCTTGGGGATTGTCTCGGGGCTCGTCTCGAGGCTCGGCTCTGAGCTCTGTGCTCGGCTGGGCTCGGGGCTCGGCTCGAGGCTCGGGTCAATACACGGCTCTGGGCTCGCCTGTAGGCTGGGCTCTGGGCTCGGCTCGGCTCTAGGCTGGGCTCTGGCCTCGGCTCGGCTCTAGGCTCTGCTCGTGGCTCTGCTCTGGGCTCGGGTCTTGACTCGGATCTAGGCTGGGCTCGAGGCTCGGTTCTGGGCTTGTCTGCTCTCGGCTCTAGGCTGGGCTCGTGGCTCTGCTCTGGGCTCGTCTCTGGACTCGGCTCTAGGCTGGGCTCTAGCCTCGGCTCGGCTCTAGGCTGGGCTCGGGGCTCGGATCTGGGTTCGGCTCTGGACTCGGCTCGCCTCGGCTCTAGGCTGGGCTTGGGGATTGTCTCGGGGCTCGTCTCGAGGCTCGGCTCTGGGCTCTGTGTTCGGCTGGGCTCGGGGCTCGGCTCGAGGTTCGGCTCTGGGCTCGGCTCTAGGCTGGGCTCTAGCCTCGGCTCGGCTCTAGGCTGGGCTCGGGGCTCGGCTCGAGGCTCGGCTCTGTGCTCGGCTCTGGACTCGGCTCTAGGCTGGGCTCGAGGCTCGGCTCTGGGCTTGTCAGCAATCGGCTTTGGGTTGGGCTCAGGTATCGGCTCTGCTCTTCGCTCGGCTCGAGGCTCAGATCGCGCCTGAACCTGGGCTCAGCTCTGTACTCGGCTCGGCTCTAGGCTGGGCTCGGGGCTCGGATCTGGGTTCGGCTCTGGACTCGGCTCGCCTCGGCTCTAGGCTGGGCTTGGGGATTGTCTCGGGGCTCGTCTCGATTCTCGGCTCTGGGCTCTGTGCTTGTCTGGGCTCGGGGCTTGGCTCGAGGCTCGGCTCTAGGCTGGGCTCTGGTCTCGGCTCGGCTCTAGGCTGGGTTCGGGGCTCGGATCTGGGTTCGGCTCTCGACTCGGCTCGCATCGGCTCTAGGGTGGGCTTGGGGATTGTCTCGGGGATCGTCTTGAGGCTCGGCTCTGGGCTCTGTGTTCGGCTGGGCTCGGGGCTCGGCTCGAGGCTCGTCTCAATACTCGGCTCTGGGATCGCCACTAGACTGTGCTCTGGCTCGGCTCGCCTCTAGGCTGGGCTTGGGGATTTTCTCGGGGCTCGTCTCGAAGCTCGGCTCTGGGCTCTGTGCTCGGCTGGGCTCGGGGCTCGGCTCGAGGCTCGTCTCTGGGCTCGTCTCTAGGCTGGGCTCTGAGCTCTGTGCTCGGCTGTGCTCGGGGCTCGGCTCGAGGCTCGGCTCAATACTCGGCTCTAGGCTCTCCTCTAGGCTGGCCTCTGGGCTCGGATCTGTGTTCGGCTCTGGACTCGGCTCGACTCGGCTCTAGTCTGAGCTGGGGATCGTCTCGGGGCTAGTCTCGAGGCTCGGCTCTGGGCTCTGTGCTCGGCTGGGCTCGGTGCTCGGCTCGAGGCTCGGCTCTGGGCTCGGCTCTGGACTCGGCTCGGCTCTAGGCTGGGCTCGGGGCTCGGGTCTGGGTTCGGCTCTGGACTCGGCTCGCCTCGGCTCTAGGCTGGGCTTGGGGATTGTCTCGGGGCTCGTCTCGAGGCTCGGCTCTGGGCTCTGTGCTCGGCTGGGCTCGGGGCTCGGCTCGAGGTTCGGCTCTGGGCTCGGCTCTAGGCTGGGCTCGGGGCTCGTATCTGGTTTCGGCTCTGGACTCGGCTCGCCTCGGCTCTAGGCTGGGCTTGGGGATTGTCTCGGGGCTCGTCTCGAGGCTCGGCTCTGGGCTCTGTGCTCGGCTGGGCTCGGGGCTCGGCTCGAGTCTCGGCTCTGGGCTCGGCTATAGACTGGGCTCTGGCTCGGCTCGCCTCTAGGCTGGGCTCGAGACTCGGCTCTGGGCTTGTCTGCAATCGGCTTTGGGTTAGGCTCAGGTATCGGCTCTGCTCTTGGCTCGGCTCGAGGCTCAGATCGCGCCTGAACCTGGGCTCGGCTCTGGATTCGGCTCGGCTCTAGGCTGGGCTGGGGGCTCGGATCTGGGTTCGGCTCTGGACTCGGCTCGCCTCGGCTCTAGGCTGGGCTTGGGGATTGTCTTGGGACTCGTCTCGAGGCTCGGCTCTGTGCTCTGTGTTCGGCTGGGCTCGGGGCTCGGCTCGAGGTTCGGCTCTGGGCTCGGCTCTAGCCTGGGCTCTAGCCTCGGCTCGGCTCTATGCTGGGCTTGGGGATTGTCTCGGGGCTCGTCTTGAGCATCGGCTATGGGCTCTGTGCTCGGCTGGGCTCGGGGCTCGGCTCGAGGCTCGGCTCTGGGCTCGGCTCTAGGCTGGGCTCTAGCCTCGGCTCGGCTCTAGGCTGGGCTCGGGGCTCGGATCTGGGTTCGGCTCTGGGCTCGGCTCTAGGCTGGGCTCGGGGCTCGTATCTGGTTTCGGCTCTGGACTCGGCTCGCCTCGGCTCTAGGCTGGGCTTGGGGATTGTCTCGGGGCTCGTCTCGAAGCTCGGCTCTGGGCTCGGGCATCGGCTGGGCTCGGGGCTCGGCTCGAGGCTCGGCTCTCGGCTCGGCTCTGGACTCGGCTCTAGGCTGGGCTCGAGGCTCGGCTCTGGGCTTGTCTGCAATCGGCTTTGGGTTGGGCTCAGGTATCGGCTCTGCTCTTGGCTCGGCTCGAGGCTCAGATCGCGCCTGAACCTGGGCTCGGCTCTGGACTCGGCTCGGCTCTAGGCTGGGCTCAGGGCTCGGATCTGGATTCGGCTCTGGACTCGGCTCGCCTCGGCTGTAGGCTGGTCTTGGGGATTGTCTCGGGGCTCGTCTCGAGGCTCGGCTCTGTGCTCTGTGTTCGGCTGGGCTCGGGGCTCGGCTCGAGGTTCGGCTCTGTGCTCGGCTCTAGGCTGGGCTCTAGCCTCGGCTCGGCTCTAGGCTGGGCTCGGGGCTCGGCTCTGGGTTCGGCTCTGGACTCGGCTCGCCTCGGCTCTAGGCTGGGCTTGGGGATTGTCTCGGGGCTCGTCTCGAGGCTCGGCTCTGGGCTCTGTGCTCGGCTGGGCTCGGTGCTCGGCTCGAGGCTCGGCTCTGGGTTCGGCTCTGGACTCGGCTCGCCTCGGCTCTAGGCTGGGCTTGGGGATTGTCTCGGGGCTCGTCTCGAGGCTCGGCTCTGGGCTCTGTGCTCGGCTGGGCTCGGGGCTCGGCTCGAGGCTCCGGTCAATACTCGGCTCTGGGCTCGCCTCTAGGCTGTGCTCTGGGCACGGCTCGGCTCTAGGCTGGGCTCGGGGCTCGGATTTGTGTTCGGCTCTGGACTCGGCTCGCCTCGGCTCTAGGCTGGGCTTGGGGATTGTCTCGGGGCTCGTATCGAGGCTCGGCTCTGGGCTCTGTGCTCAGCTGGGCTCGGGGCTCGGCTCGTGGCTCGGCTCTGGGCTCGGCTCTGGACTTGTCTCGGCTTTGGGCTGGGCTCGGGGCTCGGATCTGGGTTCGGCTCTGGACTCAGCTCACCTCGGCTCTAGGCTGGGCTTGGGGATTGTCTCGGGGCTCGTCTCGAGGCTCGGCTCTGGGCTCTGTGCTCGGCTGGGCTCGGGGCTCGGCTCGAGGTTCGGCTTTGGGCTCGGCTCTAGGCTGGGCTCTAGACTCGGCTCGGCTCTAGGCTGGGCTCGGGGCTCGGATCTGTGTTCGGCTCTGGACTCGGCTCGACTCGGCTCTAGGCTGGGCTTGGGGATTGTCTCGGGGCTCGTCTCGAGGCTCGGCTCTGTGCTCTGTGTTCGGCTGGGCTCGGGGCTCGGCTCGAGGTTCGGCTCTGGGCTCGGCTCTAGGCTGGGCTCTAGACTGGGCTCTGGCTCGGCTCGCCTCTAGGCTGGGCTCGGGGCTCGGATCTGGATTCGGCTTTGGACACGGCTCGCCTCGGCTCTAGGCTGTGCTTGGGGATTGTCTTGGGACTCGTCTCGAGGCTCGGCTCTGTGCTCTGTGTTCGGCTGGGCTCGGGGCTCGGCTCGAAGTTCGGCTCTGGGCTCGGCTCTATGCTGGGCTCTAGCCTCGGCTCGGCTCTAGGCTGGGCTTGGGGATTGTCTCGGGGCTCGTCTCGAAGCTCGGCTCTGGGCTCGGGGATCGGCTGGGCTCGGGGCTCGGCTCGAGGCTCGGCTCTCGGCTCGGCTCTGGACTCGGCTCTAGGCTGGGCTCGAGGCTCGGCTCTGGGCTTGTCTGCAATTGGCTTTGGGTTGGGCTCAGGAATCGGCTCTGCTCTTGGCTCGGCTCGAGGCTCAGATCGCGCCTGAATCTGGGCTCGGCTCTGGACTCGGCTCGGCTCTAGGCTGGGCTCGGGGCTCAGATCTGGGTTCGGCTCTGGACTCGGCTCGTCTCGGCTCTAGGCTGGACTTGGGGATTGTCTCGGGGCTCGTCTCGAGGCTCGGCTCTGGGCTCTGTGCTCGGCTGGGCTCGGGGCTCGGCTCGAGGCTCAGCTCTGTGCTCGGCTCTGGACTCGGCTATAGGCTGGGCTCGAGGCTCGGCTCTGGGCTTGTCTGCAATCGGCTTTGGGTTAGACTCAGGTATCGGCTCTGCTCTTGGCTCGGCTCGAGGCTCAGATCGCGCCTGAACCTGGGCTCGGCTCTGGACTCGGCTCGGCTCTAGGCTGGGCTGGGGGCTCGGATCTGGGTTCGGCTCTGGACTCGGCTCGCCTCGGCTCTAGGCTGGGCTTGGGGATTGTCTCGGGGCTCGTCTCGAGGCTCGGCTCTGGGCTCTGTGTTCGGCTGGGCTCGGGGCTCGGCTCGAGGTTCGGCTCTGTGCTCGGCTCTAGGCTGGGCTCTAGCCTCGGCTCGGCTCTAGGCTGGGCTCGGGGCTCGGCTCTGCGTTTGGCTCTGGACTCGGCTCGTCTCGGCTCTAGGCTGGGCTTGGGGATTGTCTCGGGGCTCGTCTCGAGGCTCGGCTCTGGGCTCTGTGCTCGGCTGGGCTCGGGGTTCGGCTCGAGGCTCGGCTCTGTGCTCGGCTCTGGACTCGGCTCTAGGCTGGGCTCGAGGCACGGCTCTGGGCTTGTCTGCAATCGGCTTTGGGTTAGACTCAGGTATCGGCTCTGCTCTTAGCTCGGCTCGAGGCTCAGATCGCGCCTGAACCTGGGCTCGGCTCTGTACTCGGCTCGGCTCTAGGCTGGGCTTGGGGCTCGGATCTGGGTTCGGCTCTGGACTCGGCTCTAGGCTGGGCTCTAGCCTCGGCTCGCCTCTAGGCTGGGCTCGGGGATCGGATCTGGGTTCGGCTCTGGACTCGGCTCGCCTCGGCTCTAGGCTGGGCTTGGGGATTGTCTCGGGGCTCATCTCGAGGCTCGGCTCTGGGCTCTGTGCTCGGCTGAGCTCTGGGCTCGTCTCGAGGCTCGGCTCTGGGCTCGGCTCTGGACTCGGCTCGGCTCTAGGCTGGGCTCGGGGCTCGGATCTGGGTTCGGCTCTGGACTCGGCTCGCCTCGGCTCTAGGCTGGGCTTGGGGATTGTCTCGGGGCTCGTCTTGAGCATCGGCTATGGGCTCTGTGCTCGGCTGGGCTCGGGGCTCGGCTCGAGGCTCGGCTCTGTGCTCGGCTCTGGACTCGGCTCTAGGCTGGGCTCGAGGCTCGGCTCTGGGCTTGTCTGCAATCGGCTTTGGGTTGGGCTCAGGTATCGGCTCTGCTCTTGGCTCGGCTCGAGGCTCAGATCGCGCCTGAACCTGGGCTCGGCTCTGGACTCGGCTCGGCTCTAGGCTGGGCTCAGGGCTCGGATCTGGATTCGGCTCTGGACTCGGCTCGCCTCGGCTCTAGGCTGGGCTTGGGGATTGTCTCGGGGCTCGTCTCGAGGCTCGGCTCTGTGCTCTGTGTTCGGCTGGGCTCGGGGCTCGGCTCGAGGTTCGGCTCTGTGCTCGGCTCTAGGCTGGGCTCTAGCCTCGGCTCGGCTCTAGGCTGGGCTCGGGGCTCGGCTCTGGGTTCGGCTCTGGACTCGGCTCGCCTCGGCTCTAGGCTGGGCTTGGGGATTGTCTCGGGGCTCGTCTCGAGGCTCGGCTCTGGGCTCTGTGCTCGGCTGGGCTCGGGGCTCGGCTCGAGTCTCGGCTCAATACTCGGCTCTGGGCTCGCCTCTAGACTGGGCTCTGGCTCGGCTCGGCTCTAGGCTGGGCTCTAGGCTCGGCTCTTGGCTTGTCTGCAATCGGCTTTGGGTTAGGCTCAGTTATGGGCTCTGCTCTTGGCTCGGCTCGAGGCTCAGATCGCGCCTGAACCTGGGCTCGGCTCTGGACTCGGCTCGGCTCTAGGCTGGGTTCGGGGCTCGGATCTGGATTCGGCTCTGGACTCGGCTCGCCTCGGCTCTAGGCTGGGCTTGGGGATTGTCTCGGGGATCGTTTTGAGGCTCGGCTCTGGGCTATGTGCTCGGCTGGGCTCGGGGCTCGGCTCGAGTCTCGGCTCAATACTCGGCTCTGGGCTCGCCTCTAGGCTGGGCTCTGGGCTCGGCTCAGGGCTTGTCTGCTATCGGCTTTTAGCTGGGCTCAGGGATCTGCTCTGCTCTTGGCTCGGCTCGAGGCTTAGATCGCGCCTGAACCTGGGCACGGCTCTGGACTCGGCTCGTCTGTAGGCTGGGCTCGGGGCTCTGACCTGGGTTCGACTCTGGACTCGGCTCGCCTCGGCTCTAGGCTGGGCTTGGGGATTGTCTCGGGGCTCATCTCGAGGCTCGGCTCTGGGCTCTGTGCTCGGCTGGGCTCGGGGCTCGGCTCGAGGCTCGGCTCTGGGCTCGGCTCTAGGCTGGGCTCGAGGCTCGTATCTGGGTTCGGCTCTGGACTCGGTTCGCCTCGGCTCTAGGCTGGGCTTGGGGATTGTCTCGGGGATCGTCTCGAGGCTCGGCTCTGGGCTCTGTGCTCGGCTGGGCTCGGGGCTCGGCTCGAGGCTCGGCTCTGGGCTGGGCTCTGGACTCAGCTCGAGGCTGGGCTCGAGGCTCGGCTCTGGACTCGGCTCGGCTCTAGGCTGGGCTCGGGGCTCGGATCTGTCTTCGGCTCTGGACTCGGTTCGACTCGGCTCTAGGCTGGGCTTGGGGATTGTCTCGGGGCTCGTCTCGAGGCTCGGATCTGTGCTCGGCTCTAGGCTGGTCTCTAGACTGGGCTCTGGCTCGGCTCGGCTCTAGGCTGGGCTCGGGGCTCGGATTTGGGTTCGGCTCTGGACTCGGCTCGCCTCGGCTCTAGGCTGTGCTTGGGGATTGTCTCGGGGCTCGTCTCGAGGCTCGGCTCTGGGCTCTGTGATCGGCTGGGCTCGGGGCTCGGCTCGAGGCTCGGCTCTGGGCTCTGCTCTAGGCTGGGCTCGGGGCTCCTATCTGGGTTCGGCTCTGGACTCGGCTCGCCTCGGCTCTAGGCTGGGCTTGGGGATTGTCTCGGGGCTCGTCTCGAGGCTCGGCTCTGGGCTCTGTGCTCGGCTTGCTCGGGGCTCGGCCCGAGGCTCGGCTCAGTACTCGGCTATGGGCTCGCCTCTAGTCTGGGCTCTGGGCTCGGTTCGGCTCTAGGCTGGGCTCTGGGCTCGGATCTGGGTTCGGCTCTGGACTCGGCTCGCCTCGGCTCTAGGCTGGGCTTGGGGATTGTCTCGGGGCTCGTCTCGAGGCTCGGCTCTGGGCTCTGTGCTCGGCTGTGCTCGGGGCTCGGCTCGAGGCTCGGCTCTGGGCTCGGATCAAGGCTGGGCTCCGGGCTCGTATCTGGGTTCGGCTCTGGACTCGGTTCGCCTCGGCTCTAGGCTGGTCTTGGGGATTGTCTCGGCGCTCGTCTCGAGGCTCGGCTCTGGGCTCTGTGTTTGGCTGGGCTCGGGGCTCGGCTCGAGGCTCGGCTCTGGGCTCGGATCTTGGCTGGGCTCGGGGCTCGTATCTGGGTTCGGCTCTGGACTCGGTTCGCCTCGGCTCTAGGCTGGGCTTGGGGATTGTCTCGGGGCTCGTCTCGAGGCTCGGCTCTGGGCTCTGTGCTCATCTGGGCTCGGGGCTCGGCTCGAGGTTCGGCTCTGGGCTCGGCTCTAGGTTGGGCTCTAGCCTCGGCTCGGCTCTAGGCTAGGCTCGGGGCTCGGATCTGGGTTCGGCTCTGGACTCGGCTCGCCTCGGCTCTAGGCTGGGCTTGGGGATTGTCTCTGGGCTCGTCTCGAGGCTCGGCTCTGGGCTCTGTGCTCGGCTGGGCTCGGGGCTCGGCTCGAGGCTCGGCTCTGGGCTCGGCTCTAGGCTGGGCTCTAGCCTCGGCTCGGCTCTAGGCTCTCCTCGTTGCTCGGCTCTGGGCTCGGCTCTGGACACGGATCTAGGCTGGGCTCGAGGCTCGGCTCTGGGCTTGTCTGCTCTCGGCTCTAGGCTGGGCTCGTGGCTCTGCTCTGGGCTCGTCTCTGGACTCGGTTCTAGGCTGGGCTCGAGGCTCGGCTCTGGGATCGGCTCGGCTCTAAGCTGGGCTCGGGCTCGGATCTGGGTTCGGCTATGGACTCGGCTCGCCTCGGCTCTAGGCTGGGCTTGGGGATTGTCTAGGGGCTCGTCTCGAGGCTCGGCTCTGTGCTCTGTGCTCGGCTGGGCTCGGGGCTCGGCTCGAGGCTCGTCTCTGGGCTCGGCTCTGGACTCGGCTCTAGGCTGGACTCGAGGTTCGGCTCAGGGCTTGTCTGCTCTCGGCTTTGAGCTGGGCTCAGGGATCAGCTCTGCTCTTGGCTCGGCTCGAGGCTCCGATCGCTCCCGACTCTGGGCTCTGCTCTGGAATCGGCTCGGCTCTAGGCTGCGCTTGGGGCTCGGATCTGGGTTCGGCTCTGGACTCGGCTTGCCTCGGCTCTAGGCTGGGCTTGGGGATTGTCTCGGGGATCGTCTTGAGTCTCGGCTCTGGGCTCCGTGCTCGGCTGGGCTCGGGGCCCGGCTCGAGGCTCGTCTCAATACTCGGCTCTGGGCTCGCCTCTAGACTGGGCTCTGGCTCGGCTCGCCTCTAGGCTGGGCTCGGGGCTCGGATCTGGGTTCGGCTCTGGACTCGGCTCGCCTCGGCTCTAGGCTGGGCTTGGGGATTGTCTCGGGGCTCGTCTCGAGGCTCGGCTCTGTGCTCTGTGTTCGGCTGGGCTCGGGGCTCGGCTCGAGGTTCGGCTCTGGGCTCGGCTCTAGGCTGGGCTCTAGCCTCGGCTCGGCTCTAGGCTGGGCTCGGGGCTCGGATCTGGGTTCGGCTCTGGACTCGGCTCGCCTCGGCTCTAGGCTGGGCTTGGGGATTGTCTCGGGGCTCGTGTCGAGGCACGGCTCTGGGCTCTGTGCTCGGCTGGGCTCGGTGCTCGGCTCGAGGCTCGGCTCTGGGTTCGGCTCTGGACTCGGCTCGCCTCGGCTCTAGGCTGGGCTTGGGGATTGTCTCGGGGCTCGTGTCGAGGCACGGCTCTGGGCTCTGTGCTCGGCTGGGCTCGGTGCTCGGCTCGAGGCTCGGCTCTGGGTTCGGCTCTGGACTCGGCTCGCCTCGGCTCTAGGCTGGGCTTGGGGATTGTCTCGGGGCTCGTCTCGAAGCTCGGCTCTGGGCTCGGGGATCGGCTGGGCTCGGGGCTCGGCTCGAGGCTCGGCTCTGGGCTCGGCTCTAGGCTGGGCTCTAGACTGGGCTCTGGCTCGGCTCGCCTCTAGGCTGGGCTCGGGGCTCGGATCTGGCTTCGGCTCTGGACTCGGCTCGCCTCGGCTCTAGGCTGGGCTTGGGGATTGTCTCGGGGCTCGTCTCGAGGCTCGGCTCTGGTCTCTGTGCTTGGCTGGGCTCGGGGCTCGGCTCGAGGCTCGGCTCTGTGCTCGGCTCTGGACTCGGCTCTAGGCTGGGCTCGAGGCTCGGCTCTGGGCTTGTCTGCAATCGGCTTTGTGTTGGGCTCAGGTGTCGGCTCTGCTCTTGGCTCGGCTCGAGGCTCAGATCGCGCCTGAACCTGGGCTCGGCTCTGGACTCGGCTCGGCTCTAGGCTGGGCTCGGGGCTCGGATCTGGGTTCGGCTCTGGACTCTGCTCGCCTCGGCTCTAGGCTGGGCTTTGGGATTGTCTCGGGGATCGTCTTGAGGCTCGGCTCTGGGCTCTGTGCTCGGCTGGGCTCGGGGCTCGTCTCGAGGCTCGTCTCAATACTCGGCTCTGGGATCGCCACTAGACTGGGCTCTGGCTCGGCTCGCCTCTAGGCTGGGCTCGGGGCTCGGATCTGGCTCGGCTCGCCTCTAGGCTGGGCTCGGGGCTCGGATCTGGGTTCGGCTCTGGACTCGGCTCGCCTCGGCTCTAGGCTGGGCTTGGGGATTGTCTCGGGGCTCGTCTCGAGGCTCGGCTCTGTGCTCTGTGTTCGGCTGGGCTCGGTGCTCGGCTAGAGGTTCGTCTCTGGGCTCGGCTCTAGGCTGGGCTCTAGCCTCGGCTCGGCTCTAGGCTGGGCTCGGGGCTCGTATCTGGGTTCGGCTCTGGACTCGGCTCGCCTCGGCTCTAGGATGGGCTTGGGGATTGTCTCGGGGCTCGTCTCGAGGCTCGGCTCTGGGCTCTGTGCTCGGCTGGGCTCGGGGCTCGTGTCGAGGCTCGGCTCTGGGCTATGCTCTAGGCTGGGCTCTAGCCTCGGCTCGGCTCTAGGCTCTGCTCGTTGCTCGGCTCTGGGCTCGGGTCTGGACACGGATCTAGGCTGGGCTCGAGGCTCGGCTGTGGGATTGTCTGCTCTCGGCTCTAGGCTGGGCTCGTGGCTCTGCTCTGGGCTCGTCTCTGGACTCGGTTCTAGGCTGGGCTCTAGGCTCGGCTCTGGGATCGACTCGGCTCTAGGCTGGGCTCGGGGCTCGGATCTGGGTTCGGCTCTGGACTCGGCTCGCCTCGGCTCTAGTCTGGGCTTGGGGATTGTCTCGGGGCTCGTCTCGAGGCTCGGATCTGGGCTCTGTGCTCGGCTGGGCTCGGGGCTCGGCTCGAGGCTCGGCTCTGGGCTCGGCTATAGGCTGGGCTCTGGCCTCGGCTCGGCTCTAGGCTCTGCTCGTGGCTCGGCTCTGGGCTCGGGTCTGGACTCGGATCTAGGCTGGGCTCGAGGCTCGGTTCTGGGCTTGTCTGCTCTCGGCTCTATGCTGGGCTAGTGGCTCTGCTCTGGGCTCGTCTCTGGACTCGGTTCTAGGCTGGGCTCGAGGCTCGGCTCTGGACTCGGCTCGGCTCTAGGCTGGGCTCGGGGCTCGGATCTGGGTTCGGCTCTGGACTCTGCTCGCCTCGGCTCTAGGCTGGGCTTTGGGATTGTCTCGGGGATCGTCTTGAGGCTCGGCTCTGGGCTCTGTGCTCGGCTGGGCTCGGGGCTCGTCTCGAGGCTCGTCTCAATACTCGGCTCTGGGATCGCCACTAGACTGGGCTCTGGCTCGGCTCGCCTCTAGGCTGGGCTCGGGGCTCGGATCTGGCTCGGCTCGCCTCTAGGCTGGGCTCGGGGCTCGGATCTGGGTTCGGCTCTGGACTCGGCTCGCCTCGGCTCTAGGCTGGGCTTGGGGATTGTCTCGGGGCTCGTCTCGAGGCTCGGCTCGAGGCTCGGGTCTGGGCTCGGCTCTGGACTCGGCTCGGCTCTAGGCTGGGCTCGGGGCTCGGATCTGGGTTCGGCTCTGGACTGGGTCGCCTCGGCTCTAGGCTGGGCTTGGGGATTGTCTCGGGGCTCGTCTCGAGGCTCGGCTCTGGGCTCTGTGCTCGGCTGGGCTCGGGGCTCGGCTCGAGGCTCGGCTCTGTGCTCGGCTCTGGACTCGGCTCTAGGCTGGGCTCGAGGCTCGGCTCTGGGCTTGTCTGCAATCGGCTTTGGGTTGGGCTCAGGTGTCGGCTCTGCTCTTGGCTCGGCTCGAGGCTCAGATCGCGCCTGAACCTGGGCTCGGCTCTGGACTCGGCTCGGCTCTAGGCTGGGCTCGGGGCTCGGATCTGGGTTCGGCTCTGGACTCGGCTCGACTCGGCTCTAGGCTGGGCTTGGGGATTGTCTCGGTGCTCGTCTCGAGGCTCGGCTCTGGGCTCTGTGCTCGGCTGGGCTCGGGGCTCGGCTCGAGGCTCGGCTCTAGGCTGGGCTATGGGCTCGGCTCAGCTCTAGGCCGGGCTCGGGGCTCGGATCTGGGTTCGGCTCTGGACTCGGCTCGCCTCGGCTCTAGGCTGGGCTTGGGGATTGTCTCGGGGATCGTCTTGAGTCTCGGCTCTGGGCTCCGTGCTCGGCTGGGCTCGGGGCCCGGCTCGAGGCTCGTCTCAATACTCGGCTCTGGGCTCGCCTCTAGACTGGGCTCTGGCTCGGCTCGCCTCTAGGCTGGGCTCGGGGCTCGGATCTGGGTTCGGCTCTGGACTCGGCTCGCCTCGGCTCTAGGCTGGGCTTGGGGATTGTCTCGGGGCTCGTCTCGAGGCTCGGCTCTGTGCTCTGTGTTCGGCTGGGCTCGGGGCTCGGCTCGAGGTTCGGCTCTGTGCTCGGCTCTAGGCTGGGCTCTAGCCTCGGCTCGGCTCTAGGCTGGGCTCGGGGCTCGGCTCTGCGTTCGGCTCTGGACTCGGCTCGTCTCGGCTCTAGGCTGGGCTTGGGGATTGTCTCGGGGCTCGTCTCGAGGCTCGGCTCTGGGCTCTGTGCTCGGCTGGGCTCGGGGTTCGGCTCGAGGCTCGGCTCTGTGCTCGGCTCTGGACTCGGCTCTAGGCTGGGCTCGAGGCACGGCTCTGGGCTTGTCTGCAATCGGCTTTGGGTTAGACTCAGGTATCGGCTCTGCTCTTGGCTCGGCTCGAGGCTCAGATCGCGCCTGAACCTGGGCTCGGCTCTGTACTCGGCTCGGCTCTAGGCTGGGCTTGGGGCTCGGATCTGGGTTCGGCTCTGGACTCGGCTCTAGGCTGGGCTCTAGCCTCGGCTCGCCTCTAGGCTGGGCTCGGGGATCGGATCTGTGTTCGGCTCTGGACTCGGCTCGCCTCGGCTCTAGGCTGGGCTTGGGGATTGTCTCGGGGCTCGTCTCGAGGCTCGTCTCTGTGCTCTGTGTTCGGCTGGGCTCGGGGCTCGGCTCGAGGTTCGGCTCTGGGCTCGGCTCGAGTCTCGGCTCAATACTTGGCTCTGGGCTCGCCTCTAGACTGGGGTCTGGCTCGGCTCGGCTCTAGGCTGGGCTCTAAGCTCGACTCTGGGCTTGTCTGCAATCGGCTTTGGGTTAGGCTCAGTTATCGGCTCTGCTCTTGGCTCGGCTCGAGGCTCAGATCGCGCCTGAACCTGGGCTCGGCTCTGGACTCGGCTCGGCTCTAGGCTGGGCTCGGGGCTCGGATCTGGGTTCGGCTCTGGACTCTGCTCGCCTCGGCTCTAGGCTGGGCTTTGGGATTGTCTCGGGGATCGTCTTGAGGCTCGGCTCTGGGCTCTGTGCTCGGCTGGGCTCGGGGCTCGTCTCGAGGCTCGTCTCAATACTCGGCTCTGGGATCGCCACTAGACTGGGCTCTGGCTCGGCTCGCCTCTAGGCTGGGCTCGGGGCTCGGATCTGGCTCGGCTCGCCTCTAGGCTGGGCTCGGGGCTCGGATCTGGGTTCGGCTCTGGACTCGGCTCGCCTCAGCTCTAGGCTGGGCTTGGGGATTGTCTCGGGGCTCGTCTCGAGGCTCGGCTCTGTGCTCTGTGTTCGGCTGGGCTCGGTGCTCGGCTAGAGGTTCGTCTCTGGGCTCGGCTCTAGGCTGGGCTCTAGCCTCGGCTCGGCTCTAGGCTGGGCTCGGGGCTCGTATCTGGGTTCGGCTCTGGACTCGGCTCGCCTCGGCTCTAGGATGGGCTTGGGGATTGTCTCGGGGCTCGTCTCGAGGCTCGGCTCTGGGCTCTGTGCTCGGCTGGGCTCGGGGCTCGTGTCGAGGCTCGGCTCTGGGCTATGCTCTAGGCTGGGCTCTAGCCTCGGCTCGGCTCTAGGCTCTGCTCGTTGCTCGGCTCTGGGCTCGGGTCTGGACACGGATCTAGGCTGGGCTCGAGGCTCGGCTGTGGGATTGTCTGCTCTCGGCTCTAGGCTGGGCTCGTGGCTCTGCTCTGGGCTCGTCTCTGGACTCGGTTCTAGGCTGGGCTCTAGGCTCGGCTCTGGGATCGACTCGGCTCTAGGCTGGGCTCGGGGCTCGGATCTGGGTTCGGCTCTGGACTCGGCTCGCCTCGGCTCTAGTCTGGGCTTGGGGATTGTCTCGGGGCTCGTCTCGAGGCTCGGATCTGGGCTCTGTGCTCGGCTGGGCTCGGGGCTCGGCTCGAGGCTCGGCTCTGGGCTCGGCTATAGGCTGGGCTCTGGCCTCGGCTCGGCTCTAGGCTCTGCTCGTGGCTCGGCTCTGGGCTCGGGTCTGGACTCGGATCTAGGCTGGGCTCGAGGCTCGGTTCTGGGCTTGTCTGCTCTCGGCTCTATGCTGGGCTAGTGTCTCTGCTCTGGGCTCGTCTCTGGACTCGGTTCTAGGCTGGGCTCGAGGCTCGGCTCTGGACTCGGCTCGGCTCTAGGCTGGGCTCGGGGCTCGGATCTGTCTTCGGCTCTGGACTCGGCTCGACTCGGCTCTAGGCTGGGCTTGGGGATTGTCTCGGTGCTCGTCTCGAGGCTCGGCTCTGGGCTCTGTGCTCGGCTGGGCTCGGGGCTCGGCTCGAGGCTCGGCTCTAGGCTGGGCTATGGGCTCGGCTCAGCTCTAGGCCGGGCTCGGGGCTCGGATCTGGGTTCGGCTCTGGACTCGGCTCGCCTCGGCTCTAGGCTGGGCTTGGGGATTGTCTCGGGGATCGTCTTGAGTCTCGGCTCTGGGCTCCGTGCTCGGCTGGGCTCGGGGCCCGGCTCGAGGCTCGTCTCAATACTCGGCTCTGGGCTCGCCTCTAGACTGGGCTCTGGCTCGGCTCGCCTCTAGGCTGGGCTCGGGGCTCGGATCTGGGTTCGGCTCTGGACTCGGCTCGCCTCGACTCTAGGCTGGGCTTGGGGATTGTCTCGGGGCTCGTCTCGAGGCTCGGCTCTGTGCTCTGTGTTCGGCTGGGCTCGGGGCTCGGCTCGAGGTTCGGCTCTGTGCTCGGCTCTAGGCTGGGCTCTAGCCTCGGCTCGGCTCTAGGCTGGGCTCGGGGCTCGGCTCTGCGTTCGGCTCTGGACTCGGCTCGTCTCGGCTCTAGGCTGGGCTTGGGGATTGTCTCGGGGCTCGTCTCGAGGCTCGGCTCTGGGCTCTGTGCTCGGCTGGGCTCGGGGTTCGGCTCGAGGCTCGGCTCTGTGCTCGGCTCTGGACTCGGCTCTAGGCTGGGCTCGAGGCACGGCTCTGGGCTTGTCTGCAATCGGCTTTGGGTTAGACTCAGGTATCGGCTCTGCTCTTGGCTCGGCTCGAGGCTCAGATCGCGCCTGAACCTGGGCTCGGCTCTGTACTCGGCTCGGCTCTAGGCTGGGCTTGGGGCTCGGATCTGGGTTCGGCTCTGGACTCGGCTCTAGGCTGGGCTCTAGCCTCGGCTCGCCTCTAGGCTGGGCTCGGGGATCGGATCTGTGTTCGGCTCTGGACTCGGCTCGCCTCGGCTCTAGGCTGGGCTTGGGGATTGTCTCGGGGCTCGTCTCGAGGCTCGTCTCTGTGCTCTGTGTTCGGCTGGGCTCGGGGCTCGGCTCGAGGTTCGGCTCTGGGCTCGGCTCGAGTCTCGGCTCAATACTTGGCTCTGGGCTCGCCTCTAGACTGGGGTCTGGCTCGGCTCGGCTCTAGGCTGGGCTCTAAGCTCGACTCTGGGCTTGTCTGCAATCGGCTTTGGGTTAGGCTCAGTTATCGGCTCTGCTCTTGGCTCGGCTCGAGGCTCAGATCGCGCCTGAACCTGGGCTCGGCTCTGGACTCGGCTCGGCTCTAGGCTGGGCTCGGGGCTCGGATCTGGGTTCGGCTCTGGACTCTGCTCGCCTCGGCTCTAGGCTGGGCTTTGGGATTGTCTCGGGGATCGTCTTGAGGCTCGGCTCTGGGCTCTGTGCTCGGCTGGGCTCGGGGCTCGTCTCGAGGCTCGTCTCAATACTCGGCTCTGGGATCGCCACTAGACTGGGCTCTGGCTCGGCTCGCCTCTAGGCTGGGCTCGGGGCTCGGATCTGGCTCGGCTCGCCTCTAGGCTGGGCTCGGGGCTCGGATCTGGGTTCGGCTCTGGACTCGGCTCGCCTCGGCTCTAGGCTGGGCTTGGGGATTGTCTCGGGGCTCGTCTCGAGGCTCGGCTCGAGGCTCGGGTCTGGGCTCGGCTCTGGACTCGGCTCGGCTCTAGGCTGGGCTCGGGGCTCGGATCTGGGTTCGGCTCTGGACTCGGCTCGGCTCTAGGCTGGGCTCGGGGCTCGGATCTGTCTTCGGCTCTGGACTCGGCTCGCCTCGGCTCTAGGCTGGGCTTGGGGATTGTCTCGGGGCTCGTCTCGAGGCTCGGCTCTGTGCTCTGTGTTCGGCTGGGCTCGGGGCTCGGCTCGAGGTTCGGCTCTGTGCTCGGCTCTAGGCTGGGCTCTAGCCTCGGCTCGGCTCTAGGCTGGGCTCGGGGCTCGGCTCTGCGTTCGGCTCTGGACTCGGCTCGTCTCGGCTCTAGGCTGGGCTTGGGGATTGTCTCGGGGCTCGTCTCGAGGCTCGGCTCTGGGCTCTGTGCTCGGCTGGGCTCGGGGTTCGGCTCGAGGCTCGGCTCTGTGCTCGGCTCTGGACTCGGCTCTAGGCTGGGCTCGAGGCACGGCTCTGGGCTTGTCTGCAATCGGCTTTGGGTTAGACTCAGGTATCGGCTCTGCTCTTGGCTCGGCTCGAGGCTCAGATCGCGCCTGAACCTGGGCTCGGCTCTGTACTCGGCTCGGCTCTAGGCTGGGCTTGGGGCTCGGATCTGGGCTCGGCTCTGGACTCGGCTCTAGGCTGGGCTCTAGCCTCGGCTCGCCTCTAGGCTGGGCTCGGGGATCGGATCTGTGTTCGGCTCTGGACTCGGCTCGCCTCGGCTCTAGGCTGGGCTTGGGGATTGTCTCGGGGCTCGTCTCGAAGCTCGGCTCTGGGCTCGGGGATCGGCTGGGCTCGGGGCTCGGCTCGAGGCTCGGCTCTGGGCTCGGCTCTAGGCTGGGCTCTAGACTGGGCTCTGGCTCGGCTCGCCTCTAGGCTGGGCTCGGGGCTCGGATCTGGCTTCGGCTCTGGACTCGGCTCGCCTCGGCTCTAGGCTGGGCTTGGGGATTGTCTCGGGGCTCGTCTCGAGGCTCGGCTCTCGTCTCTGTGCTTGGCTGGGCTCGGGGCTCGGCTCGAGGCTCGGCTCTGTGCTCGGCTCTGGACTCGGCTCTAGGCTGGGCTCGAGGCTCGGCTCTGGGCTTGTCTGCAATCGGCTTTGTGTTGGGCTCAGGTGTCGGCTCTGCTCTTGGCTCGGCTCGAGGCTCAGATCGCGCCTGAACCTGGGCTCGGCTCTGGACTCGGCTCGGCTCTAGGCTGGGCTCGGGGCTCGGATCTGGGTTCGGCTCTGGACTCGGCTCGCCTCGGCTCTAGGCTGGGCTTGGGGATTGTCTCGGGGCTCGTCTCGAGGTTCGGCTCTGGGCTCTGTGCTCGGCTGGGCTCGGGGCTCGGCTCGAGGCTCGGCTCTGGGCTCGGCTCTGGACTCAGCTCGAGGCTGGGCTCGAGGCTCGGCTCTTGGCTTGTCTTCTCTCGGCTTTGGGCTGAGCTGAGGGATCGGCTCTACTCTTAGGTCGGCTCGAGGCTCAGATCGCGCCCGAATCTCGGCTCGGCTCTGGGATCTGTGCTCGGCTGGGCTCGGGGCTCGGCTCGAGGCTCGGCTCTGGGCTCGGCTCTAGGCTGGGGTGTGGCCTCGGCTCGGCTCTAGGCTGGGCTCGGGGCTCGGATCTGGGTTCGGCTCTGGACTCGGCTCGCCTCGACTCTAGGCTGGGCTTGGGGATTGCTCGGGGCTCGTCTCGAGGCTCGGCTCTGGGCTCTGTGCTGGGCTGGGCTCGGGGCTCGGCTCGAGGCTCGGCTCTGGGCTCGGCTCTGGACTCGGCTCTAGGCTGGGCTCGAGGCTCAGCTCAGGGATTGGCTGCTCTCGGCTTTGAGCTGGGCTCAGGGATCTGCTCTGCTCTTGGCTCGGCTCGAGGCTCCGATCGCGCCCGACTCTGGGCTCTGCTCTGGACTCGGCTCGGCTCTAGGCTGGGCTCGGGACTCGGATCTGGGTTCGGCTCTGGACTCGGCTCGCCTCGGCTCTAGGCTGGGCTTGGGGATTGTCTCGGGGCTCATCTCGAGGCTCGGCTCTGGGCTCTGTGCTCGGCTGAGCTCTGGGCTCGTCTCGAGGCTCGGCTCTGGGCTCGGCTCTGGACTCGGCTCGGCTCTAGGCTGGGCTCGGGGCTCGGATCTGGGTTCGGCTCTGGACTCGGCTCGCCTCGGCTCTAGGCTGGGCTTGGGGATTGTCTCGGGGCTCGTCTTGAGCATCGGCTATGGGCTCTGTGCTCGGCTGGGCTCGGGGCTCGGCTCGAGGCTCGGCTCTGTGCTCGGCTCTGGACTCGGCTCTAGGCTGGGCTCGAGGCTCGGCTCTGGGCTTGTCTGCAATCGGCTTTGGGTTGGGCTCAGGTATCGGCTCTGCTCTTGGCTCGGCTCGAGGCTCAGATCGCGCCTGAACCTGGGCTCGGCTCTGGACTCGGCTCGGCTCTAGGCTGGGCTCAGGGCTCGGATCTGGATTCGGCTCTGGACTCGGCTCGCCTCGGCTCTAGGCTGGGCTTGGGGATTGTCTCGGGGCTCGTCTCGAGGCTCGGCTCTGTGCTCTGTGTTCGGCTGGGCTCGGGGCTCGGCTCGAGGTTCGGCTCTGTGCTCGGCTCTAGGCTGGGCTCTAGCCTCGGCTCGGCTCTAGGCTGGGCTCGGGGCTCGGCTCTGGGTTCGACTCTGGACTCGGCTCGCCTCGGCTCTAGGCTGGGCTTGGGGATTGTCTCGGGGCTCGTCTCGAGCATCGGCTATGGGCTCTGTGCTCGGCTGGGCTCGGTGCTCGGCTCGAGGCTCGGCTCTGGGTTCGGCTCTGGACTCGGCGCGCCTCGGCTCTAGGCTGGGCTTGGGGATTGTCTCGGGGCTCGTCTCGAGGCTCGGCTCTGGGCTCTGTAATCGGCTGGGCTCGGGGCTCGGCTCGAGGCTCCGGTCAATACTCGGCTCTGGGCTCGCCTCTAGGCTGTGCTCTGGGCACGGCTCGGCTCTAGGCTGGGCTCGGGGCTCGGATTTGTGTTCGGCTCTGGACTCGGCTCGCCTCGGCTCTAGGCTGGGCTTGGGGATTGTCTCGGGGCTCGTATCGAGGCTCGGCTCTGGGCTCTGTGCTCGGCTGGGCTCGGGGCTCGTCTCGTGGCTCGGCTCTGGGCTCGGCTCTGGACTTGTCTCGGCTTTGGGCTGGGCTCGGGGCTCGGATCTGGGTTCGGCTCTGGACTCAGCTCACCTCGGCTCTAGGCTGGGCTTGGGGATTGTCTCGGGGCTCGTCTCGAGGCTCGGCTCTGGGCTCTGTGCTCGGCTGGGCTCGGTGCTCGGCTCGAGGTTCGGCTTTGGGCTCGGCTCTAGGCTGGGCTCTAGACTCGGCTCGGCTCTAGGCTGGGCTCGGGGCTCGGATCTGTGTTCGGCTCTGGACTCGGCTCGACTCGGCTCTAGGCTGGGCTTGGGGATTGTCTCGGGGCTCGTCTCGAGGCTCGGCTCTGTGCTCTGTGTTCGGCTGGGCTCGGGGCTCGGCTCGAGGTTCGGCTCTGGGCTCGGCTCTAGGCTGGGCTCTAGACTGGGCTCTGGCTCGGCTCGCCTCTAGGCTGGGCTCGGGGCTCGGATCTGGGTTCGGCTTTGGACACGGCTCGCCTCGGCTCTAGGCTGTGCTTGGGGATTGTCTTGGGACTCGTCTCGAGGCTCGGCTCTGTGCTCTGTGTTCGGCTGGGCTCGGGGCTCGGCTCGAAGTTCGGCTCTGGGCTCGGCTCTATGCTGGGCTCTAGCCTCGGCTCGGCTCTAGGCTGGGCTTGGGGATTGTCTCGGGTCTCGTCTCGAAGCTCGGCTCTGGGCTCGGGGATCGGCTGGGCTCGGGGCTCGGCTCGAGGCTCGGCTCTCGGCTCGGCTCTGGACTCGGCTCTAGGCTGGGCTCGAGGCTCGGCTCTGGGCTTGTCTGCAATTGGCTTTGGGTTGGGCTCAGGAATCGGCTCTGCTCTTGGCTCGGCTCGAGGCTCAGATCGCGCCTGAATCTGGGCTCGGCTCTGGACTCGGCTCGGCTCTAGGCTGGGCTCGGGGCTCAGATCTGGGTTCGGCTCTGGACTCGGCTCGCCTCGGCTCTAGGCTGGACTTGGGGATTGTCTCGGGGCTCGTCTCGAGGCTCGGCTCTGGGCTCTGTGCTCGGCTGGGCTCGGGGCTCGGCTCGAGGCTCAGCTCTGTGCTCGGCTCTGGACTCGGCTCGCCTCGGCTCTAGGCTGGGCTTGGGGATTTTCTCGGGGCTCGTCTCGAGGCTCGGCTATGGGCTCTGTGCTCGGCTGGGCTCGGGGCTCGGGGCTCGGCTCGAGGCTCGGCTCAATACTCGGCTCTGGGCTCGGCTCGGCTTTGGGCTTGGCTAGGGCTCGGATCTGGGTTCGGCTCTGGACTCGTCTCGCCTCGGCTCTAGGCTGGGCTTGGGGATTGTCTCGGGGCTCGTCTCGAGGCTCGGCTCTGTGCTCTGTGTTCGGCTGGGCTCGGGGCTCGGCTCGAGGTTCGGCTCTGTGCTCGGCTCTAGGCTGGGCTCTAGCCTCGGCTCGGCTCTAGGCTGGGCTCGGGGCTCGGCTCTGCGTTCGGCTCTGGACTCGGCTCGTCTCGGCTCTAGGCTGGGCTTGGGGATTGTCTCGGGGCTCGTCTCGAGGCTCGGCTCTGGGCTCTGTGCTCGGCTGGGCTCGGGGTTCGGATCGAGGCTCGGCTCTGTGCTCGGCTCTGGACTCGGCTCTAGGCTGGGCTCGAGGCACGGCTCTGGGCTTGTCTGCAATCGGCTTTGGGTTAGACTCAGGTATCGGCTCTGCTCTTGGCTCGGCTCGAGGCTCAGATCGCGCCTGAACCTGGGCTCGGCTCTGTACTCGGCTCGGCTCTAGGCTGGGCTTGGGGCTCCGATCTGGGTTCGGCTCTGGACTCGGCTCTAGGCTGGGCTCTAGCCTCGGCTCGCCTCTAGGCTGGGCTTGGGGATCGGATCTGTGTTCGGCTCTGGACTCGGCTCGCCTCGGCTCTAGGCTGGGCTTGGGGATTGTCTCGGGGCTCGTCTCGAGGCTCGTCTCTGTGCTCTGTGTTCGGCTGGGCTCGGGGCTCGGCTCGAGGTTCGGCTCTGGGCTCGGCTCGTGTCTCGGCTCAATACTTGGCTCTGGGCTCGCCTCTAGACTGGGGTCTGGCTCGGCTCGGCTCTAGGCTGGGCTCTAAGCTCGGCTCTGGGCTTGTCTGCAATCGGCTTTGGGTTAGGCTCAGTTATCGGCTCTGCTCTTGGCTCGGCTCGAGGCTCAGATCGCGCCTGAACCTGGGCTCGGCTCTGGACTCGGCTCGGCTCTAGGCTGGGCTCGGGGCTCGGATCTGGGTTCGGCTCTGGACTCTGCTCGCCTCGGCTCTAGGCTGGGCTTTGGGATTGTCTCGGGGATCGTCTTGAGGCTCGGCTCTGGGCTATGTGCTCGGCTGGGCTCGGGGCTCGTCTCGAGGCTCGTCTCAATACTCGGCTCTGGGATCGCCACTAGAATGGGCTCTGGCTCGGCTCGCCTCTAGGCTGGGCTCGGGGCTCGGATCTGGCTCGGCTCGCCTCTAGGCTGGGCTCGGGGCTCGGATCTGGGTTCGGCTCTGGACTCGGCTCGCCTCGGCTCTAGGCTGGGCTTGGGGATTGTCTCGGGGCTCGTCTCGAGGCTCGGCTCGAGGCTCGGGTCTGGGCTCGGCTCTGGACTCGGCTCGGCTCTAGGCTGGGCTCGGGGCTCGGATCTGGGTTCGGCTCTGGACTCGGCTCGCCTCGGCTCTAGGCTGGGCTTGGGGATTGTCTCGGGGCTCGTCTCGAGGCTCGGCTCTGGGCTCTGTGCTCGGCTGGGCTCGGGGCTCGGCTCGAGGCTCGGCTCTGGGCTCGGCTCTGGACTCAGCTCGAGGCTGGGCTCGAGGCTCGGCTCTTGGCTTGTCTTCTCTCGGCTTTGGGCTGAGCTGAGGGATCGGCTCTACTCTTAGGTCGGCTCGAGGCTCAGATCGCGCCCGACTCTCGGCTCGGCTCTGGGATCTGTGCTCGGCTGGGCTCGGGGCTCGGCTCGAGGCTCGGCTCTGGGCTCGGCTCTAGGCTGGGCTGTGGCCTCGGCTCGGCTCTAGGCTGGGCTCGGGGCTCGGATCTGGGTTCGGCTCTGGACTCGGCTCGCCTCGACTCTAGGCTGGGCTTGGGGATTGCTCGGGGCTCGTCTCGAGGCTCGGCTCTGGGCTCTGTGCTGGGCTGGGCTCGGGGCTCGGCTCGAGGCTCGGCTCTGGGCTCGGCTCTGGACTCGGCTCTAGGCTGGGCTCGAGGCTCAGCTCAGGGATTGGCTGCTCTCGGCTTTGAGCTGGGCTCAGGGATCTGCTCTGCTCTTGGCTCGGCTCGAGGCTCCGATCGCGCCCGACTCTGGGCTCTGCTCTGGACTCGGCTCGGCTCTAGGCTGGGCTCGGGACTCGGATCTGGGTTCGGCTCTGGACTCGGCTCGCCTCGGCTCTAGGCTGGGCTTGGGGATTGTCTCGGGGCTCATCTCGAGGCTCGGCTCTGGGCTCTGTGCTCGGCTGAGCTCTGGGCTCGTCTCGAGGCTCGGCTCTGGGCTCGGCTCTGGACTCGGCTCGGCTCTAGGCTGGGCTCGGGGCTCGGATCTGGGTTCGGCTATGGACTCGGCTCGCCTCGGCTCTAGGCAGGGCTTGGGGATTGTCTCGGGGCTCGTCTTGAGCATCGGCTATGGGCTCTGTGCTCGGCTGGGCTCGGGGCTCGGCTCGAGGCTCGGCTCTGTGCTCGGCTCTGGACTCGGCTCTAGGCTGGGCTCGAGGCTCGGCTCTGGGCTTGTCTGCAATCGGCTTTGGGTTGGGCTCAGGTATCGGCTCTGCTCTTGGCTCGGCTCGAGGCTCAGATCGCGCCTGAACCTGGGCTCGGCTCTGGACTCGGCTCGGCTCTAGGCTGGGCTCAGGGCTCGGATCTGGATTCGGCTCTGGACTCGGCTCGCCTCGGCTCTAGGCTGGGCTTGGGGATTGTCTCGGGGCTCGTCTCGAGGCTCGGCTCTGTGCTCTGTGTTCGGCTGGGCTCGGGGCTCGGCTCGAGGTTCGGCTCTGGGCTCGGCTCTAAGCTGGGCTCTAGACTGGGCTCTGGCTCGGCTCGCCTCTAGGCTGGGCTCGGGGCTCGGCTCTGGGTTCGGCTCTGGACTCGGCTCGCCTCGGCTCTAGGCTGGGCTTGGGGATTGTCTCGGGGCTCGTCTCGAGGCTCGGCTCTGGGCTCTGTGCTCGGCTGGGCTCGGGGCTCGGCTCGAGTCTCGGCTCAATGCTCGGCTCTGGGCTCGCCTCTAGACTGGGCTCTGGCTCGGCTCGGCTCTAGGCTGGGCTCTAGGCTCGGCTCTTGGCTTGTCTGCAATCGGCTTTGGGTTAGGCTCAGTTATGGGCTCTGCTCTTGGCTCGGCTCGAGGCTCAGATCGCGCCTGAACCTGGGCTCGGCTCTGGACTCGGCTCGGCTCTAGGCTGGGTTCGGGGCTCGGATCTGGGTTCGGCTCTGGACTCGGCTCGCCTCGGCTCTAGGCTGGGCTTGGGGATTGTCTCGGGGCTCGTCTCGAGGCTCGGCTCTGGGCTCTGTGCTCGGCTGGGTTCGGGGCTCGGCTCGAGGCTCGGCTCTGGGCTCGGCTCTGGACTCGGCTCGGCTTTGGGCTGCGCTCGGGGCTCGGATCAGGGTTCGGCTCTGGACTCGGCTCTCCTCGGCTCTAGGCTGGGCTTGGGGATTGTCTCGGGGCTCGTCTCGAGGCTCGGCTCTGGGCTCTGTGTTCGGCTGGGCTCGGGGCTCGGCTCGAGGTTCGGCTCTGGGCTCTACTCTAGGCTGGGCTCTAGCCTCGGCTCGGCTCTAGGCTGGGCTCGGAGCTCGGATCTGGTTTCGGCTCTGGACTCGGCTCGCCTCGGCTCTAGGCTGGGCTTGGGGATTGTCTCGGGGCTCGTCTCGAGGCTCGGCTCTGGGCTCTGTGCTCGGCTGGGCTCGGGCTCGGGGCTCGGCTCGAGGCTCGGCTCAATAATCGGCTCTGGGCTCGGCTCGGCTTTGGGCTTGGCTAGGGCTCGGATCTGGGTTCGGCTCTGGACTCGGCTCGCCTCGGCTCTAGGCTGGGCTTGGGGATTGTCTCGGGGCTCGTCTCGAGGCTCGGCTCTGTGCTCTGTGTTCGGCTGGGCTCGGGGCTCGGCTCGAGGCTCGGCTCTGCGCTCGGCTCTAGGCTGGGCTCTAGCCTCGGCTCGGCTCTAGGCTGGGCTCTGGGCTCGGCTCTGGGTTCGGCTCTGGACTCGGCACGCCTGGGCTCTAGGCTGGGCTTGGGGATTGTCTCGGGGCTCGTCTCGAGGCTCGGCTCTGGGCTTTGTGCTCGGCTGGGCTCGGGGCTCGGCTCGAGGCTCGGCTCTGTGCTCGGCTCTGGACTCGGCTCTAGGCTGGGCTCGAGGCTCGGCTCTGGGCTTGTCTGCAATCGGCTTTGGGTTAGGCTCATGTATCGGCTCTGCTCTTGGCTCGGTTCGAGGCTCAGATCGCGCCTGAACCTGGGCTCGGCTCTGGACTCGGCTCGGCTCTAGGCTGGGCTCGGGGCTCGGATCTGGGTTCGGCTCTGGACTCGGCTCGCCTTGGCTCTAGGCTGGGCTTGGGGATTGTCTCGGGTCTCGTCTCGAGGCTCGGCTCTGGGCTCTGTGCTCGGCTGTGCTCGGGGCTCGGGGCTCGGCTCGAGGCTCGTCTCTAGGCTGTGCTCTGGGCTCGTCTCGGCTGTAGGCTGGGCTCTGGTATCGGCTCGGCTCTAGGCTGGGCTCGGGGCTCGGATCTGTGTTAGGCTCTGGACTCGGCTCTAGGCTGGGCTCGAGGCTCGGCTCTGGGCTCGGCTCTGGACTCGGCTCTAGGCTGGGCTCGAGGCACGGCTCAGGGCTTGTCTGCTCTCGGCTTTGGTTTGAGCTCAGGGATCGGCTCTACTCTTAGCTCGGCTCGAGGCTCAGGTCGCGCCCGACTCTCGGCTCGTTTCTGGGCTCTGTGCTCGGCTGGGCTCGGGGCTCGGCTCGAGGCTCGGCTCTGGGCTCGGCTCTAGGCTGGGCTCTGGCCTCGGCTCGGCTCTAGGCTCTGCTCGTGGCTCGGCTCTGGGCTCGGGTCTGGACTCGGATCTAAGCTGGGCTCGAGGCTCGGCTCTGGGCTCGGCTCTGGACTCGGCTCTAGGCTGAGCTCGAGGCTCGGCTCAGGGCTTGTCTGCTCTCGGCTTTGAGCTGGGCTCAGGGATCTGCTCTGCTCTTGGCTCGGCTCGAGGCTCCGATCGCGCCCGACTCTGGGATCTGCTCTGGACTCGGCTCGGCTCTAGGCTGCACTTGGGGCTCGGATCTGGGTTCGGCTCTGGACTCGGCTCGCCTCGGCTCTAGGCTGGGGTTGGGGATTGTCTCGGGGCTCGTCTCGAGGCTCGGATCTAGGCTCTGTGCTCGGCTGGGCTCGGGGCTCGGCTCGAGGCTCGGCTCTGGACTCGGCTCAAGGCTCGTCTCTAGACTGTGCTCTGGCTCGGCTCGCCTCTATGCTGGGCTCGGGGCTCGGATCTGGGTTCGGCTCTGGACTCGGCTCGCCTTGGCTCTAGGCTGGGCTTGGGGATTGTCTCGGGGCTCTTCTCGAGGCTCGGCTCTGTGCTCTGTGTTCGGCTGGGCTCGGGCCTCGGCTCGAGGTTCGGCTCTGGGCTCGGCTCTAGGCTGGGCTCTAGCCTCGGCTCGGCTCTAGGCTGGGCTCGGGGCTCGGATCTGGGTTCGGCTCTGGACTCGGCTCGCCTCGGCTCTAGGCTGGGCTTGGGGATTGTCTCGGGGCTCGTCTTGAGCATCGGCTATGGGCTCTGTGCTCGGCTGGGCTCGGGGTTCGGCTCGAGGCTCGGCTCTGTGCTCTGCTCTGGACTCGGCTCTAGGCTGGGCTCGAGGCTCGGCTCTGGGCTTGTCTGCAATCGGCTTTGGGTTGGGCTCAGGTATCGGCTCTGCTCTTGGCTCGGCTCGAGGCTCAGATCGCGCCTGAACCTGGGCTCGGCTCTGGACTCGGCTCGGCTCTAGGCTGGGCTCGGGGCTCGGATCTGGGTTCGGCTCTGGACTCGGCTTGCCTCGGCTCTAGGCTGGGCTTGGGGATTGTCTCGGGGCTCGTCTCGAGGCTCGGCTCTGTGCTCTGTTTCCGGCTGGGCTCGGGGCTCGGCTCGAGGTTCGGCTCTGGGCTCGGCTCTAGGCTGGGCTCTAGCCTCGGCTCGGCTCTAGGCTGGGCTCGGGGCTCGGATCTGGGTTCGGCTCTGGACTCGGCTCGCCTCGGCTCTAGGCTGGGCTTGGGGATTGTCTCGAGGCTCGTCTCGAGGCTCGGCTCTGGGCTCTGTGCTCGGCTGGGCTCGGGGCTCGGCTCGAGGCTCGGCTCTGGGCTCCGCTCTGGACTCGGCTCGGCTCTAGGCTGGGCTCGGGGCTCGGATCTGGGTTCGGCTGTGGACTCTGCTCGCCTCGGCTCTAGGCTGGGCTTGGGGATTGTCTCGGGGCTCGTCTCGAGGCTCGGCTCTGGGCTCTGTGCTCGGCTGGGCTCGGGGCTCGGCTCGAGGCTCGGCTCTGGGCTCGGCTCTAGGCTGGGCTCGGGGCTCGGATCTGGGTTCGGCTCTGGACTCGGTTCGCCTCGGCTCTAGGCTGGGCTTGGGGATTGTCTCGGGGCTCGTCTCGAGGCTCGGCTCTGGGCTCTGTGCTCGGCTGGGCTCGGGGCTCGGCTCGAGGCTCGGCTCTGGGCTCGGCTCTGGACTCAGCTCGAGGCTGGGCTCGAGGCTCGGCTCTTGGCTTGTCTTCTCTCAGCTTTGGTCTGAGCTCAGGGATCGACTCTACTCTTAGCTCGGCTCGAGGCTCAGGTCGCGCCCGACTCTCGGCTCGGCTCTGGGCTCTGTGCTCGGCTGGGCTCGGGGCTCGGCTCGAGGCTCGGCTCTGGGCTCCGCTCTGGACTCGGCTCGGCTCTAGGCTGGGCTCGGGGCTCGGATCTGAGTTCGGCTCTGGACTCGGCTCGCCTCGGCTCTAGGCTGGGCTAGGGATCGTCTCGGGGCTCGTCTCGAGGCTCGGCTCTGCGCTCTGTGCTCGGCTGGGCTCGGGGTTCGGCTCGAGGCTCGGCTCTGGGCTCGGCTCTAGGCTGGGCTCGGGGCTCGTATCTGGGTTCGGCTCTTGACTCGGTTCGCCTCGGCTCTAGGCTGGGCTTGGGGATTGTCTCGGGGCTCGTCTCGAGGCTCGGCTCTGGGCTCTGTGCTCGGCTGGGCTCGGGGCTCGTCTCTGGGCTCGTCTCTAGGCTGGGCTCTGAGCTCTGTGCTCGGCTGGGTTCGAGGCTCGGCTCCTGGCTTGTCTTCTCTCGGCTTTGGTCTGAGCTCAGGTATCGGCTCTACTCTTAGCTCGGATCGAGGCTCAGGTCGCGCCTGACTCTCGGCTGGGCTCTGGGCTCTGTGCTCGGCTGGGCTCGGGGCTCGGCTCGAGGCTCGGCTCTGGGCTCGGCTCTAGGCTGGGCTCTGGCCTCGGCTCGGCTCTAGGCTCTGCTCGTGGCTCGGCTCTGGGCTCGTGTCTGGACTCGGATCTAAGCTGGGCTCGAGGCTCGGCTCTTGGCTTCTCTGCTCTCGGCTCTAGGCTGGGCTAGTGGATCTGCTCTTGGCTCGTCTCTTGACGCGGTTCTAGGCTGGGCTCGAGGCTCGGCTCTGGACTCGGCTCTAGGCTGGGCTCGGGGCTCGGATCTGGGTTCGGCTCTGGACTCGGTTCACCTCGGCTCTAGGCTGGGCTTGGGGATTGTCTCGGGGATCGTCTCGAGGCTCGGCTCTGGGCTCTGTGCTCGGCTGGGCTCGGGGTTCGGCTCGAGGCTCGGCTCTGGGCTCGGCTCTGGACTCAGCTCGAGGCTGGGCTCGAGGCTCGGCTCTTGGCTTGTATTCTCTCGGCTTTGGTCTGAGCTCAGGTATCGGCTCTACTCTTAGCTCTGCTCGAGGCTCAGGTCGCGCCCGACTCTCGGCTCGGCTCTGGGCTCTGGGCTCGGCTGGGCTCGGGGCTCGGATTTGTGTTCGGCTCTGGACTCGGCTCGCCTCGGCTCTATGCTGGGCTTGGGGATTGTCTCGGGGCTCGTATCGAGGCTCGGCTCTGGGCTCTGTGCTCGGCTGGGCTCGGGGCTCGGCTCGTGGCTCGGCTCTGGGCTCGGCTCTGGACTTGTCTCGGCTTTGGGATGGGCTCGCGGCTCGGATCTGGGTTCGGCTCTGGACTCAGCTCACCTCGGCTCTAGGCTGGGCTTGGGGATTGTCTCGGGGCTCGTCTCGAGGCTCGGCTCTGGGCTCTGTGCTCGGCTGGGCTCGGTGCTCGGCTCGAGGTTCGGCTTTGGGCTCGGCTCTAGGCTGGGCTCTAGACTCGGCTCGGCTCTAGGCTGGGCTCGGGGCTCGGATCTGTGTTCGGCTCTGGACTCGGCTCGACTCGGCTCTAGGCTGGGCTTGGGGATTGTCTCGGGTCTCGTCTCGAGGCTCGGCTCTGTGCTCTGTGTTCGGCTGGGCTCGGGGCTCGGCTCGAGGTTCGGCTCTGGGCTCGGCTCTAAGCTGGGCTCTAGACTGGGCTCTGGCTCGGCTCGCCTCTAGGCTGGGCTCGGGGCTCGGCTCTGGGTTCGGCTCTGGACTCGGCTCGCCTCGGCTCTAGGCTGGGCTTGGGGATTGTCTCGGGGCTCGTCTCGAGGCTCGGCTCTGGGCTCTGTGCTCGGCTGGGCTCGGGGCTCGACTCGAGTCTCGGCTCAATGCTCGGCTCTGGGCTCGCCTCTAGACTGGGCTCTGGCTCGGCTCGGCTCTAGGCTGGGCTCTAGGCTCGGCTCTTGGCTTGTCTGCAATCGGCTTTGGGTTAGGCTCAGTTATGGGCTCTGCTCTTGGCTCGGCTCGAGGCTCAGATCGCGCCTGAACCTGGGCTCGGCTCTGGACTCGGCTCGGCTCTAGGCTGGGTTCGGGGCTCGGATCTGGGTTCGGCTCTGGACTCGGCTCGCCTCGGCTCTAGGCTGGGCTTGGGGATTGTCTCGGGGCTCGTCTCGAGGCTCGGCTCTGGGCTCTGTGCTCGGCTGGGTTCGGGGCTCGGCTCGAGGCTCGGCTCTGGGCTCGGCTCTGGACTCGGCTCGGCTTTGGGCTGCGCTCGGGGCTCGGATCAGGGTTCGGCTCTGGACTCGGCTCTCCTCGGCTCTAGGCTGGGCTTGGGGATTGTCTCGGGGCTCGTCTCGAGGCTCGGCTCTGGGCTCTGTGTTCGGCTGGGCTCGGGGCTCGGCTCGAGGTTCGGCTCTGGGCTCTACTCTAGGCTGGGCTCTAGCCTCGGCTCGGCTCTAGGCTGGGCTCGGAGCTCGGATCTGGTTTCGGCTCTGGACTCGGCTCGCCTCGGCTCTAGGCTGGGCTTGGGGATTGTCTCGGGGCTCGTCTCGAGGCTCAGCTCTGGGCTCTGTGCTCGGCTGGGCTCGGGCTCGGGGCTCGGCTCGAGGCTCGGCTCAATAATCGGCTCTGGGCTCGGCTCGGCTTTGGGCTTGGCTAGGGCTCGGATCTGGGTTCGGCTCTGGACTCGGCTCGCCTCGGCTCTAGGCTGGGCTTGGGGATTGTCTCGGGGCTCGTCTCGAGGCTCGGCTCTGTGCTCTGTGTTCGGCTGGGCTCGGGGCTCGGCTCGAGGCTCGGCTCTGCGCTCGGCTCTAGGCTGGGCTCTAGCCTCGGCTCGGCTCTAGGCTGGGCTCTGGGCTCGGCTCTGGGTTCGGCTCTGGACTCGGCACGCCTGGGCTCTAGGCTGGGCTTGGGGATTGTCTCGGGGCTCGTCTCGAGGCTCGGCTCTGGGCTCTGTGCTCGGCTGGGCTCGGGGCTCGGCTCGAGGCTCGGCTCTGTGCTCGGCTCTGGACTCGGCTCTAGGCTGGGCTCGAGGCTCGGCTCTGGGCTTGTCTGCAATCGGCTTTGGGTTAGGCTCATGTATCGGCTCTGCTCTTGGCTCGGTTCGAGGCTCAGATCGCGCCTGAACCTGGGCTCGGCTCTGGACTCGGCTCGGCTCTAGGCTGGGCTCGGGGCTCGGATCTGGGTTCGGCTCTGGACTCGGCTCGCCTTGGCTCTAGGCTGGGCTTGGGGATTGTCTCGGGTCTCGTCTCGAGGCTCGGCTCTGGGCTCTGTGCTCGGCTGTGCTCGGGGCTCGGGGCTCGGCTCGAGGCTCGTCTCTAGGCTGTGCTCTGGGCTCGTCTCGGCTGTAGGCTGGGCTCTGGTATCGGCTCGGCTCTAGGCTGGGCTCGGGGCTCGGATCTGTGTTAGGCTCTGGACTCGGCTCTAGGCTGGGCTCGAGGCTCGGCTCAGGGCTCGGCTCTGGACTCGGCTCTAGGCTGGGCTCGAGGCACGGCTCAGGGCTTGTCTGCTCTCGGCTTTGGTTTGAGCTCAGGGATCGGCTCTACTCTTAGCTCGGCTCGAGGCTCAGGTCGCGCCCGACTCTCGGCTCGTTTCTGGGCTCTGTGCTCGGCTGGGCTCGGGGCTCGGCTCGAGGCTCGGCTCTGGGCTCGGCTCTAGGCTGGGCTCTGGCCTCGGCTCGGCTCTAGGCTCTGCTCGTGGCTCGGCTCTGGGCTCGGGTCTGGACTCGGATCTAAGCTGGGCTCGAGGCTCGGCTCTGGGCTCGGCTCTGGACTCGGCTCTAGGCTGAGCTCGAGGCTCGGCTCAGGGCTTGTCTGCTCTCGGCTTTGAGCTGGGCTCAGGGATCTGCTCTGCTCTTGGCTCGGCTCGAGGCTCCGATCGCGCCCGACTCTGGGATCTGCTCTGGACTCGGCTCGGCTCTAGGCTGCACTTGGGGCTCGGATCTGGGTTCGGCTCTGGACTCGGCTCGCCTCGGCTCTAGGCTGGGGTTGGGGATTGTCTCAGGGCTCGTCTCGAGGCTCGGATCTAGGCTCTGTGCTCGGCTGGGCTCGGGGCTCGGCTCGAGGCTCGGCTCTGGACTCGGCTCAAGGCTCGTCTCTAGACTGTGCTCTGGCTCGGCTCGCCTCTATGCTGGGCTCGGGGCTCGGATCTGGGTTCGGCTCTGGACTCGGCTCGCCTTGGCTCTAGGCTGGGCTTGGGGATTGTCTCGGGGCTCTTCTCGAGGCTCGGCTCTGTGCTCTGTGTTCGGCTGGGCTCGGGCCTCGGCTCGAGGTTCGGCTCTGGGCTCGGCTCTAGGCTGGGCTCTAGCCTCGGCTCGGCTCTAGGCTGGGCTCGGGGCTCGGATCTGGGTTCGGCTCTGGACTCGGCTCGCCTCGGCTCTAGGCTGGGCTTGGGGATTGTCTCGGGGCTCGTCTTGAGCATCGGCTATGGGCTCTGTGCTCGGCTGGGCTCGGGGTTCGGCTCGAGGCTCGGCTCTGTGCTCTGCTCTGGACTCGGCTCTAGGCTGGGCTCGAGGCTCGGCTCTGGGCTTGTCTGCAATCGGCTTTGGGTTGGGCTCAGGTATCGGCTCTGCTCTTGGCTCGGCTCGAGGCTCAGATCGCGCCTGAACCTGGGCTCGGCTCTGGACTCGGCTCGGCTCTAGGCTGGGCTCGGGGCTCGGATCTGGGTTCGGCTCTGGACTCGGCTTGCCTCGGCTCTAGGCTGGGCTTGGGGATTGTCTCGGGGCTCGTCTCGAGGCTCGGCTCTGTGCTCTGTTTCCGGCTGGGCTCGGGGCTCGGCTCGAGGTTCGGCTCTGGGCTCGGCTCTAGGCTGGGCTCTAGCCTCGGCTCGGCTCTAGGCTGGGCTCGGGGCTCGGATCTGGGTTCGGCTCTGGACTCGGCTCGCCTCGGCTCTAGGCTGGGCTTGGGGATTGTCTCGAGGCTCGTCTCGAGGCTCGGCTCTGGGCTCTGTGCTCGGCTGGGCTCGGGGCTCGGCTCGAGGCTCGGCTCTGGGCTCCGCTCTGGACTCGGCTCGGCTCTAGGCTGGGCTCGGGGCTCGGATCTGGGTTCGGCTGTGGACTCTGCTCGCCTCGGCTCTAGGCTGGGCTTGGGGATTGTCTCGGGGCTCGTCTCGAGGCTCGGCTCTGGGCTCTGTGCTCGGCTGGGCTCGGGGCTCGGCTCGAGGCTCGGCTCTGGGCTCGGCTCTAGGCTGGGCTCGGGGCTCGGATCTGGGTTCGGCTCTGGACTCGGTTCGCCTCGGCTCTAGGCTGGGCTTGGGGATTGTCTCGGGGCTCGTCTCGAGGCTCGGCTCTGGGCTCTGTGCTCGGCTGGGCTCGGGGCTCGGCTCGAGGCTAGGCTCTGGGCTCGGCTCTGGACTCAGCTCGAGGCTGGGCTCGAGGCTCGGCTCTTGGCTTGTCTTCTCTCAGCTTTGGTCTGAGCTCAGGGATCGACTCTACTCTTAGCTCGGCTCGAGGCTCAGGTCGCGCCCGACTCTCGGCTCGGCTCTGGGCTCTGTGCTCGGCTGGGCTCGGGGCTCGGCTCGAGGCTCGGCTCTGGGCTCCGCTCTGGACTCGGCTCGGCTCTAGGCTGGGCTCGGGGCTCGGATCTGAGTTCGGCTCTGGACTCGGCTCGCCTCGGCTCTAGGCTGGGCTAGGGATCGTCTCGGGGCTCGTCTCGAGGCTCGGCTCTGCGCTCTGTGCTCGGCTGGGCTCGGGGTTCGGCTCGAGGCTCGGCTCTGGGCTCGGCTCTAGGCTGGGCTCGGGGCTCGTATCTGGGTTCGGCTCTTGACTCGGTTCGCCTCGGCTCTAGGCTGGGCTTGGGGATTGTCTCGGGGCTCGTCTCGAGGCTCGGCTCTGGGCTCTGTGCTCGGCTGGGCTCGGGGCTCGGCTCGAGGCTCGGCTCTGGGCTCGGCTCTGGACTCAGCTCGAGGCTGGGTTCGAGGCTCGGCTCCTGGCTTGTCTTCTCTCGGCTTTGGTCTGAGCTCAGGTATCGGCTCTACTCTTAGCTCGGATCGAGGCTCAGGTCGCGCCTGACTCTCGGCTGGGCTCTGGGCTCTGTGCTCGGCTGGGCTCGGGGCTCGGCTCGAGGCTCGGCTCTGGGCTCGGCTCTAGGCTGGGCTCTGGCCTCGGCTCGGCTCTAGGCTCTGCTCGTGGCTCGGCTCTGGGCTCGTGTCTGGACTCGGATCTAAGCTGGGCTCGAGGCTCGGCTCTTGGCTTCTCTGCTCTCGGCTCTAGGCTGGGCTAGTGGATCTGCTCTTGGCTCGTCTCTTGACTCGGTTCTAGGCTGGGCTCGAGGCTCGGCTCTGGACTCGGCTCTAGGCTGGGCTCGGGGCTCGGATCTGGGTTCGGCTCTGGACTCGGTTCACCTCGGCTCTAGGCTGGGCTTGGGGATTGTCTCGGGGATCGTCTCGAGGCTCGGCTCTGGGCTCTGTGCTCGGCTGGGCTCGGGGTTCGGCTCGAGGCTCGGCTCTGGGCTCGGCTCTGGACTCAGCTCGAGGCTGGGCTCGAGGCTCGGCTCTTGGCTTGTCTTCTCTCGGCTTTGGTCTGAGCTCAGGTATCGGCTCTACTCTTAGCTCTGCTCGAGGCTCAGGTCGCGCCCGACTCTCGGCTCGGCTCTGGGCTCTGGGCTCGGCTGGGCTCGGGGCTCGGCTCGAGGCTCGGCTCTGGGCTCGGCTCAGCTCTAGGCTCTGCTCGTGGCTCGGCTCTGGGCTCGGGTCTGGACTCGGATCTAAGCTGGGCTCGAGGCTCGGCTCTGGGCTTGTCTGCTCTCGGCTCTAGGCTGGGCTAGTGGATCTGCTCTTGGCTCGTCTCTTGACTCGGTTCTAGGCTGGGCTCGAGGCTCGGCTCTGGACTCGGCTCTGCTCTAGGCTGGGCTCGGGGCTCGGATCTGTCTTCGGCTCTGGACTCGGCTCGACTCGGCTCTAGGCTGGGCTTGGGGATTGTCTCGGGGATCGTCTCGAGGCTCGGATCTATGCTCGGCTCTAGGCTGGGCTCTAGACTGGGCTCTGGCTCGGCTCGGCTCTAGGCTGGGCTCGGGGCTCGGATCTGGGTTCGGCTCTGGACTCGGCTCGCCTCGGCTCTAGGCTGGGCTTGGGGATTGTCTCGGGGCTTGTCTCGAGGCTCGACTCTGGGCTCTGTGTTCGGCTGGGCTCGGGGCTCGGCTCGAGGTTCGGCTCTGGGCTCGGCTATAGGCTGGGCTCTAGCTTCGGCTCGGCTCTAGGCTCTGCTCGTTGCTCGGCTCTGGGCTCGGGTCTGGACACGGATCTAGGCTGGGCTCTTGGCTCGGCTCTGGGCTCGTCTCTGGACTCGGTTCTAGGCTGGGCTCGAGGCTCGGCTCTGGGCTCGGCTCTGGACTCGGCTCTAGGCTGGGCTCGAGGCTCGGCTCAGGGCTTGTCTGCTCTCGGCTTTGAGCTGGGCTCAGGGATCTGCTCTGCTCTTGGCTCGGCTCGAGGCTCCGATCGCGCCCGACTCTGTGCTCTGCTCTGGACTCGGCTCGGCTCTAGGCTGCGCTTGGGGCTCGGATCTGGGTTCGGCTCTGGACTCGGCTCGCCTCGGCTCTAAGCTGGGCTTGGGGATTGTCTCGGGGCTCGTCTCGAGGCTTGGCTCTGAGCTCTGTGCTCGGCTGGGCTCGGGGCTCGGCTCGAGTCTCGGCTCAATACTCGGCTCTGGGCTCGCCTCTAGGCTGGGCTCTGGGCTCGGTTCGGCTCTGGGCTGGGCTGGGGGCTCGGATCTGGGTTCGGCTCTGGACTCGGCTCGCCTCGGCTCTAGGCTGGGCTTGGGGATTGTCTCGGGGCTCTTCTCGTGGGTCGGCTCTGGGCTCTGTGCTCGGCTGGGCTCGGGGCTCGGCTCGAGGCTCGGCTCTGGGCTCTGCTCTGGACTCGGCTCGGCTCTAGGCTGGGCTCGGGGCTCGGATCTGGGTTCGGCTCTGGACTCGGCTCGCCTCGGCTCTAGGCTGGGCTTGGGGATTGTCTCGGGGCTCTTCTCGTGGGTCGGCTCTGGGCTCTGTGCTCGGCTGGGCTCGGGGCTCGGCTCGAGGCTCGGCTCTGGGCTCGGCTCTAGGCTGGGCTCGGGGCTCGTATCTGGGTTCGGCTCTGGACTCGGTTCGCCTCGGCTCTAGGCTGGGCTTGGGGATAGTCTCGGGGCTCATCTCGAGGCTCGGCTCTGGGCTCTGTGCTCGGCTGGGCTCGGGGCTCGGCTCGAGGCTCGGCTCTGGGCTCGGCTCTGGACTCGGCTCTAGGCTGGGCTCGAGGCTCGGCTCAGGGCTTGTCTTCTCTCGGCTTTGAGCTGGGCTCAGGGATCTGCTCTGCTCTTGGCTCGGATCGAGGCTCCGATCGCGCCCGACTCTGGGCTCTGCTCTGGACTCGGCTCGCCTCGGATCTAGGCTGGGCTTGGGGATTGTCTCGGGGCTCGTCTCGAGGCTCGGCTCTGGGCTCTGTGCTCGGCTGGGCTCGGGGCTCGGCTCGAGGCTCGGCTCTGGACTCGGCTCAAGGCTCGGCTCTAGACTGTGCTCTGGATCGGCTCGCCTCTATGCTGGGCTCGGGGCTCAGATCTGGGTTCGGCTCTGGACTCGGCTCTCCTCGGCTCTAGGCTGGGCTTGGGGATTGTCTCGGGGCTCGTCTCGAGGCTCGGCTCTGTGCTCTGTGTTCGGCTGGGCTCGGGGCTCGGCTCGAGGTTCGGCTCTGGGCTCGGCTCTAGGCTGGGCTCTAGCCTCGGCTCGGCTCTAGGCTGGGCTCGGGGCTCGGATCTGGGTTCGGCTCTGGACTCGGCTCGCCTCGGCTCTAGGCTGGGCTTGGGGATTGTCTCGGGGCTCGTCTTGAGCATCGGCTATGGGCTCTGTGCTCGGCTGGGCTCGGGCTCGGCTCGGGGCTCGGCTCTGTGCTCGGCTCTGGACTCGGCTCTAGGCTGGGCTCGAGGCTCGGCTCTGGGCTTGTCTGCAATCGGCTTTGGGTTGGGCTCAGGAATCGGCTCTGCTCTTGGCTCGGCTCGAGGCTCAGATCGCGCCTGAACCTGGGCTCGGCTCTGGACTTCGCTCGGCTCTAGGCTGGGCTCGGGGCTCGGATCTGGGTTCGGCTCTGGACTCGGCTCGCCTCGGCTCTAGGCTGGGCTTGGGGATTGTCTCGGGGCTCGTCTCGAGGGTCGGCTCTGGGCTCTGTGCTCGGCTGGGCTCGGGGCTCGTCTCGAGGCTCGGCTCTGGGCTCCGCTCTGGACTCGGCTCGGCTCTAGGCTGGGCTCGGGGCTCGGATCTGGGTTCGGCTCTCGACTCGGCTCGCCTCGGCTCTAGGCTGGGCTAGGGATCGTCTCGGGGCTCGTCTCGAGGCTCGGCTCTGGGCTCTGTGCTCGGCTGGGCTCGGGGCTCGGCTCGAGGCTCGGCTCTGGGCTCGGCTCTAGGCTGGGCTTGGGGCTCGTATCTGGGTTCGGCTCTGGACTCGGCTCGCCTCGGCTCTAGGCTGGGCTTGGGGATTGTCTCGGGGCTCGTCTCGAGGCTCGGCTCTGGGCTCTGTGCTCGGCTGGGCTCGGGGCTCGGCTCGAGGCTCGGCTCTGGGCTCGGCTCTGGACTCAGCTCGAGGCTGGGCTCGAGGCTCGGCTCCTGGCTTGTCTTCTCTCGGCTTTGGTCTGAGCTCAGGTATCGGCTCTACTCTTAGCTCGGATCGAGGCTCAGGTCGCGCCTGACTCTCGGCTGGGCTCTGGGCTCTGTGCTCGGCTGGGCTCGGGGCTCGGCTCGAGGCTCGGCTCTGGGCTCGGCTCTAGGCTGGGCTCTGGCCTCGGCTCGGCTCTAGGCTCTGCTCGTGGCTCGGCTCTGGGCTCGTGTCTGGACTCGGATCTAAGCTGGGCTCGAGGCTCGGCTCTTGGCTTCTCTGCTCTCGGCTCTAGGCTGGGCTAGTGGATCTGCTCTTGGCTCGTCTCTTGACTCGGTTCTAGGCTGGGCTCGAGGCTCGGCTCTGGACTCGGCTCTAGGCTGGGCTCGGGGCTCGGATCTGGGTTCGGCTCTGGACTCGGTTCACCTCGGCTCTAGGCTGGGCTTGGGGATTGTCTCGGGGATCGTCTCGAGGCTCGGCTCTGGGCTCTGTGCTCGGCTGGGCTCGGGGTTCGGCTCGAGGCTCGGCTCTGGGCTCGGCTCTGGACTCAGCTCGAGGCTGGGCTCGAGGCTCGGCTCTTGGCTTGTATTCTCTCGGCTTTGGTCTGAGCTCAGGTATCGGCTCTACTCTTAGCTCTGCTCGAGGCTCAGGTCGCGCCCGACTCTCGGCTCGGCTCTGGGCTCTGGGCTCGGCTGGGCTCGGGGCTCGGCTCGAGGCTCGGCTCTGGGCTCGGCTCAGCTCTAGGCTCTGCTCGTGGCTCGGCTCTGGGCTCGGGTCTGGACTCGGATCTAAGCTGGGCTCGAGGCTCGGCTCTGGGCTTGTCTGCTCTCGGCTCTAGGCTGGGCTAGTGGATCTGCTCTTGGCTCGTCTCTTGACTCGGTTCTAGGCTGGGCTCGAGGCTCGGCTCTGGACTCGGCTCTGCTCTAGGCTGGGCTCGGGGCTCGGATCTGTCTTCGGCTCTGGACTCGGCTCGACTCGGCTCTAGGCTGGGCTTGGGGATTGTCTCGGGGATCGTCTCGAGGCTCGGATCTATGCTCGGCTCTAGGCTGGGCTCTAGACTGGGCTCTGGCTCGGCTCGGCTCTAGGCTGGGCTCGGGGCTCGGATCTGGGTTCGGCTCTGGACTCGGCTCGCCTCGGCTCTAGGCTGGGCTTGGGGATTGTCTCGGGGCTCGTCTCGAGGCTCGACTCTGGGCTCTGTGTTCGGCTGGGCTCGGGGCTCGGCTCGAGGTTCGGCTCTGGGCTCGGCTATAGGCTGGGCTCTAGCTTCGGCTCGGCTCTAGGCTCTGCTCGTTGCTCGGCTCTGGGCTCGGGTCTGGACACGGATCTAGGCTGGGCTCTTGGCTCGGCTCTGGGCTCGTCTCTGGACTCGGTTCTAGGCTGGGCTCGAGGCTCGGCTCTGGGCTCGGCTCTGGACTCGGCTCTAGGCTGGGCTCGAGGCTCGGCTCAGGGCTTGTCTGCTCTCGGCTTTGAGCTGGGCTCAGGGATCTGCTCTGCTCTTGGCTCGGCTCGAGGCTCCGATCGCGCCCGACTCTGTGCTCTGCTCTGGACTCGGCTCGGCTCTAGGCTGCGCTTGGGGCTCGGATCTGGGTTCGGCTCTGGACTCGGCTCGCCTCGGCTCTAAGCTGGGCTTGGGGATTGTCTCGGGGCTCGTCTCGAGGCTTGGCTCTGAGCTCTGTGCTCGGCTGGGCTCGGGGCTCGGCTCGAGTCTCGGCTCAATACTCGGCTCTGGGCTCGCCTCTAGGCTGGGCTCTGGGCTCGGTTCGGCTCTGGGCTGGGCTGGGGGCTCGGATCTGGGTTCGGCTCTGGACTCGGCTCGCCTCGGCTCTAGGCTGGGCTTGGGGATTGTCTCGGGGCTCTTCTCGTGGGTCGGCTCTGGGCTCTGTGCTGGGCTGGGCTCGGGGCTCGGCTCGAGGCTCGGCTCTGGGCTCTGCTCTGGACTCGGCTCGGCTCTAGGCTGGGCTCTGGGCTCGGCTCTAGGCTGGGCTCTAGCCTCGGCTCGGCTCTAGGCTCTGCTCGTTGCTCGGCTCTGGGCTCGGCTCTGGACACGGATCTAGGCTGGGCTCGGGGCTCGGCTCTGGACTCGGCTCTGGACTCGGCTCTAGGCTGGGCTCGAGGCTCGGCTCAGGGCTTGTCTGCTCTCGGCTTTGTGCTGGGCTCAGGTATCGGCTCTACTCTTGGCTCGGCTCGAGGCTCAGATCGCGCCTGAACCTGGGCTCGGCTCTGGACTCGGCTCGGCTCTAGGCTGGGCTTGGGGATTGTCTCGGGGCTCGTCTCGAGGCTCGGCTCTGGGCTCTGTGCTCGGCTGGGCTCTGGGCTCGGCTCGAGGCTCGGCTCTGGGCTCGGATCTAGGCTGGGCTCGGGGCTCGTATCTGGGTTCGGCTCTGGACTCGGTTCGCCTCGGCTCTAGGCTGGGCTTGGGGATTGTCTCGGTGTTCGTCTCGAGGCTCGGCTCTGGGCTCTGTGCACGGCTGGGCTCGGGCTCGGCTCGAGGTTCGGCTCTAGGCTCGGCTCGCCTCGGCTCTAGGCTGGGCTTGGGGATTGTCTCGGGTCTCGTCTCTAGGCTTGGCTCTGGGCTCTGTGCTCGGCTGGGCTCGGGGCTCGGCTCGAGGCTCGGCTCAGTACTCGGCTATGGGCTCGCCTCTAGGCTGGGCTCTGGGCTCGGTTCGGCTCTAGGCTGGGCTCGGGGCTCGGATCTGGGTTCGGCTCTGGACTCGGCTCGCCTCGGCTCTAGGCTGGGCTTGTTGATTGTCTCGGGGCTCGTCTCGAGGCTCGGCTCTGGGCTCTGTGCTCGGCTGGGCTCGGGGCTCGGCTCGAGGCTCGGCTCTGGGCTCGGCTCTAGGCTGGGCTCTAGCCTCGGCTCGGCTCTAGGCTCTGCTCGTGCCTCTGCTCTGGGCTCGTCTCTGGACTCGGTTCTAGGCTGGGGTCGAGGCTCGGTTCTGGACTCGGCTCGGCTCTAGGATGGGCTCGGGGCTCGGATCTGTGTTCGGCTCTGTACTCGGCTCGACTCGGCTCTAGGCTGGGCTTGGGGATTGTCTCGGGGCTCGTCTCGAGGCTTGGCTCTGAGCTCTGTGCTCGGCTGGGCTCGGGGCTCGGCTCGAGAATCGGCTCAATACTCGGCTCTGGGCTCGCCTCTAGGCTGGGCTCTGGGCTCGGCTCGGCTCTGGGCTGGGCTGGGGGCTCGGATCTGGGTTCGGCTCTGGACTCGGCTCGCCTCGGCTCTAGGCTGGGCTTGGGGATTGTCTCGGGGCTCTTCTTGTGGGTCGGCTCTGGGCTCTGTGCTCGGCTGGGCTCGGGGCTCGGCTCGAGGCTCGGCTCTGGGCTCTGCTCTGGACTCGGCTCGGCTCTAGGCTGGGCTCGGGGCTCGGATCTGGGTTCGGCTCTGGACTCGGCTCGCCTCGGCTCTAGGCTGGGCTTGGGGATTGTCTCGGGGATCTTCTCGTGGGTCGGCTCTGGGCTCTGTGCTCGGCTGGGCTCGGGGCTCGGCTCGAGGCTCGGCTCTGGGCTCGGCTCTAGGCTGGGCTCGGGGCTCGTATCTGGGTTCGGCTCTGGACTCGGTTCGCCTCGGCTCTAGGCTGGGCTTGGGGATAGTCTCGGGGCTCATCTCGAGGCTCGGCTCTGGGCTCTGTGCTCGGCTGGGCTCGGGGCTCGGCTCGAGGCTCTGCTCTGGGCTCGGCTCTGGACTCAGCTCGAGGCTGGGCTCGAGGCTCGGCTCTTGGCTTGTCTTCTCTCGGCTTTGGTCTGAGCTCAGGGATCGGCTCTACTCTTAGTTCGGCTCGAGGCTCAGGTCGCGCCCTACTCTCGGCTCGTTTCTGGGCTCTGTGCTCGGCTGGGCTCGGGGCTCGGCTCGAGGCTCGGCTCTGGGCTCGGCTCTAGGCTGGGCTCTGGCCTCGGCTCGGTTCTAGGCTCTGCTCGTGGCTCGGCTCTGGGCTCGGGTCTGGACTCGGATCTAAGCTGGGCTCGAGGCTCGGCTCTGGAGTCGGCTCGGCTCTAGGCTGGGCTCGGGGCTCGGATCTGGGTTCGGCTCTGGACTCGGTTCGACTCGGCTCTAGGCTGGCCTTGGGGATTGTCTCGGGGCTCGTCTCGAGACTCGGATCTGGGCTCGGCTCTAGACTGGGCTCTAGACTGGGCTCTGGCTCGGCTCGGCTCTAGGCTGGGCTCGGGGCTCGGATTTGGGTTCGGCTCTGGACTCGGCTCGCCTCGGCTCTAGGCTGGGCTTGGGGATTGTCTCGGGGCTCGTCTTGAGCATCGGCTATGGGCTCTGTGCTCGGCTGGGCTCGGGGCTCGGCTCGAGGCTCGGCTCTGTGCTCGGCTCTGGACTCGGCTCTAGGCTGGGCTCGAGGCTCGGCTCTGGGTTCGGCTCTGGACTCGGCTCGCCTCGGCTCTAGGCTGGGCTTGGGGATTGTCTCGGGGCTCGTCTCGAGGCTCGGCTCTGGGCTCGGCTCTAGGCTGTGCTCTGGGCTCGGCTCGGCTCTAGGCTGGGCTCGGGTCTCGGATCTGGGTTCGGCTCTGGACTCGGCTCGCCTCGGCTCTAGGCTGGGCTTGGGGATTGTCTCGGGGCTCGTCTCGAGGCTCGGCTCTGGGCTCTGTGCTCGGCTGGGCTCGGGGCTCGGCTCGAGGTTCGGCTCTGGGCTCTGCTCTAGGCTGGGCTCTAGCCTCGGTTTGGCTCTAGGCTGGGCTCGGGGCTCGGATCTGTGTTCGGCTCTGGACTCGGCTCGCCTCGGCTCTAGGCTGGGCTTGGGGATTGTCTCGGGGCTCGTCTCGAGGCTCGGCTCTGGGCTCTGTGCTCGGCTGGGCTCGGGGCTCGGCTCAAGGTTCGGCTCTGGGCTCTGCTCTAGGCTGGGCTCTAGCCTCGGTTCGGCTCTAGGCTGGGCTCGGGTCTCGGATCTGTGTTCAGCTCTGGACTCGGCTTGCCTCGGCTCTAGGCTGGGCTTGGGGATTGTCTCGGGGCACGTCTCGAGGCTCGGCTCTGTGCTCTGTGTTCGGCTGGGCTCGGGGCTCGGCTCGAGGCTCGGCTCTGTGCTCGGCTCTGGACTCGGCTCTAGGCTGGGCTCGAGTCTCGGCTCTGGGCTTGTCTGCAATCGGCTTTGGGTTGGGCTCAGGTATCGGCTCTGCTCTTGGCTCGGCTCGAGTCTCAGATCGCGCCTGAATCTGGGCTCGGCTCTGGACTCGGCTCTTCTCTAGGCTGGGCTCGGGGCTCGGCTCGAGGTTCGGCTCTGGGCTTGGCTCTAGGCTGGGCTCCAGCCTCGGCTCGGCTCTAGGCTGGGCTCGGGGCTCGGATCTGGGTTCGGCTCTGGACTCGGCTCGCCTCGGCTCTAGGCTGGGCTTGGGGATTGTCTCGGGGCTCGTCTCGAGGCTCGGATCTGGGCTCTGTGCTCGGCTGGGCTCGGGGCTCGGCTCGAGGCTCGGCTCTGGACTCGGCTCTAGGCTCGGCTCTAGACTGTGCTCTGGCTCGGCTCGCCTCTATGCTGGGCTCAGGGCTCGGATCTGGGTCGGCTCTGGACTCGGCTCGCCTCGGCTCTAGGCTGGGCTTGGGGATTGTCTCGGGGCTCGTCTCGAGGCTCGGCTCTGTGCTCTCTGTTCGGCTGGGCTCGGGGCTCGGCTCGAGGTTCGGCTCTGGGCTCTGCTCTAGGCTGGGCTCTAGCCTCGGCTCGGCTCTAGGCTGGGCTTGGGGCTCGTATCTGGGTTCGGCTCTGGACTCGGCTCGCCTCGGCTCTAGGCTGGGCTTGGGGATTGTCTCGGGGCTCGTCTTGAGCATCGGCTATGGGCTCTGTGCTCGGCTGGGCTCGGGGCTCAGCTCGAGCCTCGGCTCTGTGCTCGGCTCTGGACTCGGCTCTAGGCTGGGCTCGAGGCTCGGCTCTGGGCTTGTCTGCAATCGGCTTTGGGTTGGGCTCAGGTATCGGCTCTGCTCTTGGCTCGGCTCGAGGCTGAGATCGCGCCTGAATCTGGGCTCGGCTCTGGACTCGGCTCGGCTCTAGGCTGGGCTCGGGGCTCGGATCTGGGTTCGGCTCTGGACTCGGCTCGCCTCGGCTCTAGGCTGGGCTTGGGGATTGTCTCTGGGCTCGTCTCGAGGCTCGGCTCTGGGCTCTGTGCTTGGCTGGGCTCGGGGCTCGGCTCGAGGCTCGGCTCTAGGCTGGGCTCTGGTCTCGTCTCGGCTCTAGGCTGGGCTCGGGTCTCGGATCTGGGTTCGGCTCTGGACTCTGCTCGCATCGGCTCTAGGCTGGGCTTGGGGATTGTCTCGGGGCTCGTCTCGAGGCTCGGCTCTGGGCTCTGTGCTCGGCTGGGCTCGGGACTCGGCTCGAGGCTCGGCTCTTGGCGCGGCTCTGGACTCGGCTCGGCTTTGGGCTGGGCTCGGGGCTCGGATCTGTGTTCGGCTCTGGACTCGGCTCGCCTCGGCTCTAGGCTGGGCTTGGGGATTGTCTCGGGGCTCGTCTCGAGGCTCGGCTCTGGGCTCTGTGTACAGCTGGGCTCGGGGCTCGGCTCGAGGTTCGGCTCTGGGCTTGGCTCTAGGCTGGGCTCCAGCCTCGGCTCGGCTTTAGGCTGGGCTCGGGGCTCGGATCTGGGTTCGGCTCTGGACTCGGCTCGCCTCGGCTCTAGGCTGGGCTTGGGGATTGTCTCGGGGCTCGTCTCGAGGCTCGGATCTGGGCTCTGTGCTCGGCTGGGCTCGGGGCTCGGCTCGAGGCTCGGCTCTGGACTCGGCTCTAGGCTCGGCTCTAGACTGTGCTCTGGCTCGGCTCGCCTCTATGCTGGGCTCAGGGCTCGGATCTGGGTCGGCTCTGGACTCGGCTCGCCTCGGCTCTAGGCTGGGCTTGGGGATTGTCTCGGGGCTCGTCTCGAGGCTCGGCTCTGTGCTCTGTGTTCGGCTGGGCTCGGGGCTCGGCTCGAGGTTCGGCTCTGGGCTCGGCTCTAGGCTGGGCTCTAGCCTCGGCTCGGCTCTAGACTGGGCTCGGGGCTCGTATCTGGGCTCGGCTCTGGACTCGGCTCGCCTCGGCTCTAGGCTGGGCTTGGGGATTGTCTCGGGGCTCGTCTTGAGCATCGGCTATGGGCTCTGTGCTCGGCTGGTCTCGGAGCTCGGCTCGAGGTTCGGCTCTGTGCTCGGCTCTGGACTCGGATCTAGGCTGGGCTCGAGGCTCGGCTCTGGGCTTGTCTGCAATCGGCTTTGGGTTGGGCTCAGGTATCGGCTCTGCTCTTGGCTCGGCTCGAGGCTCAGATCGCGCCTGAATCTGGGCTCGGCTCTGGACTCGGCTCGGCTCTAGGCTGGGCTCGGGGCTCGGATCTGGGTTCGGCTCTGGACTCGGCTCGCCTCGGCTCTAGGCTGGGCTTGGGGATTGTCTCGGGGCTCGTCTCGAGGCTCAGCTCTGGGCTCTGTGCTCGGCTGGGCTCGGGGCTCGGCTCGAGGCTCGGTTCTGGGCTCGGCTCTAGGCTGGGCTCTGTGATCGGCTCGGCTCTAGGCTCTGCTCGTTGCTCGGCTCTGGGCTCGGCTCTGGACACGGATCTAGGCTGGGCTCGAGGCTCGGCTCTGGGCTTGTCTGCAATCGGCTTTGGGTTGGGCTCAGGTATCGGCTCTGCTCTTGGCTCGGCTCGAGGCTCAGATCGCGCCTGAACCTGGGCTCGGCTCTGGACACGGCTCGGCTGTAGGCTGGGCTAGGGGCTCGGATCTGGGTTCGGCTCTGGACTCGGCTCGCCTCGGCTCTAGGCTGGGCTTGGGGATTGTCTCGGGGCTCGTCTCGAGGCTCGGCTCTGGGCTCTGTGCTCGGCTGGGCTCGGGGCTCGGCTCGAGCCTCGACTCTGGTTTAGGCTCTGGACTCTGCTCGCCTCGGCTCTAGGCTGGGCTTGGGGATTGTCTCGGGGCTCGTCTCGAGGCTCGGCTCTGTGCTCTGTGTTCGGCTGGGCTCGGGGCTCGACTCGAGGTTCGGCTCTGGGCTCGGCTCTAGGCTGGGCTCTAGCCTAAGCTCGGCTATAGTCTGGGCTCGGGGCTCAGATCTGGGTTCGGCTCTGGGCTCTAGCCTCGGCTCGTCTCAAGGCTGGGCTTGGGGATTGTCTCGGGGCTCGTCTCGAGGCTCGGCTCTGGGCTCTGTGCTCGGCTGGGCTCGGGGCTCGGCTCGAGGCTCGGCTCTGGGCTCGGCTCTAGGCTGGGCTCGGGGCTCGTATATGGGTTCGGCTCTGGACTCGGCTCGCCTCGGCTCTAGGCTGGGCTTGGGGATTGTCTCGGGGCTCGTCTCGAGGCTCGGCTCTGGGCTCTGTGCTCGGCTGGGCTCGGGGCTCGGCTCGAGGCTCGGCTCTGTACTCGGCTCTGGACTCGGCTCTAGGCTGGGCTCGAGTCTCGGCTCTGGGCTTCTCTGCAATCGGCTTTGGGTTGGGCTCAGGTATCGGCTCTGCTCTTGGCTCTGCTCGAGGCTCAGATCGCGCCTGAATCTGGGCTCGGCTCTGGACTCGGCTCTTCTCTAGGCTGGGCTCGGGGCTCGGCTCGAGGTTCGGCTCTGGGCTTGGCTCTAGGCTGGGCTCCAGCCTCGGATCTGGGTTCGGCTCTGGACTCGGCTCGCCTCGGCTCTAGGCTGGGCTTGGGGATTGTCTCGGGGCTCGTCTCGAGGCTCGGATCTGGGCTCTGTGCTCGGCTGGGCTCGGGGCTCGGCTCGAGGCTCGGCTCTGGACTCGGCTCTAGGCTCGGCTCTAGACTGTGCTCTGGCTCGGCTCGCCTCTATGCTGGGCTCAGGGCTCGGATCTGGGTCGGCTCTGGACTCGGCTCGCCTCGGCTCTAGGCTGGGCTTGGGGATTGTCTCGGGGCTCGTCTCGAGGCTCGGCTCTGTGCTCTGTGTTCGGCTGGGCTCGGGGCTCGGCTCGAGGTTCGGCTCTGGGCTCGGCTCTAGGCTGGGCTCTAGCCTCGGCTCGGCTCTAGGCTGGGCTCGGGGCTCGGATCTGGGTTCGGCTCTGGACTCGGCTCGCCTCGGCTCTAGGCTGGGCTTGGGGATTGTCTCGGGGCTCGTCTTGAGCATCGGCTATGGGCTCTGTGCTCGGCTGGGCTCGGAGCTCGGCTCGAGGTTCGGCTCTGTGCTCGGCTCTGGACTCGGCTCTAGGCTGGGCTCGAGGCTCGGCTCTGGGCTTGTCTGCAATCGGCTTTGGGTTGGGCTCAGGTATCGGCTCTGCTCTTGGCTCGGCTCGAGGCTCAGATCGCGCCTGAATCTGGGCTCGGCTCTGGACTCGGCTCAGCTCTAGGCTGGGCTCGGGGCTCGGATCTGGGTTCGGCTCTGGACTCGGCTCGCCTCGGCTCTAGGCTGGGCTTGGGGATTGTCTCGGGGCTCGTCTCGAGGCTCAGCTCTGGGCTCTGTGCTCGGCTGGGCTCGGGGCTCGGCTCGAGGCTCGGTTCTGGGCTCGGCTCTAGGCTGGGCTCTGTGATCGGCTCGGCTCTAGGCTCTGCTCGTTGCTCGGCTCTGGGCTCGGCTCTGGACACGGATCTAGGCTGGGCTCGAGGCTCGTCTCTGGGCTTGTCTGCAATCGGCTTTGGGTTAGGCTCAGGTATCGCCTCTGCTCTTGGCTCGGCTCGAGGCTTAGATCGCGCCTGAACCTGGGCACGGCTCTGGGCTCGGCTCTAGGCTGGGCTCTAGCCTCGGCTCGGCTCTAGGCTCTGCTCGTTGCTCGGCTCTGGGCTCGGGTCTGGACACGGATCTAGGCTGGGCTCTTGGCTCGGCTCTGGGCTCGTCTCTGGACTCGGTTCTAGGCTGGGCTCGAGGCTCGGCTCAGGGCTTGTCTGCTCTCGGCTTTGAGCTGGGCTCAGGGATCTTTTCTGCTCTTGGCTCGGCTCGTGGCTCCGATCGCGCCCGACTCTGGGCTCTGCTCTGGACTCGGCTCGGCTCTAGGCTGCGCTTGGGGCTCGGATCTGGGTTCAGCTCTGGACTCGGCTCGCCTCGGCTCTAGGCTGGGCTTGGGGATTTTCTCGGGGCTCGTCTCGAGGCTTGGCTCTGAGCTCTGTGCTCGGCTGGGCTCGGGGCTCGGCTCGAGGCTCGGCTCAATACTCGGCTCTGGGCTCGCCTCTAGGCTGGGCTCTGGGCTCGGCTCGGCTCTAGGCTTGGCTCGGGGCTCGTATCTGGGTTCGGCTCTGGACTCGGCTCGCCTCGGCTCTAGGCTGGGCTTGGGGATTGTCTCGGGGCTCGTCTCGAGGCTCGGCTCTGGGCTCTGTGCTCGGCTGGGCTCGGGGCTCGGCTCGAGGCTTGGCTCTTGGCTCGGCTCTGGACTCGGCTCGGCTTTGGGCTGGGCTCGGGGCTCGGATCTGTGTTCGGCTCTGGACTCGGCTCGCCTCGGCTCTAGGCTGGGCTTGGGGATTGTCTCGGGGCTCGTCTCGAGGCTCGGCTCTGGGCTCTGTGTACGGCTGGGCTCGGGGCTCGGCTCGAGGTTCGGCTCTGGGCTTGGCTCTAGGCTGGGCTCCAGCCTCGGCTCGGCTCTAGGCTGGGCTCGGGGCTCGGATCTGGGTTCGGCTCTGGACTCGGCTCGCCTCGGCTCTAGGCTGGGCTTGGGGATTTTCTCGGGGCTCGTCTCGAGGCTCGGATCTGGGCTCTGTGCTCGGCTGGGCTCGGGGCTCGGCTCGAGGCTCGGCTCTGGACTCGGCTCTAGGCTGCGCTCTAGACTGTGCTCTGGCTCGGCTCGCCTCTATGCTGGGCTCAGGGCTCGGATCTCGGTCGGCTCTGGACTCGGCTCGCCTCGGCTCTAGGCTGGGCTTGGGGATTGTCTCGGGGCTCGTCTTGAGCATCGGCTATGGGCTCTGTGCTCGGCTGGGCTCGGGGCTCGGATCGAGGCTCGGCTCTGGGCTCCGCTCTGGACTCGGCTCGGCTCTAGGCTGGGCTCGGGTCTCGGATCTGGGTTCGGCTCTGGACTCGGCTCGCCTCGGCTCTAGGCTGGGCTTGGGGATCGTCTCGTGGCTCGTCTCGAGGCTCGGCTCTGGGCTCTGTGCTCGGCTGGGCTCGGGGCTCGGCTCGAGGCTCGGCTCTGGGCTCGGCTCTAGGCTGGGCTCGGGGCTCGTATCTGGGTTCGGCTCTGGACTCGGTTCGCCTCGGCTCTAGGCTGGGCTTGGGGATTGTCTCGGGGCTCGTCTCGAGGCTGGGCTCTGGGCTCTGTGCTCGGCTGGGCTCGGGGCTCGGCTCGAGGCTCGGCTCTGGGCTCGGCTCTGGACTCAGCTCGAGGCTGGTCTCGAGGCTCGGCTCTTGGCTTGTCTTCTCTCGGCTATGGTTTGAGCTCAGGGATCGGCTCTACTCTTAGCTCGGCTCGAGGCTCAGGTCGCGCCCGACTCTCGGCTCGGCTCTGGGCTCTGTGCTCGGCTGGGCTCGGGGCTCGGCTCGAGTCTCGGCTCTGGGCTCGGCTCTAGGCTGGGCTCTGGCCTCGGCTCGGCTCTAGGCTCTGCTCGTGGCTCGGATCTGGGCTCGGGTCTGGACTCGGATCTAAGCTGGGCTCGAGGCTCGGCTCTGGGCTCGGCTCTGGACTCGGCTCTAGGCTGGGCTCGAGGCTCGGCTCAGGGCTTGTCTGCTCTCGGCTTTGAGCTGGGCTCAGGGATCTGCTCTGCTCTTGGCTCGGCTCGAGGCTCCGATCGCGCCCGACTCTGGGCTCTGCTCTGGACTCGGCTCGGCTCTAGGCTGCACTTGGGGCTCGGATCTGGGTTCGGCTCTGGACTCGGCTCGCCTCGGCTCTAGGCTGGGCTTGGGGATTGTCTCGGGGCTCGTCTCGAGGCTCGGCTCTGTGCTCTGTGTTCGGCTGGGCTCGGGGCTCGGCTCGAGGTTCGGCTCTGGGCTCGGCTCTAGGCTGGGCTCTAGACTGGGCTCTGGCTCGGCTCGCCTCTAGGCTGGGCTCGGGGCTCGGATCTGGGTTCGGCTCTGGACTCGGCTCGACTCGGCTCTAGGCTGGGCTTGGGGATTGTCTCGGGACTCGTCTCGAGGCTCGGCTCTGGGCTCTGTGCTCGGCTGGGCTCGGGGCTCGGCGCGAGGTTCGGCTCTGGGCTCGGCTCTAGGCTGGGCTCTAGCCTCGGCTCGGCTCTAGGCTGGGCTCGGGGCTCGGATCTGGGTTCGGCTCTGGACTCGGCTCGCCTCGGCTCTAGGCTGGGCTTGGGGATTTTCTCGGGGCTCGTCTCGAGGCTCGGCTCTGTGCTCTGTGTTCGGCTGGGCTCGGGGCTCGGCTCGAGGTTCGGCTCTGGGCTCGGCTCTAGGCTGGGCTCTAGACTGGGCTCTGGCTCGGCTCGCCTCTAGGCTGGGCTCGGGGCTCGGATCTGGGTTCGGCCTTGGACACGGCTCGCCTCGGCTCTAGGCTGTGCTTGGGGATTGTCTTGGGACTCGTCTCGAGGCTCGGCTCTGTGCTCTGTGTTCGGCTGGGCTCGGGGGTCGGCTCGAGGTTCGGCTCTTTGCTCGGCTCTAGGCTGGGCTCTAGCCTCGGCTCGGCTCTAGGCTGGGCTTGGGGATTGTCTCGGGGCTCGTCTTGAGCATCGGCTATGGGCTCTGTGCTCGGCTGGGCTCGGGGCTCGGCTCGAGGCTCGGCTCTGGGCTTGTCTGCAATCGGCTTTGGGTTGGGCTCAGGTATCGGCTCTGCTCTTGGCTCGGCTCGAGACTCAGACCGCGCCTGAATCTGGGCTCGGCTCTGGACTCGGCTCGGCTCTAGGCTGGGCTAGGGGCTCGGATCTGGGTTCGGCTCTGGACTCGGCTCGCCTCGGCTCTAGGCTGGGCTTGGGGATTGTCACGGGGCTCGTCTCGAGGCTCGGCTCTGGGCTTTGTGCTCAGCTGGGCTCGGGGCTCGGCTCGAGGTTCGGCTCTGGGCTCGGCTCTAGGCTGGGCTCTAGCCTCGGCTCGGCTCTAGGCTGGGCTCGGGGCTCGGATCTGGGTTCGGCTCTGGACTGGGCTCGCCTCGGCTCTAGGCTGGGCTTGGGGATTGTCTCGGGGCTCGTCTCGAGGCTCGGCTCTGGGCTCTGTGCTCGGCTGGGCTCGGGGCTCGTTTCGAGGCTCGGCTCTGGGCTCGGCTCTGGACTCGGCTCTAGGCTGGGCTCGAGGCTCAGCTCAGGGATTGGCTGCTCTCGGCTTTGAGCTGGGCTCAGGGATCTGCTCTGCTCTTGGCTCGGCTCGAGGCTCCGATCGCGCCCGACTCTGGGCTCTGCTCTGGACTCGGCTCGGCTCTAGGCTGGGCTCGGGACTCGGATCTGGGTTCGGCTCTGGACTCGGCTCGCCTCGGCTCTAGGCTGGGCTTGGGGATTGTCTCGGGGCTCGTCTCGAGGCTCGGCTCTGGGCTCTGTGCTCGGCTGGGCTCGGGGCTCGGCTCGAGGCTCGGCTCTGGGCTCGGCTCTGGACTCGGCTCGGCTCTAGGCTGGGCTCGGGGCTCGGATCTGGGTTCGGCTCTGGACTCGGCTCGCCTCGACTCTATGCTGGGCTTGGGGATTGTCTCGGGGCTCGTCTCGAGGCTCGGCTCTGGGCTCTGTGCTCGGCTGGGCTCGGGGCTCGGCTCGAGGCTCGTCTCTGGGCTCGTCTCTAGGCTGGGCTCTGAGCTCTGTGCTCGGCTGGGCTCGGGGCTCGGCTCGAGGCTCGGCTCAATACTCGGCTCTGGGCTCGCCTCTAGGCTGGGCTCTGGGCTCGGATCTGTGTTCGGCTCTGGACTCGGCTCGACTCGGCTCTAGGCTGGGCTCGGGGCTCGTATCTGGGCTCGGCTCTGGACTCGGCTCGGCCCTAGGCTGGGCTCGTGGCTCGGATCTGGGTTCGGCTCTGGACTCGGCTCGCCTCGGCTCTAGGCTGGGCTTGGGGATTGTCTCGGGGCTCGTCTCGAGGCTCGGCTCTGGGCTCTGTGCTCGGCTGGGTTCGGGGCTCGTCTCGAGGCTCGGCTCTGGGCTTGGCTCTGGACTCGGCTCGGCTTTGGGCTGGGCTCGGGGCTCGGATCTGGGTTCGGCTCTGGACTCGGCTCGCCTCGGCTCTAGGCTGGGCTTGGGGATTGTCTCGGGGCTCGTCTCGAGGCTCGGCTCTGTGCTCTGTGTTCGGATGGGCTCGGGGCTCGGCTCGAGGTTCGGCTCTGGGCTCGGCTGTAGGCTGGGCTCTAGCCTCGGCTCGGCTCTAGGCTGGGCTAAGGCTCGGATCTGGTTTCGGCTCTGGACTCGGCTCGCCTCGGCTCTAGGCTGGGCTTGGGGATTGTCTCGGGGCTCGTCTCGAGGCTCGGCTCTGGGCTCTGTGTTCGGCTGGGCTCGGGGCTCGGCTCGAGGCTCGGCTCTGGGCTCGGCTCTGGGCTTGGCTCTAGACTGGGCTCTGGCTCGGCTCGCCTCTAGGCTGGGCTCGGGGCTCGTATCTGGGTTCGGCTCTGGACTCGGCTCGCCTCGGCTCTAGGCTGGGCTTGGGGATTGTCTCGGGGCTCGTCTCGAGGCTCGGCTCTGGGCTCTGTGCTCGGCTGGGCTCGGGGCTCGGCTCGAGGCTCGGCTCTGGGCTCGGCTCTAGGCTGGGCTCTAGCCTCGGCTCGGCTCTAGGCTCTGCTCGTTGCTCGGCTCTGGGCTCGGGTCTGGACACGGATCTAGGCTGGGCTCGAGGCTCGGCTCTGGGCTTGTCTGCTCTCGGCTCTAGGCTGGGCTCGTGGCTCACTCTTGGCTCGTCTCTGGACTCGGTTCTAGGCTGGGCTCGAGGCTCGGCTCTGGGATCGACTCGGCTCTAGGCTGGGCTCGGGGCTCGGATCTGTGTTCGGCTCTGGACTCGGCTCGCCTCGGCTCTAGGCTGGGCTTGGGGATTGTCTCGGGGCTCGTCTCGAGGCTCGGCTCTGGGCTCTGTGCTCGGCTGGGCTCGGGGCTCGGCTCGAGGCTCGGCTCTAGGCTGGGCTATGGGCTCGGCTCAGCTCTAGGCCGGGCTCGGGGCTCGGATCTGGGTTCGGCTCTGGACTCGGCTCGCCTCGGCTCTAGGCTGGGCTTGGGGATTGTCTCGGGGATCGTCTTGAGGCTCGGCTCTGGTCTCTCTGCTCGGCTGGGCTCGGGGCTCGGCTCGAGGCTTGTCTCAATACTCGGCTCTGGGCTCGCCTCTAGACTGGGCTCTGGCTCGGCTCGCCTCTAGGCTGGGCTCAGGGCTCGGATCTGGGTTCGGCTCTGGACTCGGCTCGCCTCGGCTCTAGGCTGGGCTTGGGGATTGTCTCGACGTTCGTCTCGAGACTCGGCTCTGTGCTCTGTGTTCGGCTGGGCTCGGGGCTCGGCTCGTGATTCGGCTCTGGGCTCGGATCTAGGCTGGGCTATAGCCTCGGCTCGGCTCTAGGCTGGGCTCGGGGCTCGGATCTGGGTTCGGCTCTGGACTCGGCTCGCCTCGGCTCTAGGCTGGGCTTGGGGATTTTCTCGGGGCTCGTCTCGAGGCTCGGCTCTGGGCTCGGTGCTCGGCTCGAGGCTCGGCTCTGGGTTCGGCTTGGACTCGGCTCGCCTCGGCTCTAGGCTGGGCTTGGGGATTGTCTCGGGGCTCGTCTCGAGGCTCGGCTCTGGGCTCTGTGCTCGGCTGGGCTCGGGGCTCGGCTCGAGGCTCGGCTCAATACTCTGCTCTGGGCTCGGCTCGGCTTTGGGTTGGGCTAGGGCTCGGATCTGGGTTCGGCTTTGGACTCGGCTCGCCTCGGCTCTAGGCTGGGCTTGGGGATTGTCTGGGGGCTCGTCTCTAGGCTCGGCTCTGGGCTCTGTGCTGGGCTGGGCTCGGGGCTCGGCTCGAGGCTCGGCTCGATGCTCGGCTCTGGGCTCGCATCTCGGCTGTGCTCGGGGCTCGGGGCTCGGCTCGAGGCTCGTCTCTAGGCTGTGCTCTGGGCTCGTCTCGGCTGTAGGCTGGGCTCTGGTATCGGCTCGGCTCTAGGCTGGGCTCGGGGCTCGGATCTGTGTTAGGCTCTGGACTCGGCTCTAGGCTGTGCTCGAGGCTCGGCTCTGGGCTCGGCTCTGGACTCGGCTCTAGGCTGGGCTCGAGGCTCGGCTCAGGGCTTGTCTGCTCTCGGCTTTGGTTTGAGCTCAGGGATCGGCTCTACTCTTAGCTCGGCTCGAGGCTCAGGTCGCGCCCGACTCTCGGCTCGTTTCTGGGCTCTGTGCTCGGCTGGGCTCGGGGCTCGGCTCGAGGCTCGGCTCTGGGCTCGGCTCTAGGCTGGGCTCTGGCCTCGGCTCGGCTCTAGGCTCTGCTCGTGGCTCGGCTCTGGGCTCGGGTCTGGACTCGGATCTAAGCTGGGCTCGAGGCTCGGCTCTGGGCTCGGCTCTGGACTCGGCTCTAGGCTGAGCTCGAGGCTCGGCTCAGGGCTTGTCTGCTCTCGGCTTTGAGCTGGGCTCAGGGATCTGCTCTGCTCTTGGCTCGGCTCGAGGCTCCGATCGCGCCCGACTCTGGGATCTGCTCTGGACTCGGCTCGGCTCTAGGCTGCACTTGGGGCTCGGATCTGGGTTCGGCTCTGGACTCGGCTCGCCTCGGCTCTAGGCTGGGCTTGGGGATTGTCTCGGGGCTCGTCTCGAGGCTCGGATCTAGGCTCTGTGCTCGGCTGGGCTCGGGGCTCGGCTCGAGGCTCGGCTCTGGACTCGGCTCAAGGCTCGTCTCTAGACTGTGCTCTGGCTCGGCTCGCCTCTATGCTGGGCTCGGGGCTCGGATCTGGGTTCGGCTCTGGACTCGGCTCGCCTTGGCTCTAGGCTGGGCTTGGGGATTGTCTCGGGGCTCTTCTCGAGGCTCGGCTCTGTGCTCTGTGTTCGGCTGGGCTCGGGCCTCGGCTCGAGGTTCGGCTCTGGGCTCGGCTCTAGGCTGGGCTCTAGCCTCGGCTCGGCTCTAGGCTGGGCTCGGGGCTCGGATCTGGGTTCGGCTCTGGACTCGGCTAGCCTCGGCTCTAGGCTGGGCTTGGGGATTGTCTCGGGGCTCGTCTTGAGCATCGGCTATGGGCTCTGTGCTCGGCTGGGCTCGGGGTTCGGCTCGAGGCTCGGCTCTGTGCTCTGCTCTGGACTCGGCTCTAGGCTGGGCTCGAGGCTCGGCTCTGGGCTTGTCTGCAATCGGCTTTGGGTTGGGCTCAGGTATCGGCTCTGCTCTTGGCTCGGCTCGAGGCTCAGATCGCGCCTGAACCTGGGCTCGGCTCTGGACTCGGCTCGGCTCTAGGCTGGGCTCGGGGCTCGGATCTGGGTTCGGCTCTGGACTCGGCTCGCCTCGGCTCTAGGCTGGGCTTGGGGATTGTCTCGAGGCTCGTCTCGAGGCTCGGCTCTGGGCTCTGTGCTCGGCTGGGCTCGGGGCTCGGCTCGAGGCTCGGCTCTGGGCTCCGCTCTGGACTCGGCTCGGCTCTAGGCTGGGCTCGGGGCTCGGATCTGGGTTCGGCTGTGGACTCTGCTCGCCTCGGCTCTAGGCTGGGCTTGGGGATTGTCTCGGGGCTCGTCTCGAGGCTCGGCTCTGGGCTCTGTGCTCGGCTGGGCTCGGGGCTCGGCTCGAGGCTCGGCTCTGGGCTCGGCTCTAGGCTGGGCTCGGGGCTCGTATCTGGGTTCGGCTCTGGACTCGGTTCGCCTCGGCTCTAGGCTGGGCTTGGGGATTGTCTCGGGGCTCGTCTCGAGGCTCGGCTCTGGGCTCTGTGCTCGGCTGGGCTCGGGGTTCGGCTCGAGGCTCGGCTCTGGGCTCGGCTCTGGACTCAGCTCGAGGCTGGGCTCGAGGCTCGGCTCTTGGCTTGTCTTCTCTCAGCTTTGGTCTGAGCTCAGGGATCGGCTCTACTCTTAGCTCGGCTCGAGGCTCAGGTCGCGCCCGACTCTCGGCTCGGCTCTGGGCTCTGTGCTCGGCTGGGCTCGGGGCTCGGCTCGAGGCTCGGCTCTGGGCTCCGCTCTGGACTCGGCTCGGCTCTAGGCTGGGCTCGGGGCTCGGATCTGAGTTCGGCTCTGGACTCGGCTCGCCTCGGCTCTAGGCTGGGCTAGGGATCGTCTCGGGGCTCGTCTCGAGGCTCGGCTCTGCGCTCTGTGCTCGGCTGGGCTCGGGGTTCGGCTCGAGGCTCGGCTCTGGGCTCGGCTCTAGGCTGGGCTCGGGGCTCGTATCTGGGTTCGGCTCTTGACTCGGTTCGCCTCGGCTCTAGGCTGGGCTTGGGGATTGTCTCGGGGCTCGTCTCGAGGCTCGGCTCTGGGCTCTGTGCTCGGCTGGGCTCGGGGCTCGGCTCGAGGCTCGGCTCTGGGCTCGGCTCTGGACTCAGCTCGAGGCTGGGTTCGAGGCTCGGCTCCTGGCTTGTCTTCTCTCGGCTTTGGTCTGAGCTCAGGTATCGGCTCTACTCTTAGCTCGGCTCGAGGCTCAGGTCGCGACTGACTCTCGGCTCGGCTCTGGGCTCTGTGCTCGGCTGGGCTCGGGGCTCGGATCGAGGCTCGGCTCTGGGCTCGGCTCTAGGCTAGGCTCTGGCCTCGGCTCGGCTCTAGGCTCTGCTCGTGGCTCGGCTCTGGGCTCGGGTCTGGACTCGGATCTAAGCTGGGCTCGAGGCTCGGCTCTGGGCTTGTCTGCTCTCGGCTCTAGGCTGGGCTAGTGGATCTGCTCTTGGCTCGTCTCTTGACTCGGTTCTAGGCTGGGCTCGAGGCTCGGCTCTGGACTCGGCTCGGCTCTAGTCTGGGCTCGGGGCTCGGATTTGGGTTCGGCTCTGGACTCGGCTCGCCTCGGCTCTAGGCTGGGCTTGGGGATTGTCTCGGGGCTCGTCTCGAGGCTCGGATCTATGCTCGGCTCTAGGCTGGGCTCTAGACTGGGCTCTGGCACGGCTCGGCTCTAGGCTGGGCTCGGGGCTCGGATTTGGGTTCGGCTCTGGACTCGGCTCGCCTCGGCTCTAGGCTGGGCTTGGGGATTGTCTCGGGGCTCGTCTCGAGGCTCGGCTCTGTGCTCTGTGTTCGGCTGGGCTCGGGGCTCGGCTCGAGGTTCGGCTCTGGGCTCGGCTCTAGGCTGGGCTCTAGCCTCGGCTCGGCTCTAGACTGGGCTCGGGGCTCGGATCTGGATTCGGCTCTGGACTCGGCTCGCCTCGGCTCTAGGCTGGGCTTGGGGATTGTCTCGGGGCTCGTCTCGAGGCTCGGCTCTGTGCTCTGTGCTCGGCTGGGCTCTGGGCTCGCCTCTAGGCTGGGCTCTAGCCTCGGCTCGGCTCTAGGCTCTGCTCGTTGCTCGGCTCTGGGCTCGGGTCTGGACACGGATCTAGGCTGGGCTCGAGGCTTGGCTCTGGGCTTGTCTGCTCTCGGCTCTAGGCTGGGCTCGTGGCTCTGCTCTGGGCTCGTCTCTGGACTCGGTTCTAGGCTCGGCTCTGGGCTCCGTTCTGGACTCGGCTCGTCTCTAGGCTGGGCTCGGGGCTCGGATCTGAGTTCGGCTCTGGACTCGGCTCGCCTCGGATCTAGGCTGGGCTTGGGGATTTTCTCGGGGCTCGTCTCGAGGCTCGGCTCTGTGCTCTGTTCTCGGCTGGGCTCGGGGCTCGGCTCGAGGCTCGGCTCTGGGCTCGGCTCTGGACTCGGCTCTAGGCTGGGCTCGAGGCTCGGCTCAGGGCTTGTCTTCTCTCGGCTTTGAGCTGGGCTCAGGGATCTGCTCTGCTCTTGGCTCGGATCGAGGCTCCGATCGCGCCCGACTCTGGGCTCTGCTCTGGACTCGGCTCGCCTCGGATCTAGGCTGGGCTTGGGGATTGTCTCGGGGCTCGTCTCGAGGCTCGGCTCTGGGCTCTGTGCTCGGCTGGGCTCGGGGCTCGGCTCGAGGCTCGGCTCTGGACTCGGCTCAAGGCTCGGCTCTAGACTGTGCTCTGGATCGGCTCGCCTCTATGCTGGGCTCGGGGCTGAGATCTGGGTTCGGCTCTGGACTCGGCTCTCCTCGGCTCTAGGCTGGGCTTGGGGATTGTCTCGGGGCTCGTCTCGAGGCTCGGCTCTGTGCTCTGTGTTCGGCTGGGCTCGGGGCTCGGCTCGAGGTTCGGCTCTGGGCTCGGCTCTAGGCTGGGCTCTAGCCTCGGCTCGGCTCTAGGCTGGGCTCGGGGCTCGGATCTGGGTTCGGCTCTGGACTCGGCTCGCCTCGGCTCTAGGCTGGGCTTGGGGATTGTCTCGGGGCTCGTCTTGAGCATCGGCTATGGGCTCTGTGCTCGGCTGGGCTCGGGCTCGGCTCGGGGCTCGGCTCTGTGCTCGGCTCTGGACTCGGCTCTAGGCTGGGCTCGAGGCTCGTCTCTGGGCTTGTCTGCAATCGGCTTTGGGTTGGGCTCAGGAATCGGCTCTGCTCTTGGCTCGGCTCGAGGCTCAGATCGCGCCTGAACCTGGGCTCGGCTCTGGACTTCGCTCGGCTCTAGGCTGGGCTCGGGGCTCGGATCTGGGTTCGGCTCTGGACTCGGCTCGCCTCGGCTCTAGGCTGGGCTTGGGGATTGTCTCGGGGCTCTTCTCGTGGGTCGGCTCTGGGCTCTGTGCTCGGCTGGGCTCGGGGCTCGGCTCGAGGCTCGGCTCTGGGCTCTGCTCTGGACTCGGCTCGGCTCTAGGCTGGGCTCGGGGCTCGGATCTGGGTTCGGCTCTGGACTCGGCTCGCCTCGGCTCTAGGCTGGGCTTGGGGATTGTCTCGGGGCTCTTCTCGTGGGTCGGCTCTGGGCTCTGTGCTCGGCTGGGCTCGGGGCTCGGCTCGAGGCTCGGCTCTGGGCTCGGCTCTAGGCTGGGCTCGGGGCTCGTATCTGGGTTCGGCTCTGGACTCGGTTCGCCTCGGCTCTAGGCTGGGCTTGGGGATAGTCTCGGGGCTCATCTCGAGGCTCGGCTCTGGGCTCTGTGCTCGGCTGGGCTCGGGGCTCGGCTCGAGGCTCGGCTCTGGGCTCGGCTCTGGACTCAGCTCGAGGCTGGGCTCGAGGCTCGGCTCTTGGCTTGTCTTCTCTCGGCTTTGGTCTGAGCTCAGGGATCGGCTCTACTCTTAGTTCGGCTCGAGGCTCAGGTCGCGCCCTACTCTCGGCTCGTTTCTGGGCTCTGTGCTCGGCTGGGCTCGGGGCTCGGCTCGAGGCTCGGCTCTGGGCTCGGCTCTAGGCTGGGCTCTGGCCTCGGCTCGGTTCTAGGCTCTGCTCGTGGCTCGGCTCTGGGCTCGGGTCTGGACTCGGATCTAAGCTGGGCTCGAGGCTCGGCTCTGGGCTTGTCTGCTCTCGGCTCTAGGCTGGGCTAGTGGATCTGCTCTTGGCTCGTCTCTTGACTCGGTTCTAGGCTGGGCTCGAGGTTCGGCTCTGGACTCGGCTCGGCTCACGGCTGGGCTCGGGGCTCGGATCTGTCTTCGGCTCTGGACTCGGCTCGACTCGGCTCTAGGCTGGGCTTGGGGATTGTCTCGGGGCTCGTCTCGAGGCTCGGATCTGTGCTCGGCTCTAGGCTGGGCTCTAGACTGGGCTCTGGCTCGGCTCGGCTCTAGGCTGGGCTCGGGGCTCGGATTTGGGTTCGGCTCTGGACTCGGCTCGCCTCGGCTCTAGGATGGGCTTGGGGATTGTCTCGGGGCTCGTCTCGGGGCTCGGCTCTGTGCTCTGTGTTCGGCTGGGCTCGGGGCTCGGCTCGGGGCTCTGCTCTGTGCTCGGCTCTGGACTCGGTTCTAGGCTGGGCTCGAGGCTCGGCTCTGGGCTTGTCTGCAATCGGCTTTGGGTTAGGCTCAGGTATCGGCTCTGCTCTTGGCTCGGCTCGAGGCTCAGATCACGCCTGAACCTGGGCTCGGCTCTGGACTCGGCTCGGCTCTAGGCTGGGCTCGGGGCTCGGATCTGGGTTCGGTTCTGGACTCGGCTCGCCTCGGCTCTAGTCTGGGCTTGGGGATTGTCTAGGGGCTCGTCTCGAGGCTCTGCTCTGGGCTCTGTGCTCGGCTGGGCTCGGGGCTCGGCTCGAGGCTCGTCTCTGGGCTCGGCTCTAGGCTGGGCTCTAGACTGGGCTCTGGCTCGGCTCGGCTCTAGGCTGGGCTCTAGCCTCGGCTCGGCTCTAGGCTGGGCTCGGGGCTCGGATCTGGGTTCGTCTCTGGACTCGGCTCGCCTCGGCTCTAGGCTGGGCTTGGGGATTACCTCGGGGCTCGTCTCGAGGCTCGGCTCTGGGCTCTGTGCTTGGCTGGGCTCGGGTCTTGGCTCGAGGCTCGGCTCTGGGCTCGGCTCTAGGCTGGGCTCTAGCCTCGGCTCGGCTCTAGGCTCTGCTCGTTGCTCGGCTCTGGGCTCGGCTCTGGACACGGATCTAGGCTGGGCTCGAGGCTCGGCTCTGGACTCGGCTCTGGACTCGGCTCTAGGCTGGGCTCGAGGCTCGGCTCAGGGCTTGTCTGCTCTCGGCTTTGTGCTGGGCTCAGGTATCGGCTCTGCTCTTGGCTCGGCTCGAGGCTCAGATCGCGCCTGAACCTGGGCTCGGCTCTGGACTCGGCTCGGCTCTAGGCTGGGCTTGGGGATTGTCTCGGGGCTCGTCTCTAGGCTTGGGTCTGGGCTCTGTGCTCGGCTGGGCTCGGGGCTCGGCTCGATGCTCGGCTCAGTACTCGGCTATGGGCTCGCCTCTAGGCTGGGCTCTGGGCTCGGTTCGGCTCTAGGCTGGGCTCGGGGCTCGGATCTGGGTTCGGCTCTGGACTCGGCTCGCCTCGGCTCTAGGCTGGGCTTGTTGATTGTCTCGGGGCTCGTCTCGAGGCTCGGCTCTGGGCTCTGTGCTCGGCTGGGCTCGGGGCTCGGCTCGAGGCTCGGCTCTGGGCTCGGCTCTAGGCTGGGCTCTAGCCTCGGCTCGGTTCTAGGCTCTGCTCGTGGCTCTGCTCTGGGCTCGTCTCTGGACTCGGTTCTAGGCTGGGGTCGAGGCTCGGTTCTGGACTCGGCTCGGCTCTAGGATGGGCTCGGGGCTCGGATCTGTGTTCGGCTCTGTACTCGGCTCGACTCGGCTCTAGGCTGGGCTTGGGGATTGTCTCGGGGCTCGTCTCGAGGCTGGGCTCTGGGCTCTGTGCTCGGCTGGGCTCGGGGCTCGGCTCGAGGTTCGGCTCTGGGCTCGGCTCTAGGCTGGGCTCTAGCCTCGGCTCGGCTCTAGGCTGGGCTCGGGGCTCGGATCTGGGTTCGGCTCTGGACTCGGCTCGCCTCGGCTCTAGGCTGGGCTTGGGGATTGTCTCGGGTCTCGTCTCGAGGCTCGGCTCTGGGCTCTGTGCTCGGCTGGGCTCGGGGCTCGGCTCGAGGCTCGGCCCAGTACTCGACTATGGGCTCGCCTCTAGGCTGGGCTCTGGGCACGGTTCGGCTCTAGGCTGGGCTCGGGGCTCGGCTCGAGGCTCGGCTCAGTACTCGGCTATGGGCTCGCCTCTAGGCTGGGCTCTGGGCTCGGTTCGGCTCTAGGCTGGGCTCGGGGCTCGGATCTGGGTTCGGCTCTGGACTCGGCTCGCCTCGGCTCTAGGCTGGGCTTGGGGATTGTCTCGGGGCTCGTCTCGAGGCTGGGCTCTGGGCTCTGTGCTCGGCTGGGCTCGGGGCTCGGCTCGAGTCTCGGCTCAATACTCGGCTCTGGGCTCGCATCTAGGCTGGGCTCTGGGCTCGGCTCTGGGCTTATCTGCAATCGGCTTTGGGTTGGGCTCAGGTATCGGCTCTGCTCTTGGCTCGGCTCGAGGCTCAGATCGCGCCTGAACCTGGGCTCGGCTCTGGACACGGCTCGGCTGTAGGCTGGGCTAGGGGCTCGGATCTGGGTTCGGCTCTGGACTCGGCTCGCCTCGGCTCTAGGCTGGGCTTGGGGATTGTCTCGGGGCTCGTCTCGAGGCTCGGCTCTGGGCTCTGTGCTCGGCTGGGCTCGGGGCTCGGCTCGAGCCTCGACTCTGGTTTAGGCTCTGGACTCTGCTCGCCTCGGCTCTAGGCTGGGCTTGGGGATTGTCTCGGGGCTCGTCTCGAGGCTCGGCTCTGTGCTCTGTGTTCGGCTGGGCTCGGGGCTCGACTCGAGGTTCGGCTCTGGGCTCGGCTCTAGGCTGGGCTCTAGCCTAAGCTCGGCTATAGTCTGGGCTCGGGGCTCAGATCTGGGTTCGGCTCTGGGCTCTAGCCTCGGCTCGTCTCAAGGCTGGGCTTGGGGATTGTCTCGGGGCTCGTCTCGAGGCTCGGCTCTGGGCTCTGTGCTCGGCTGGGCTCGGGGCTCGGCTCGAGGCTCGGCTCTGGGCTCGGCTCTAGGCTGGGCTCGGGGCTCGTATATGGGTTCGGCTCTGGACTCGGCTCGCCTCGGCTCTAGGCTGGGCTTGGGGATTGTCTCGGGGCTCGTCTCGAGGCTCGGCTCTGGGCTCTGTGCTCGGCTGGGCTCGGGGCTCGGCTCGAGGCTCGGCTCTGGGCTCCGCTCTGGACTCAGCTCGAGGCTGGGCTCGAGGCTCGGCTCTTGGATTGTCTTCTCTCGGCTTTGGTCTGAGCTCAGGGATTGGCTCTACTCTTAGCTCGGCTCGAGGCTCAGGTCGCGCCCGACTCTCGGCTCGGCTCTGGGCTCTGTGCTCGGCTGGGCTCGGGGCTCGGCTCGAGGCTCGGCTCTGGGCTCGGCTCTAGGCTGGTCTCTAGCCTCGGCTCGGCTCTAGGCTCTGCTCATTGCTCGGCTCTGGGCTCGGGTCTTGACACGGATCTAGGCTGGGCTCGAGGCTCGGCTCTGGGCTTGTCTGCTCTCGGCTCTAGGCTGCGCTCGTGGCTCTGCTCTGGGCTCGTCTCTGGACTCGGTTCTAGGCTGGGCTCGAGGCTCGGCTCTGGGATCGGCTCGGCTCTAGGCTGGGCTCGGGGCTCGGATCTGGGTTCGGCTCTGGACTCGGCTCGCCTCTGATCTAGGCTGGGCTTGGGGATTGTCTCGGGGCTCGTCTTGAGCATCTGCTATTGGCTCTGTGCTCGGCTGGGCTCGGGGCTCGGCTCGAGGCTCGGCTCTGGGCTTATCTGCAATCGGCTTTGGCTTGGGCTCAGGTATCGGCTCTGCTCTTGGCTCGGCTCGAGGCTCAGATCGCGCCTGAACCTGGGCTCGGCTCTGGACTCGGCTCGGCTCTAGGTTAGGCTCTGGGCTCGGCTCTAGGCTGGGCTCTGGCCTCGGCTCGGCTCTAGGCTCTGCTCGTGGCTCGGCTCTGGGCTCGGGTCTGGACTCGGATCTAAGCTGGGCTCGAGGCTCGGCTCTGGAGTCGGCTCGGCTCTAGGCTGCGCTCGGGGCTCGGATCTGTGTTCGGCTCTGGACTCGGTTCGACTCGGCTCTAGGCTTGGCTTGGGGATTGTCTCGGTGCTCGTCTCGAGACTCGGATCTGGGCTCGGCTCTAGACTGGGCTCTAGACTGGGCTCTGGCTCGGCTCGGCTCTAGGCTGGGCTCGGGGCTCGGATTTGGGTTCGGCTCTGGACTCGGCTCGCCTCGGCTCTAGGCTGGGCTTGGGGATTGTCTCGGGGCTCGTCTTGAGCATCGGCTATGGGCTCTGTGCTCGGCTGGGCTCGGGGCTCGGCTCGAGGCTCGGCTCTGTGCTCGGCTCTGGACTCGGCTCTAGGCTGGGCTCGAGGCTCGGCTCTGGGTTCGGCTCTGGACTCGGCTCGCCTCGGCTCTAGGCTGGGCTTGGGGATTGTCTCGGGGCTCGTCTCGAGGCTCGGCTCTGGGCTCGGCTCTAGGCTGTGCTCTGGGCTCGGCTCGGCTCTAGGCTGGGCTCGGGTCTCGGATCTGGATTCGGCTCTCGACTCGGCTCGCCTCGGCTCTAGGCTGGGCTTGGGGATTGTCTCGGGGCTCGTCTCGAGGCTCGGCTGTGGGCTCTGTGCTCGGCTGGGCTCGGGGCTCGGCTCGAGGTTCGGCTCTGGGCTCTGCTCTAGGCTGGGCTCTAGCCTCGGTTCGGCTCTAGGCTGGGCTCGGGGCTCGGATCTGTGTTCGGCTCTGGACTCGGCTCGCCTCGGCTCTAGGCTGGGCTTGGGGATTGTCTCGGGGCTCGTCTTGAGCATCGGCTATGGGCTCTGTGCTCGGCTGGGCTCGGGGCTCGGCTCGAGGCTCGGCTCTGGGCTCGGCTCTGGACTCAGATCGAGGCTGGGCTCGAGGCTCGGCTCTTGGCTTGTCTTCTCTCGGCTTTGTTCTGAGCTCAGGGATCGGCTCTACTCTTAGCTCGGCTCGAGGCTCAGGTCGCGCCCGACTCTCGGCTCTGCTCTGGGCTCTGTGCTCGGCTGAGCTCGGGGCTCGGCTCGAGGCTAGGCTCTGGGCTCGGCTCTAGGCTGGGCTCTGGCCTCGGCTCGGCTCTAGGATCTGCTCGTGGCTCGGCTCTGGGCTCAGGTCTGGACTCGGATCTAAGCTGGGCTCGAGGCTCGGCTCTGGAGTCGGCTCGGCTCTAGGCTGGGCTCGGGGCTCGGATCTGGGTTCGGCTCTGGACTCGGTTCGACTCGGCTCTAGGCTGGCCTTGGGGATTGTCTCGGGGCTCGTCTCGAGACTCGGATCTGGGCTCGGCTCTAGACTGGGCTCTAGACTGGGCTCTGGCTCGGCTCGGCTCTAGGCTGGGCTCGGGGCTCGGATTTGGGTTCGGCTCTGGACTCGGCTCGCCTCGGCTCTAGGCTGGGCTTGGGGATTGTCTCGGGGCTCGTCTTGAGCATCGGCTGTGGGCTCTGTGCTCGGCTGGGCTCGGGGCTCGGCTCGAGGCTCGGCTCTGTGCTCGGCTCTGGACTCGGCTCTAGGCTGGGCTCGAGGCTCGGCTCTGGGTTCGGCTCTGGACTCGGCTCGCCTCGGCTGTAGGCTGGGCTTGGGGATTGTCTCGGGGCTCGTCTCGAGGCTCGGCTCTGGGCTCGGCTCTAGGCTGTGCTCTGGGCTCGGCTCGGCTCTAGGCTGGGCTCGGGTCTCGGATCTGGGTTCGGCTCTGGACTCGGCTCGCCTCGGCTCTAGGCTGGGCTTGGGGATTGTCTCGGGGCTCGTCTCGAGGCTCGGCTCTGGGCTCTGTGCTCGGCTGGGCTCGGGGCTCGGCTCGAGGTTCGGCTCTGGGCTCTGCTCTAGGCTGGGCTCTAGCCTCGGTTTGGCTCTAGGCTGGGCTCGGGGCTCGGATCTGTGTTCGGCTCTGGACTCGGCTCGCCTCGGCTCTAGGCTGGGCTTGGGGATTGTCTCGGGGCTCGTCTTGAGGCTCGGCTGTGGGCTCTGTGCTCGGCTGGGCTCGGGGCTCGGCTCAAGGTTCGGCTCTGGGCTCTGCTCTAGGCTGGGCTCTAGCCTCGGTTCGGCTCTAGGCTGGGCTCGGGTCTCGGATCTGTGTTCAGTTCTGGACTCGGCTTGCCTCGGCTCTAGGCTGGGCTTGGGGATTGTCTCGGGGCACGTCTCGAGGCTCGGCTCTGTGCTCTGTGTTCGGCTGGGCTCGGGGCTCGGCTCGAGGCTCGGCTCTGTGCTCGGCTCTGGACTCGGCTCTAGGCTGGGCTCGAGTCTCGGCTCTGGGCTTGTCTGCAATCGGCTTTGGGTTGGGCTCAGGTATCGGCTCTGCTCTTGGCTCTGCTCGAGTCTCAGATCGCGCCTGAATCTGGGCTCGGCTCTGGACTCGGCTCTTCTCTAGGCTGGGCTCGGGGCTCGGCTCGAGGTTCGGCTCTGGGCTTGGCTCTAGGCTGGGCTCCAGCCTCGGCTCGGCTCTAGGCTGGGCTCGGGGCTCGGATCTGGGTTCGGCTCTGGACTCGGCTCGCCTCGGCTCTAGGCTGGGCTTGGGGATTGTCTCGGGGCTCGTCTCGAGGCTCGGCTCTGGGCTCTGTGCTCGGCTGGGCTCGGGGCTCGGCTCGAGGCTCGGCTCTGGACTCGGCTCTAGGCTCGGCTCTAGACTGTGCTCTGGCTCGGCTCGCCTCTATGCTGGGCTCGGGGCTCGGATCTGGGTTCGGCTCTGGACTCGGCTCGCCTCGGCTCTAGGCTGGGCTTGGGGATTGTCTCGGGGCTCGTCTTGAGCATCGGCTATGGGCTCTGTGCTCGGCTGGGCTCGGGGCTCGGCTCGAGGCTCGGCTCTGGGCTCGGCTCTGGACTCAGATCGAGGCTGGGCTCGAGGCTCGGCTCTTGGCTTGTCTTCTCTCGGCTTTGGTCTGAGCTCAGGGATCGGCTCTACTCTTAGCTCGGCTCGAGGCTCAGGTCGCGCCCGACTCTCGGCTCTGCTCTGGGCTCTGTGCTCGGCTGAGCTCGGGGCTCGGCTCGAGGCTCGGCTCTGGGCTCGGCTCTAGGCTTGGCTCTGGCCTCGGCTCGGCTGTAGGCTCTGCTCGTGGCTCGGCTCTGGGCTCGGGTCTGGACTCGGATCTAAGCTGGGCTCGAGGCTCGGCTCTTGGCTTGTCTGCTCTCGGCTCTAGGCTGGGCTAGTGGATCTGCACTTGGCTCGTCTCTTGACTCGGTTCTAGGCTGGGCTCGAGGCTCGGCTCTGGACTCGGCTCGGCTCTAGGCTGGGCTCGGGGCTCGGATCTGGGTTCGGCTCTGGACTCGGCTCGCCTCGGCTCTAGGCTGGGCTTGGGGATTGTCTCGGGGCTCGTCTCGAGGTTCGGCTCTGGGCTCGGCTCTAGGCTGGGCTCTAGCCTCGGCTCGGCTCTAGGCTCTGCTCGTGGCTCTGCTCTGGGCTCGTCTCTGGACTCGGTTCTAGGCTGGGGTCGAGGCTCGGTTCTGGACTCGGCTCGGCTCTAGGATGGGCTCGGGTCTCGGATCTGTGTTCGGCTCTGTACTCGGCTCGACTCGGCTCTAGGCTGGGCTTGGGGATTGTCTCGGGGCTCGTCTCGAGGCTGGGCTCTGGGCTCTGTGCTCGGCTGGGCTCGGGGCTCGGCTCGAGGTTCGGCTCTGGGCTCGGCTCTAGGCTGGGCTCTAGCCTCGGCTCGGCTCTAGGCTGGGCTCGGGGCTCGGATCTGGGTTCGGCTCTGGACTCGGCTCGCCTCGGCTCTAGGCTGGGCTTGGGGATTGTCTCGGGTCTCGTCTCGAGGCTCGGCTCTGGGCTCTGTGCTCGGCTGGGCTCGGGGCTCGGCTCGAGGCTCGGCCCAGTACTCGACTATGGGCTCGCCTCTAGGCTGGGCTCTGGGCACGGTTCGGCTCTAGGCTGGGCTCGGGGCTCGGCTCGAGGCTCGGCTCAGTACTCGGCTATGGGCTCGCCTCTAGGCTGGGCTCTGGGCTCGGTTCGGCTCTAGGCTGGGCTCGGGGCTCGGATCTGGGTTCGGCTCTGGACTCGGCTCGCCTCGGCTCTAGGCTGGGCTTGGGGATTGTCTCGGGGCTCGTCTCGAGGCTGGGCTCTGGGCTCTGTGCTCGGCTGGGCTCGGGGCTCGGCTCGAGTCTCGGCTCAATACTCGGCTCTGGGCTCGCATCTAGGCTGGGCTCTGGGCTCGGCTCTGGGCTTATCTGCAATCGGCTTTGGGTTGGGCTCAGGTATCGGCTCTGCTCTTGGCTCGGCTCGAGGCTCAGATCGCGCCTGAACCTGGGCTCGGCTCTGGACACGGCTCGGCTGTAGGCTGGGCTAGGGGCTCGGATCTGGGTTCGGCTCTGGACTCGGCTCGCCTCGGCTCTAGGCTGGGCTTGGGGATTGTCTCGGGGCTCGTCTCGAGGCTCGGCTCTGGGCTCTGTGCTCGGCTGGGCTCGGGGCTCGGCTCGAGCCTCGACTCTGGTTTAGGCTCTGGACTCTGCTCGCCTCGGCTCTAGGCTGGGCTTGGGGATTGTCTCGGGGCTCGTCTCGAGGCTCGGCTCTGTGCTCTGTGTTCGGCTGGGCTCGGGGCTCGACTCGAGGTTCGGCTCTGGGCTCGGCTCTAGGCTGGGCTCTAGCCTAAGCTCGGCTATAGTCTGGGCTCGGGGCTCAGATCTGGGTTCGGCTCTGGGCTCTAGCCTCGGCTCGTCTCAAGGCTGGGCTTGGGGATTGTCTCGGGGCTCGTCTCGAGGCTCGGCTCTGGGCTCTGTGCTCGGCTGGGCTCGGGGCTCGGCTCGAGGCTCGGCTCTGGGCTCGGCTCTAGGCTGGGCTCGGGGCTCGTATATGGGTTCGGCTCTGGACTCGGCTCGCCTCGGCTCTAGGCTGGGCTTGGGGATTGTCTCGGGGCTCGTCTCGAGGCTCGGCTCTGGGCTCTGTGCTCGGCTGGGCTCGGGGCTCGGCTCGAGGCTCGGCTCTGGGCTCCGCTCTGGACTCAGCTCGAGGCTGGGCTCGAGGCTCGGCTCTTGGATTGTCTTCTCTCGGCTTTGGTCTGAGCTCAGGGATTGGCTCTACTCTTAGCTCGGCTCGAGGCTCAGGTCGCGCCCGACTCTCGGCTCGGCTCTGGGCTCTGTGCTCGGCTGGGCTCGGGGCTCGGCTCGAGGCTCGGCTCTGGGCTCGGCTCTAGGCTGGTCTCTAGCCTCGGCTCGGCTCTAGGCTCTGCTCATTGCTCGGCTCTGGGCTCGGGTCTTGAGACGGATCTAGGCTGGGCTCGAGGCTCGGCTCTGGGCTTGTCTGCTCTCGGCTCTAGGCTGCGCTCGTGGCTCTGCTCTGGGCTCGTCTCTGGACTCGGTTCTAGGCTGGGCTCGAGGCTCGGCTCTGGGATCGGCTCGGCTCTAGGCTGGGCTCGGGGCTCGGATCTGGGTTCGGCTCTGGACTCGGCTCGCCTCGGATCTAGGCTGGGCTTGGGGATTGTCTCGGGGCTCGTCTTGAGCATCTGCTATTGGCTCTGTGCTCGGCTGGGCTCGGGGCTCGGCTCGAGGCTCGGCTCTGGGCTTATCTGCAATCGGCTTTGGCTTGGGCTCAGGTATCGGCTCTGCTCTTGGCTCGGCTCGAGGCTCAGATCGCGCCTGAACCTGGGCTCGGCTCTGGACTCGGCTCGGCTCTAGGTTAGGCTCTGGGCTCGGCTCTAGGCTGGGCTCTGGCCTCGGCTCGGCTCTAGGCTCTGCTCGTGGCTCGGCTCTGGGCTCGGGTCTGGACTCGGATCTAAGCTGGGCTCGAGGCTCGGCTCTGGAGTCGGCTCGGCTCTAGGCTGCGCTCGGGGCTCGGATCTGTGTTCGGCTCTGGACTCGGTTCGACTCGGCTCTAGGCTGGGCTTGGGGATTGTCTCGGTGCTCGTCTCGAGACTCGGATCTGGGCTCGGCTCTAGACTGGGCTCTAGACTGGGCTCTGGCTCGGCTCGGCTCTAGGCTGGGCTCGGGGCTCGGATTTGGGTTCGGCTCTGGACTCGGCTCGCCTCGGCTCTAGGCTGGGCTTGGGGATTGTCTCGGGGCTCGTCTTGAGCATCGGCTATGGGCTCTGTGCTCGGCTGGGCTCGGGGCTCGGCTCGAGGCTCGGCTCTGTGCTCGGCTCTGGACTCGGCTCTAGGCTGGGCTCGAGGCTCGGCTCTGGGTTCGGCTCTGGACTCGGCTCGCCTCGGCTCTAGGCTGGGCTTGGGGATTGTCTCGGGGCTCGTCTCGAGGCTCGGCTCTGGGCTCGGCTCTAGGCTGTGCTCTGGGCTCGGCTCGGCTCTAGGCTGGGCTCGGGTCTCGGATCTGGATTCGGCTCTCGACTCGGCTCGCCTCGGCTCTAGGCTGGGCTTGGGGATTGTCTCGGGGCTCGTCTCGAGGCTCGGCTGTGGGCTCTGTGCTCGGCTGGGCTCGGGGCTCGGCTCGAGGTTCGGCTCTGGGCTCTGCTCTAGGCTGGGCTCTAGCCTCGGTTCGGCTCTAGGCTGGGCTCGGGGCTCGGATCTGTGTTCGGCTCTGGACTCGGCTCGCCTCGGCTCTAGGCTGGGCTTGGGGATTGTCTCGGGGCTCGTCTTGAGCATCGGCTATGGGCTCTGTGCTCGGCTGGGCTCGGGGCTCGGCTCGAGGCTCGGCTCTGGGCTCGGCTCTGGACTCAGATCGAGGCTGGGCTCGAGGCTCGGCTCTTGGCTTGTCTTCTCTCGGCTTTGTTCTGAGCTCAGGGATCGGCTCTACTCTTAGCTCGGCTCGAGGCTCAGGTCGCGCCCGACTCTCGGCTCTGCTCTGGGCTCTGTGCTCGGCTGAGCTCGGGGCTCGGCTCGAGGCTAGGCTCTGGGCTCGGCTCTAGGCTGGGCTCTGGCCTCGGCTCGGCTCTAGGATCTGCTCGTGGCTCGGCTCTGGGCTCAGGTCTGGACTCGGATCTAAGCTGGGCTCGAGGCTCGGCTCTGGAGTCGGCTCGGCTCTAGGCTGGGCTCGGGGCTCGGATCTGGGTTCGGCTCTGGACTCGGTTCGACTCGGCTCTAGGCTGGCCTTGGGGATTGTCTCGGGGCTCGTCTCGAGACTCGGATCTGGGCTCGGCTCTAGACTGGGCTCTAGACTGGGCTCTGGCTCGGCTCGGCTCTAGGCTGGGCTCGGGGCTCGGATTTGGGTTCGGCTCTGGACTCGGCTCGCCTCGGCTCTAGGCTGGGCTTGGGGATTGTCTCGGGGCTCGTCTTGAGCATCGGCTATGGGCTCTGTGCTCGGCTGGGCTCGGGGCTCGGCTCGAGGCTCGGCTCTGTGCTCGGCTCTGGACTCGGCTCTAGGCTGGGCTCGAGGCTCGGCTCTGGGTTCGGCTCTGGACTCGGCTCGCCTCGGCTCTAGGCTGGGCTTGGGGATTGTCTCGGGGCTCGTCTCGAGGCTCGGCTCTGGGCTCGGCTCTAGGCTGTGCTCTGGGCTCGGCTCGGCTCTAGGCTGGGCTCGGGTCTCCGATCTGGGTTCGGCTCTGGACTCGGCTCGCCTCGGCTCTAGGCTGGGCTTGGGGATTGTCTCGGGGCTCGTCTCGAGGCTCGGCTCTGGGCTCTGTGCTCGGCTGGGCTCGGGGCTCGGCTCGAGGTTCGGCTCTGGGCTCTGCTCTAGGCTGGGCTCTAGCCTCGGTTTGGCTCTAGGCTGGGCTCGGGGCTCGGATCTGTGTTCGGCTCTGGACTCGGCTCGCCTCGGCTCTAGGCTGGGCTTGGGGATTGTCTCGGGGCTCGTCTTGAGGCTCGGCTGTGGGCTCTGTGCTCGGCTGGGCTCGGGGCTCGGCTCAAGGTTCGGCTCTGGGCTCTGCTCTAGGCTGGGCTCTAGCCTCGGTTCGGCTCTAGGCTGGGCTCGGGTCTCGGATCTGTGTTCAGTTCTGGACTCGGCTTGCCTCGGCTCTAGGCTGGGCTTGGGGATTGTCTCGGGGCACGTCTCGAGGCTCGGCTCTGTGCTCTGTGTTCGGCTGGGCTCGGGGCTCGGCTCGAGGCTCGGCTCTGTGCTCGGCTCTGGACTCGGCTCTAGGCTGGGCTCGAGTCTCGGCTCTGGGCTTGTCTGCAATCGGCTTTGGGTTGGGCTCAGGTATCGGCTCTGCTCTTGGCTCTGCTCGAGTCTCAGATCGCGCCTGAATCTGGGCTCGGCTCTGGACTCGGCTCTTCTCTAGGCTGGGCTCGGGGCTCGGCTCGAGGTTCGGCTCTGGGCTTGGCTCTAGGCTGGGCTCCAGCCTCGGCTCGGCTCTAGGCTGGGCTCGGGGCTCGGATCTGGGTTCGGCTCTGGACTCGGCTCGCCTCGGCTCTAGGCTGGGCTTGGGGATTGTCTCGGGGCTCGTCTCGAGGCTCGGATCTGGGCTCTGTGCTCGGCTGGGCTCGGGGCTCGGCTCGAGGCTCGGCTCTGGACTCGGCTCTAGGCTCGGCTCTAGACTGTGCTCTGGCTCGGCTCGCCTCTATGCTGGGCTCGGGGCTCGGATCTGGGTTCGGCTCTGGACTCGGCTCGCCTCGGCTCTAGGCTGGGCTTGGGGATTGTCTCGGGGCTCGTCTTGAGCATCGGCTATGGGCTCTGTGCTCGGCTGGGCTCGGGGCTCGGCTCGAGGCTCGGCTCTGGGCTCGGCTCTGGACTCAGATCGAGGCTGGGCTCGAGGCTCGGCTCTTGGCTTGTCTTCTCTCGGCTTTGGTCTGAGCTCAGGGATCGGCTCTACTCTTAGCTCGGCTCGAGGCTCAGGTCGCGCCCGACTCTCGGCTCTGCTCTGGGCTCTGTGCTCGGCTGAGCTCGGGGCTCGGCTCGAGGCTCGGCTCTGGGCTCGGCTCTAGGCTTGGCTCTGGCCTCGGCTCGGCTGTAGGCTCTGCTCGTGGCTCGGCTCTGGGCTCGGGTCTGGACTCGGATCTAAGCTGGGCTCGAGGCTCGGCTCTTGGCTTGTCTGCTCTCGGCTCTAGGCTGGGCTAGTGGATCTGCACTTGGCTCGTCTCTTGACTCGGTTCTAGGCTGGGCTCGAGGCTCGGCTCTGGACTCGGCTCGGCTCTAGGCTGGGCTCGGGGCTCGGATCTGGGTTCGGCTCTGGACTCGGCTCGCCTCGGCTCTAGGCTGGGCTTGGGGATTGTCTCGGGGCTCGTCTCGAGGTTCGGCTCTGGGCTCGGCTCTAGGCTGGGCTCTAGCCTCGGCTCGGCTCTAGGCTGGGCTTGGGGCTCGGATCTGGGTTCGGCTCTGGACTCGGCTCGCCTCGGCTCTAGGCTGGGCTTGGGGATTGTCTCGGGGCTCGTCTCGAGGCTCGGCTCTGGGCTCTGTGCTCGGCTGGGCTTGGGGCTCGGCTCGAGGCTCGGCTCTGGGCTCGGCTCTAGGCTGGGCTCTAGCCTCGGCTCGGCTCTAGGCTCTGCTCGTTGCTCGGCTCTGGACTCGGGTCTGGACACGGATCTAGGCTGGGCTCGAGGCTCGGCTCTGGGCTTGTCTGCTCTCGGCTCTAAGCTGGGCTCGTGGCTCTGCTCTGGGCTCGTCTCTGGACTCGGTTCTAGGCTGGGCTCGAGGCTCGGCTCTGGGATCGGCTCGGCTCTAGGCTGGGCTTGGGGCTCGGATCTGGGTTCGGCTCTGGACTCATCTCTAGGCTGGGCTCGAGGCTCGGCTCAGGGCTTGTCTGCTCTCGGCTTTGAGCTGGGCTCAGGGATCTGCTCTGCTCTTGTCTCGGCTCGAGGCTCCGATCGCGCCCGACTCTGGGCTCTGCTCTGGACTCGGCTCGGCTCTAGGCTGCGCTTGGGGCTCGGATCTGGGTTCGGCTCTGGACTCGGCTCTAGGCTGTGCTCTGGGCTCGGCTCGGCTCTAGGCTGGGCTCGGGTCTCGGATCTGGGTTAGGCTCTGGACTCGGCTCGCCTCGGCTCTAGGCTGGGCTTGGGATTGTCTCGGGGCTCGTCTCGAGGCTCGGCTCTGGGCTCTGTGCTCGGCTGGGCTCGGGGCTCGGCTCGAGCCTCGACTATGGTTTCGGCTCTGGACTCGGCTCGCCTCGGCTCTAGACTGGGCTTGGGGATTGTCTCGGGGCTCGTCTCGAGGCTCGGCTCTGGGCTCTGTGCTCGGCTGGGCTCGGGGCTCGGCTCGGGGCTCTGCTCTGTGCTCGGCTCTGGCCTCGGTTCTAGGCTGGGCTCGAGGCTCGGCTCTGGGTATGTCTGCAATCGGCTTTGGGTTAGGCTCAGGTATCGGCTCTGCTCTTGGCTCGGCTCGAGGCTCAGATCGCGCCTGAACCTGGGCTCGGCTCTGGACTCGGCTCTTCATTAGGCTGGGCTCGGGGATCGGATCTGGGTTCGGCTCTGGACTCGGCTCGCCTCGGCTCTAGGCTGGGCTTGGGGATTGTCTCGGGTCTCGTCTTGAGGCTCGGCTCTGGGCTCTGTGCTCGGCTGGGCTCGGGGCTCGGCTCGAGGCTCTGCTCTGGGCTCGGCTCTAGGCTGGGCTCTAGACTGGGCTCTGGCTCGGCTCGCCTCTAGGCTGGGCTCGGGGCTCGGATCTGGGTTCGGCTCTGGACTCGGCTCGCCTCGGCTCTAGGCTGGGCTTGGGGATTGTCTGGGGGCTCGTCTTGAGGCTCGGCTCTGGGCTCTGTGCTCGGCTGGGCTCGGGTCTCTGCTCGAGGCTCGGCTCTGGCACGCCTCTAGGCTGTGCTTTTGGCTCGGGTCTCGGCTCGAGGCTCGTCTCTAAGTTGTGCTCTGGGTTCGGCTCGGCTCTAGGCTGACCTCAGGGCTCGGATCTGGGTTCGGCTCTGGACTCGGCTCGCCTCGGCCCATCGCTGGGCTGGGCTTGGGGATTGTCTCGGGGCTCGTCTTGAGGCTCGGCTCTGGACTCTGTGCTCGGCTGGGCTCGGGGCTCGGCTCGAGGCTCGGCTAGATGCTCGGCTCTGGGCTCGCATCTAGGCTGTGCTCTGGCCTCGGGGCTCGGCTCGAGGCTCGTCTCTAGGCTGTGCTCTGGGTTCGGCTCGGCTCTATGCTGGGCTCGGGGCTCGGATCTCGGTTCGGCTCTGGACTCGGCTCGCCTCGGCTCTAGGCTGGGCTTGGGGATTGTCTCGGGGCTCGTCTCGAGGCTCGGCTCTGGGCTCTGTGCTCGGCTGGGCTCGGGCTCGGCTCGAGGCTTGGCTCAATACTCGGCTCTGGGCTTGTCTTCTCTCGGCTTTGAGCTGAGCTCAGGGATCGGCTCTGCTCTTGGCTCGGCTCGAGGCTCAGCTCGCGCCCGACTCTCGGCTCGGCTCTGGACTCGGCTCGGCTCTAGTCTGGTCTCGGGGCTCGGATCTGGGTTTGGCTCTGGACTCGGCTCTCCTCGGCTCTAGGCTTGGCTTGGGTATTGTCTCGGGTCTCGTCTCGAGGCTCGGCTCTGGCTCTGTGCTCGGCTGGGCTCGGGGCTCGGCTCGAGGCTCGGCTCAATACTCGGCTCTGGGCTCGCGTCTAGGATGGGCTCTTAGCTCGGCTCGGCTCTAGGCTGGTCTCGGGGCTCGGATCTGGGTTCGGCTCTGGACTCGGCTCGCCTCGGCTCTAGGCTTGGCTTGGGTATTGTCTCGGGTCTCGTCTCGAGGCTCGGCTCCGGCTCTGTGCTCGGCTGGGCTCGGGGCTCGGCTCGAGGCTCGGCTCAATACTCAGCTCTGGGCTCGCGTTTAGGATGGGCTCTTAGCTCGGCTCGGCTCTAGGCTGGGCTCGGGGCTCGGATCTGGGTTCGGCTCTGGACTCGGCTCGCCTCGGCTCTAGGCTGGGCTTGGGGATTGTCTCGGGGCTCGTCTCGAGGCTCGCCTCTGGGCTCTGTGCTCGGCTGGGCTCGGGGCTCGGCTCGAGGCTCGGCTCTGGGCTCTGCTCTGGACTCGGCTCGGCTCTAGGCTGGGCTCGGGGCTCGGATCTGGGTTCGGCTCTGGACTCGGCTCGCCTCGGCTCTAGGCTGGGCTTGGGGATTGTCTCGGGGCTCGTCTCGAGGCTCGGCTCTGGGCTCTGTGCTCGGCTGGGCTCGGGGCTCGGCTCGAGGCTCGGTTGTGGGCTCGGCTTTAGGCTGGGCTCTGGGATCGGCTCGGCTCTAGGCTCTGCTCGTTGCTCTGCTCTGTGCTCGGCTCTGGACTCGGTTCTAGGCTGGGCTCGAGGCTCGGCTCTGGGCTTGTCTGCAATCGGCTTTGGGTTAGGCTCAGGTATCGGCTCTGCTCTTGTCTCGGCTCGAGGCTTAGATCGCGCCTGAACCTGGGCACGGCTCTGGACTCGGCTCGTCTCTAGGCTGGGCTCGGGGCTCTGACCTGGGTTCGACTCTGGACTCGGCTCGCCTCGGCTCTAGGCTGGGCTTGGGGATTGTCTCGGGGCTCATCTCGAGGCTCGGCTCTGGGCTCTGTGCTCGGCTGGGCTCGGGGCTCGGCTCGAGGCTCGGCTCTGGGCTCGGCTCTAGGCTGGGCTCGGGGCTCGGCTCTGGACTCGGCTCGGCTCTAGGCTGGGCTCGGGGCTCGGATCTGTCTTCGGCTCTGGACTCGGTTCGACTCGGCTCTAGGCTGGGCTTGGGGATTGTCTCGGGGCTCGTCTCGAGTCTCGGATCTGTGCTCGGCTCTAGGCTGGTCTCTAGACTGGGCTCTGGCTCGGCTCGGCTCTAGGCTGGGCTCGGGGCTCGGATTTGGGTTCGGCTCTGGACTCGGCTCGCCTCGGCTCTAGGCTGGGCTTGGGGATTGTGTCGGGGCTCGTCTCGAGGCTCGGCTCTGTGCTCTGTGCTCGGCTGGGCTCGGTGCTCGGCTCGAGGCTCGGCTCTGGGCTCGGCTCTAGGCTGGGCTCTAGCCTCGGCTCGGCTCTAGGCTGGGCTCGGGGCTCGGATCTGGTTTCGGCTCTGGACTCGGCTCGCCTCGGCTCTAGGCTGGGCTTGGGGATTGTCTCGGGGCTCGTCTCGAGGCTCGGCTCTAGGCTCTGTGCTCGGCTGGGCTCGGGGCTCGGCTCGAGGCTCGGCTCTGGGCTCGGCTCTAGGCTGGGCTCTAGCCTCGGCTCGGCTCTAGGCTCTGCTCGTTGCTCGGCTCTGGGCTCGGCTCTGGACACGGATCTAGGCTGGGCTCGAGGCTCGGCTCTGGGCTTGTCTGCTCTCGGCTCTAGGCTGGGCTCGTGGCTCTGCTCTGGGCTCGTCTCTGGACTCGGTTCTAGGCTGGGCTCGAGGCTCGGCTCTGGGATCGGCTCGGCTCTAAGCTGGGCTCGGGCTCGGATCTGGGTTCGGCTCTGGACTCGGCTCGCCTCGGCTCTAGGCTGGGCTTGGGGATTGTCTCGGGGCTCGTCTCGAGGCTCGGCTCTGTGCTCTGTGCTCGGCTGGGCTCGGGGCTCGGCTCGAGGCTCGGCTCTGGGCTCGGCTCTGGACTCGGCTCTAGGCTGGGCTCGAGGCTCGGCTCAGGGCTTGTCTGCTCTCGGCTTTGAGCTGGGCTCAGGGATCAGCTCTGCTCTTGGCTCGGCTCGAGGCTCCGATCGCGCCCGACTCTGGGCTCTGCTCTGGACTCGGCTCGGCCCTAGGCTGCGCTTGGGGCTCGGATCTGGGTTCGGCTCTGGACTCGGCTCGCCTCGGCTCTAGTCTGGGCTTGGGGATTGTCTAGGGGCTCGTCTCGAGGCTCGGCTCTGGGCTCTGTGCTCGGCTGGGCTCGGGGCTCGGCTCGAGGCTCGGCTCTGGGCTCGGCTCTAGGCTGGGCTCTAGACTGGGCTCTGGCTCGGCTCGTCTCTAGGCTGGGCTCGGGGCTCGGATTTGGGTTCGGCTCTGGACTCGGCTCGCCTCGGCTCTAGACTGGGCTTGGGGATTGTCTCGGGGCTCGTCTCGAGGCTCGGCTCTGTGCTCTGTGCTCGGCTGGGCTCGGGGCCCGGCTCGAGGCTCGGCTCTGGGCTCGGCTCTAGGCTGGGCTCTGGCCTCGGCTCGGCTCTAGGCTCTGCTCTGGCTCGGCTCTGGTCTCGGGTCTGGACTCGGATCTAAGCTGGGCTCGAGGCTCGGCTCTGGGCTTGTCTGCTCTCGGCTCTAGGCTGGGCTAGTGGATCTGCTCTTGGCTCGTCTCTTGACTCGGTTCTAGGCTGGGCGGGAGGCTCGGCTCTGGACTCGGCTCGGCTCTAGGCTGGGCTCGGGGCTCGGATCTGTCTTCGGCTCTGGACTCGGCTCGACTCGGCTCTAGGCTGGGCTTGGGTATTGTCTCGGGGATCGTCTCGAGGCTCGGATCTGTGCTCGGCTCTATGCTGGGCTCTAGACTGGGCTCTGGCTCGGCTCGGCTCTAGGCTGGGCTCGGGCCTCGGATTTGGGTTCGGCTCTGGACTCGGCTCGCCTCGGCTCTAGGCTGGGCTTGGGGATTGTCTCGGGGCTCGTCTCGAGGCTCGGCTCTGTGCTCTGTGTTCGGCTGGGCTCGGGGCTCGGCTCGAGGTTCGGCTCTGGGCTCGGCTCTAGGCTGGGCTCTAGCCTCGGCTCGGCTCTAGGCTGGGCTCGTTGCTCGGCTCTGGGCTCGGCTCTGGACAAGGATCTAGGCTGGGCTCGAGGCTCGGCTCTGGGCTTGTCTGCTCTCGGCTCTAGGCTGGGCTCGTGGCTCTGCTCTGGGCTCGTCTCTGGACTCGGTTCTAGGCTGGGCTCGAGGCTCGGCTCTGGGATCGGCTCGGCTCTAGGCTGGGCTCGGGGCTCGGATCTGGGTTCGGCTCTGGACTCGGCTCGCCTCGGCTCTAGGCTGGGCTTGGGGATTGTCTCGGGGCTCGTCTCGAGGCTCGGCTCTGTGCTCTGTGCTCGGCTGGGCTCGGGTCTCGGCTCGAGGCTCGGCTCTGGGCTCGGCTCTGGACTCGGCTCTAGGCTGGGCTCGAGGCTCGGCTCAGGGCTTGTCTGCTCTCGGCTTTGAGCTGGGCTCAGGGATCTGCTCTGCTCTTGGCTCGGCTCGAGGCTCCGATCGCGCCCGACTCTGGGCTCTGCTCTGGACTCGGCTCGGCTCTAGGCTGCGCTTGGGGCTCGGATCTGGGTTCGGCTCTGGACTCGGCTCGCCTCGGCTCTAGGCTGGGCTTGGGGATTGTCTCGGGGCTCGTCTCGAGGCTCGGATCTGGGCTCTGTGCTCGGCTGGGATTGGGGCTCGGCTCGAGGCTCGGATCTGTGCTCGGCTCTAGGCTGGTCTCTAGACTGGGCTCTGGCTCGGCTCGGCTCTAGGCTGGGCTCGGGGCTCGGATTTGGGTTCGGCTCTGGACTCGGCTCGCCTCGGCTCTAGGCTGGGCTTGGGGATTGTCTCGGGGCTCGTCTCGAGGCTCGTCTCTAGGCTCTGTGCTCGGCTGGGCTCGGGGCTCGGCTCGAGGCTCGGCTCTGGGCTCGGCTCTAGGCTGGGCTCTAGCCTCGGCTCGGCTCTAGGCTCTGCTCGTTGCTCGGCTCTGGGCTCGGCTCTGGACACGGATCTAGGCTGGGCTCGAGGCTCGGCTCTGGGCTCGGCTCTGGACTCGGCTCGCCTCGGCTCTAGGCTGGGCTTGGGGATTGTATCGGGGCTCGTATCGAGGCTCGGCTCTGGGCTCTGTGCTCGGCTGGGCGCGGGGCTCGGCTCGAGGCTCGGCTCTGGGCTCGGCTCTACGCTGGGCTCTAGCCTCGGCTCGGCTCTAGGCTGCGCTTGGGGCTCGGATCTTGTTTCGGCTCTGGACTCGGCTCGCCTCGGCTCTAGGCTGGGCTTGGGGATTGTCTCGGGGCTCGTCTCGAGGCTCGGCTCTGTGCTGTGTTTCCGGCTGGGCTCGGGGCTCGGCTCGAGGTTCGGCTCTGGGCTCGGCTCTAGGCTGGGCTCTAGCCTCGGCTCGGCTCTAGACTGGGCTCGGGGCTCGGATCTGGGTTCGGCTCTGGACTCGGCTCGCCTCGGCTCTAGGCTGGGCTTGGGGATTGTCTCGGGGCTCGTCTCGAGGCTCGGCTCTGTGCTCTGTGCTCGGCTGGGCTCGGGGCTCGGCTCGAGGCTCGGCTCTGGGCTCCGCTCTGGAATCGGCTCGGCTCTAGGCTGGGCTCGGGGCTCGGATCTGGGTTCGGCTCTGGACTCGGCTCGCCTCGGCTCTAGGCTGGGCTTGGGGATTGTCTCGGGGCTCGTCTCGAGGCTCGGCTCTGGGCTCTGTGCTCGGCTGGGCTCGGGGTTCGGCTCGAGGCTCGGCTCTGGGCTCGGCTCTGGACTCAGCTCGAGGCTGGGCTCGAGGCTCGGCTCTTGGCTTGTCTTCTCTCGGCTTTGGTCTGAGCTCAGGGATCGGCTCTACTCTTAGCTCGGCTCGAGGCTCAGGTCGCGCCCGACTCTCGGCTCGGCTCTGGGCTCTGTGCTCGGCTGGGCTCGGGGCTCGGCTAGAGGCTCGGCTCTGGGCTCGGCTCTAGGCTCTCCTCGTGGCTCGGCTCTGGGCTCGGGTCTGGACTCGGATCTAAGCTGGGCTCGAGGCTCGGCTCTGGGATTGTCTGCTCTCGGCTCTAGGCTGGGCTAGTGGATCTGCTCTTGGCTCGTCTCTTGACTCGGTTCCAGGCTGGGCTCGAGGCTCGGCTCTGGACTCGGCTCGTCTCTAGTCTGGGCTCGGAGCTCGGATCTGTCTTCGGCTCTGGACTCGGCTCGACTCGGCTCTAGGCTGGGCTTGGGGATTGTCTCGGGGCTCGTCTCGAGGCTCGGATCTGTGCTCGGCTCTAGGCTGGGCTCTAGACTGGGCTCTGGCTCGGCTCGGCTCTAGGCTGTGCTCGGGGCTCGGATTTGGGTTCGGCTCTGGACTCGGCTCGCCTCGGCTCTAGGCTGGGCTTGGGGATTGTCTCGGGGCTCGGCTCGAGGTTCGGCTCTGGGCTCGGCTCTAGGCTGGGCTCTAGCCTCGGCTCGGCTCTAGGCTCTGCTCGTTGCTCGGCTCTGGGCTCGGGTCTGGACACGGATCTAGGCTGGGCTCTTGGCTCGGCTCTGGGCTCGTCTCTGGACTCGGTTCTAGGCTGGGCTCGAGGCTCGGCTCTGGGCTCGGCTCTGGACTCGGCTCTAGGCTGGGCTCGAGGCTCGGCTCAGGGCTTCTCTGCTCTCGGCTTTGAGCTGGGCTCAGGGATCTGCTCTGCTCTTGGCTCGGCTCGAGGCTCCGATCGCGCCCGACTCTGGGCTCTGCTCTGGACTCGGCTCGGCTCTAGGCTGCGCTTGGGGCTCGGATCTGGGTTCGGCTCTGGACTCGGCTCGCCTCGGCTCTAGGCTGGGCTTGGGGATTGTCTCGGGGCTCGTCTCGAGGCTCGGCTCTGGGCTCTGTGCTCGGCTGGGCTCGGGGCTCGGCTCGAGGCTCGGCTCAATACTCGGCTCTGGGCTCGCCTCTAGGCTGGGCTCTGGGCTCGGCTCGGCTCTAGGCTGGGCTCGGGGCTCGGATCTGGGTTCGGCTCTGGACTCGGCTCGCCTCGGCTCTAGGCTGGGCTTGGGGATTGTCTCTGTGCTCGTCTCGAGGGTCGGCTCTGGGTTCTGTGCTCGGCTGGGCTCGGGGTCGGCTCGAGGCTCGGCTCTGGGCTCCGCTCTGGACTCGGCTCGGCTCTAGGCTGGGCTCGGGGCTCGAATTTGGGTTCGGCTCTGGACTCGGCTCGCCTCGGCTCTAGACTGGGCTTGGGGATTGTCTCGGGGCTCGTCTCGAGGCTCGGCTCTGTGCTCTGTGCTCGGCTGGGCTCGGGGCCCGGCTCGAGGCTCGGCTCTGGGCTCGGCTCTAGGCTGGGCTCTGGCCTCTGCTCGGCTCTAGGCTCTGCTCTGGCTCGGCTCTGGTCTCGGGTCTGGACTCGGATCTAAGCTGGGCTCGAGGCTCGGCTCTGGGCTTGTCTGCTCTCGGCTCTAGGCTGGGCTAGTGGATCTGCTCTTGGCTCGTCTCTTGACTCAGTTCTAGGCTGGGCGGGAGGCTCGGCTCTGGACTCGGCTCGGCTCTAGTTTGGGCTCGGGGCTCGGATCTGTCTTCGGCTCTGGACTCGGCTCGACTCGGCTCTAGGCTGGGCTTGGGTATTGTCTCGGGGATCTTCTCGAGGCTCGGATCTGTGCTCGGCTCTAGGCTGGGCTCTAGACTGGGCTCTGGCTCGGCTCGGCTCTAGGCTGGGCTCGGGGCTCGGATTTGGGTTCGGCTCTGGACTCGGCTTGACTCGGCTCTAGGCTGGGCTTGGGGATTGTCTCGGGGCTCGTCTCGAGGCTCGGCTCTGTGCTCTGTGTTCGGCTGGGCTCGGGGCTCGGCTCGAGGTTCGGCTCTGAGCTCGGCTCTAGGCTGGGCTCTAGCCTCGGCTCGGCTCTAGGCTGGGCTCGGGGCTCGGATCTGGGTTCGGCTCTGGACTCGGCTCGCCTCGGCTCTAGGCTGGGCTTGGGGATTGTCTCGGGGCTCGTCTCGAGGCTCGGCTCTGGGCTCTGTGCTCGGCTGGGCTCGGGTCTCGGCTCGAGGCTCGGCTCTGGGCTCGGCTCTAGGCTGGGCTCTAGCCTCGGCTCGGCTCTAGGCTCTGCTCGTTGCTCGGCTCTGGGCTCGGCTCTGGACACGGATCTAGGCTGGGCTCGAGGCTCGGCTCTGGGCATGTCTGCTCTCGGCTCTAGGCTGGGCTCGTGGCTCTGCTCTGGGCTCGTCTCTGGACTCGGTTCTAGGCTGGGCTCGAGGCTCGGCTCTGGGATCGGCTCGGCTCTAAGCTGGGCTCGGGCTCGGATCTGGGTTCGGCTCTGGACTCGGCTCGCCTCGGCTCTAGTCTGGGCTTGGGGATTGTCTCGGGGCTCGTCTCGAGGCTCGGCTCTGTGCTCTGTGCTCGGCTGGGCTCGGGGCTCGGCTCGAGGCTCGGCTCTGGGCTCGGCTCTGGACTCGGCTCTAGGCTGGGCTCGAGGCTCGGCTCAGGGCTTGTCTGCTCTCGGCTTTGAGTTGGGCTCAGGGATCAGCTCTGCTCTTGGCTCGGCTCGAGGCTCCGATCGCGCCCGACTCTGGGCTCTGCTCTGGACTCGGCTCGGCCCTAGGCTGCGCTTGGGGCTCGGATCTGGGTTCGGCTCTGGACTCGGCTCGCCTCGGCTCTAGTCTGGGCTTGGGGATTGTCTAGGGGCTCGTCTCGAGGCTCGGCTCTGGGCTCTGTGCTCGGCTGGGCTCGGGGCTCGGCTCGAGGCTCGGCTCTGGGCTCGGCTCTAGGCTGGGCTCTAGACTGGGCTCTGGCTCGGCTCGGCTCTAGGCTGGGCTCGGGGCTCGGATTTGGGTTCGGCTCTGGACTCGGCTCGCCTCGGCTCTAGACTGGGCTTGGGGATTGTCTCGGGGCCCGGCTCGAGGCTCGGCTCTGGGCTCGGCTCTAGGCTGGGCTCTGGCCTCGGCTCGGCTCTAGGCTCTGCTCTGGCTCGGCTCTGGTCTCGGGTCTGGACTCGGATCTAAGCTGGGCTCGAGGCTCGGCTCTGGGCTTGTCTGCTCTCGGCTCTAGGCTGGGCTAGTGGATCTGCTCTTGGCTCGTCTCTTGACTCGGTTCTAGGCTGGGCGGGAGGCTCGGCTCTGGACTCGGCTCGGCTCTAGGCTGGGCTCGGGGCTCGGATCTGTCTTCATCTCTGGACTCGGCTCGACTCGGCTCTAGGCTGGGCTTGGGGATTGTCTCGGGGATCGTCTCGAGGCTCGGATCTGTGCTCGGCTCTAGGCTGGGCTCTAGACTGGGCTCTGGCTCGGCTCGGCTCTAGGCTGGGCTCGGGGCTCGGATTTGGGTTCGGCTCTGGACTCAGCTCGAGGCTGGGCTCGAGGCTCGGCTCTTGGCTTGTCTTCTCTCGGCTTTGGTCTGAGCTAAGGTATCGGCTCTACTCTTATCTCGGCTCGAGGCTCAGGTCGCGCCCAACTCTCGGCTCGGCTCTGGGCTCTGTGCTCGGCTGGGCTCGGGGCTCGGCTCGAGGCTCGGCTCTGGCCTCGGCTCTAGGCTTGGCTCTGGCCTCGGCTCGGCTGTAGGCTCTGCTCGTTGCTCGGCTCTGGGCTCGGGTCTGGACTCGGATCTAAGCTGGGCTCGAGGCTCGGCTCTTGGCTTGTCTGCTCTCGGCTCTAGGCTGGGCTAGTGGATCTGCACTTGGCTCGTCTCTTGACTCGGTTCTAGGCTGGGCTCGAGGCTCGGCTCTGGACTCGGCTCGGCTCTAGGCTGGGCTCGGGGCTCGGATCTGGGTTCGGCTCTGGACTCGGCTCGCCTCGGCTCTAGGCTGGGCTTGGGGATTGTCTCGGGGCTCGTCTCGAGGTTCGGCTCTGGGCTCGGCTCTAGGCTGGGCTCTAGCCTCGGCTCGGCTCTAGGCTGGGCTTGGGGCTCGGATCTGGGATCGGCTCTGGACTCGGCTCGCCTCGGCTCTAGGCTGGGCTTGGGGATTGTCTCCGGGCTCGTCTCGAGGCTCGGCTCTGGGCTCTGTGCTCGGCTGGGCTCGGGGCTCGGCTCGAGGCTCGGCTCTGGGCTCGGCTCTAGGCTGGGCTCTAGCCTCGGCTCGGCTCTAGGCTCTGCTCGTTGCTCGGCTCTGGACTCGGGTCTGGACACGGATCTAGGCTGGGCTCGAGGCTCGGCTCTGGGCTTGTCTGCTCTCGGCTCTAAGCTGGGCTCGTGGCTCTGCTCTGGGCTCGTCTCTGGACTCGGTTCTAGGCTGGGCTCGAGGCTCGGCTCTGGGATCGGCTCGGCTCTAGGCTGGGCTTGGGGCTCGGATCTGGGTTCGGCTCTGGACTCGTCTCTAGGCTGGGCTCGAGGCTCGGCTCAGGGCTTGTCTTCTCTCTGCTTTGAGCTGGGCTCAGGGATCTGCTCTGCTCTTGTCTCGGCTCGAGGCTCCGATCGCGCCCGACTCTGGGCTCTGCTCTGGACTCGGCTCGGCTCTAGGCTGCGCTTGGGGCTCGGATCTGGGTTCGGCTCTGGACTCGGCTCTAGGCTGTGCTCTGGGCTCGGCTCGGTTCTAGGCTGGGCTCGGGTCTCGGATCTGGGTTAGGCTCTGGACTCGGCTCGCCTCGGCTCTAGGCTGGGCTTGGGATTGTCTCGGGGCTCGTCTCGAGGCTCGGCTCTGGGCTCTGTGCTCGGCTGGGCTCGGGGCTCGGCTCGAGCCTCGACTCTGGTTTCGGCTCTGGACTCGGCTCGCTCGGCTCTAGACTGGGCTTGGGGATTGTCTCGGGGCTCGTCTCGAGGCTCGGCTCTGGGCTCTGTGCTCGGCTGGGCTCGGGGCTCGGCTCGGGGCTCTGCTCTGTGCTCGGCTCTGGCCTCGGTTCTAGGCTGGGCTCGAGGCTCGTCTCTGGGTTTGTCTGCAATCGGCTTTGGGTTAGGCTCAGGTATCGGCTCTGCTCTTGGCTCGGCTCGAGGCTCAGATCGCGCCTGAACCTGGGCTCGGCTCTGGACTCGGCTCTTCTCTAGGCTGGGCTCGGGGATCGGATCTGGGTTCGGCTCTGGACTCGGCTCGCCTCGGCTCTAGGCTGGGCTTGGGGATTGTCTCGGGTCTCGTCTTGAGGCTCGGCTCTGGGCTCTGTGCTCGGCTGGGCTCGGGGCTCGGCTCGAGGCTCTGCTCTGGGCTCGGCTCTAGGCTGGGCTCTAGACTGGGCTCTGGCTCGGCTCGCCTCTAGGCTGGGCTCGGGGCTCGGATCTGGGTTCGGCTCTGGACTCGGCTCGCCTCGGCTCTAGGCTGGGCTTGGGGATTGTCTGGGGGCTCGTCTTGAGGCTCGGCTCTGGGCTCTGTGCTCGGCTGGGCTCGGGGCTCTGCTCGAGGCTCGGCTCTGGCACGCCTCTAGGCTGTGCTTTTGGCTCGGGTCTCGGCTCGAGGCTCGTCTCTAAGTTGTGCTCTGGGTTCGGCTCGGCTCTAGGCTGGCCTCAGGGCTCGGATCTGGGTTCGGCTCTGGACTCGGCTCGCCTCGGCCCATCGCTGGGCTGGGCTTGGGGATTGTCTCGGGGCTCGTCTTGAGGCTCGGCTAGATGCTCGGCTCTGGGCTCGCATCTAGGCTGTGCTCTGGCCTCGGGGCTCGGCTCGAGGCTCGTCTCTAGGCTGTGCTCTGGGTTCGGCTCGGCTCTATGCTGGGCTCGGGGCTCGGATCTGGGTTCGGCTCTGGACTCGGCTCGCCTCGGCTCTAGGCTGGGCTTGGGGATTGTCTCGGGGCTCGTCTCGAGGCTCGGCTCTGGGCTCTGTGCTCGGCTGGGCTCGGGCTCGGCTCGAGGCTTGGCTCAATACTCGGCTCTGGGCTTGTCTTCTCTCGGCTTTGAGCTGAGCTCAGGGATCGGCTCTGCTCTTGGCTCGGCTCGAGGCTCAGCTCGCGCCCGACTCTCGGCTCGGCTCTGGACTCGGCTCGGCTCTAGTCTGGTCTCGGGGCTCGGATCTGGGTTTGGCTCTGGACTCGGCTCTCCTCGGCTCTAGGCTTGGCTTGGGTATTGTCTCGGGTCTCGTCTCGAGGCTCGGCTCCGGCTCTGTGCTCGGCTGGGCTCGGGGCTCGGCTCGAGGCTCGGCTCAATACTCGGCTCTGGGCTCGCGTCTAGGATGGGCTCTTAGCTCGGCTCGGCTCTAGGCTGGTCTCGGGGCTCGGATCTGGGTTCGGCTCTGGACTCGGCTCGCCTCGGCTCTAGGCTTGGCTTGGGTATTGTCTCGGGTCTCGTCTCGAGGCTCGGCTCTGGCTCTGTGCTCGGCTGGGCTCGGGGCTCGGCTCGAGGCTCGGCTCAATACTCAGCTCTGGGCTCGCGTCTAGGATGGGCTCTTAGCTCGGCTCGGCTCTAGGCTGGGCTCGGGGCTCGGATCTGGGTTCGGCTCTGGACTCGGCTCGCCTCGGCTCTAGGCTGGGCTTGGGGATTGTCTCGGGGCTCGTCTCGAGGCTCGCCTCTGGGCTCTGTGCTCGGCTGGGCTCGGGGCTCGGCTCGAGGCTCGGCTCTGGGCTCTGCTCTGGACTCGGCTCGGCTCTAGGCTGGGCTCGGGGCTCGGATCTGGGTTCGGCTCTGGACTCGGCTCGCCTCGGCTCTAGGCTGGGCTTGGGGATTGTCTCGGGGCTCGTCTCGAGGCTCGGCTCTGGGCTCTGTGCTCGGCTGGGCTCGGGGCTCGGCTCGAGGCTCGGTTCTGGGCTCGGCTTTAGGCTGGGCTCTGGGATCGGCTCGGCTCTAGGCTCTGCTCGTTGCTCTGCTCTGTGCTCGGCTCTGGACTCGGTTCTAGGCTGGGCTCGAGGCTCGGCTCTGGGCTTGTCTGCAATCGGCTTTGGGTTAGGCTCAGGTATCGGCTCTGCTCTTGTCTCGGCTCGAGGCTTAGATCGCGCCTGAACCTGGGCACGGCTCTGGACTCGGCTCGTCTCTAGGCTGGGCTCGGGGCTCTGACCTGGGTTCGACTCTGGACTCGGCTCGCCTCGGCTCTAGGCTGGGCTTGGGGATTGTCTCGGGGCTCATCTCGAGGCTCGGCTCTGGGCTCTGTGCTCGGCTGGGCTCGGGGCTCGGCTCGAGGCTCGGCTCTGGGCTCGGCTCTAGGCTGGGCTCGGGGCTCGTATCTGGGTTCGGCTCTGGACTCGGTTCGCCTCGGCTCTAGGCTGGGCTTGGGGATTGTCTCGGGGCTCATCTCGAGGCTCGGCTCTGGGCTCTGTGCTCGGCTGGGCTCGGGGATCGTCTCGAGGCTCGGCTCTGGGCTCTGTGCTCGGCTGGGCTCGGGGCTCGGCTCGAGGCTCGGCTCTGGGCTGGGCTCTGGACTCAGCTCGAGGCTGGGCTCGAGGCTCGGCTCTGGACTCGGCTCGGCTCTAGGCTGGGCTCGGGGCTCGGATCTGTCTTCGGCTCTGGACTCGGTTCGACTCGGCTCTAGGCTGGGCTTGGGGATTGTCTCGGGGCTCGTCTCGAGGCTCGGATCTGTGCTCGGCTCTAGGCTGGTCTCTAGACTGGGCTCTGGCTCGGCTCGGCTCTAGGCTGGGCTCGGGGCTCGGATTTGGGTTCGGCTCTGGACTCGGCTCGCCTCGGCTCTAGGCTGGGCTTGGGGATTGTCTCGGGGCTCGTCTCGAGGCTCGGCTCTGTGCTCTGTGCTCGGCTGGGCTCGGTGCTCGGCTCGAGGCTCGGCTCTGGGCTCGGCTCTAGGCTGGGCTCTAGCCTCGGCTCGGCTCTAGGCTGGGCTCGGGGCTCGGATCTGGTTTCGGCTCTGGACTCGGCTCGCCTCGGCTCTAGGCTGGGCTTGGGGATTGTCTCGGGGCTCGTCTCGAGGCTCGGCTCTAGGCTCTGTGCTCGGCTGGGCTCGGGGCTCGGCTCGAGGCTCGGCTCTGGGCTCGGCTCTAGGCTGGGCTCTAGCCTCGGCTCGGCTCTAGGCTCTGCTCGTTGCTCGGCTCTGGGCTCGGCTCTGGACACGGATCTAGGCTGGGCTCGAGGCTCGGCTCTGGGCTTGTCTGCTCTCGGCTCTAGGCTGGGCTCGTGGCTCTGCTCTGGGCTCGTCTCTGGACTCGGTTCTAGGCTGGGCTCGAGGCTCGGCTCTGGGATCGGCTCGGCTCTAGGCTGGGCTCGGGGCTCGGATCTGTGTTCGGCTCTGGACTCGGCTCGCCTCGGCTCTAGGCTGGGCTTGGGGATTGTCTCGGGGCTCGTCTCGAGGCTCGGCTCTGTGCTCTGTGCTCGGCTGGGCTCGGGGCTCGGCTCGAGGCTCGGCTCTGGGCTCGGCTCTGGACTCGGCTCTAGGCTGGGCTCGAGGCTCGGCTCAGGGCTTGTCTGCTCTCGGCTTTGAGCTGGGCTCAGGGATCTGCTATGCTCTTGGCTCGGCTCTAGGCTCCGATCGAGCCCGACTCTGGGCTCTGCTCTGGACTCGGCTCGGCTCTAGTCTGCGCTTGGGGCTCGGATCTGGGTTCGGCTCTGGACTCGGCTCGCCTCGGCTCTAGGCTGGGCTTGGGGATTGTCTCGGGGCTCGGCTCGAGGCTCGGATCTGGGCTCTGTGCTCGGCTGGGCTCGGGGCTCGGCTCGAGGCTCGGCTCTGGACTCGGCTCTAGGCTCGGCTCTAGACTGTTCTCTGGCTCGGCTCGCCTCTATGCTGGGCTCGGTGCTCGGCTCTGGGCTCGGCTCTAGGCTGGGCTCTGGTCTCGGCTCGGCTCTAGGCTGGGCTCGGGGCTCGGATCTGGGTTCGGCTCTCGACTCGGCTTGCATCGGCTCTAGGCTGGGCTTGGGGATTGTCTCGGGGATCGTCTTGAGGCTCGGCTCTGGGCTCTGTGCTCGGCTGTGCTCGGGGCTAGGCTCGAGGCTCGTCTCAATACACGGCTCTGGGCTCGCCACTAGACTGGGCTCTGGCTCGGCTCGCCTCTAGGCTGGACTCTGGGCTCGGATCTGTGTTCGGTTCTGGACTCGGCTCGCCTCGGCTCTAGACTGGGCTTGGGGATTGTCTCGGGGCTCGTCTCGAGTCTCGGCTCTGGGCTCTGTGCTCGGCTGGGCTCGGGGCTCGGCTCGAGGCTCGGCTCTGGGCTCGGCTCTGGACTCGGCTCGGCTCTAGGCTGGCCTCGGGGCTCGGATCTGGGTTTGGCTCTGGACTCGGCTCGCCTCGGCTCTAGGCTGGGCTTGGGGATTGTCTCGGGGCTCATCTCGAGGCTCGGCTCTGGGCTCTGTGCTCGGCTGGGCTCGGGGCTCGGCTCGAGGCTCGGTTCTGGGCTCGGCTCTAGGCTGGGCTCTGGGATCGGCTCGGCTCTAGGCTCTGCTCGTTGCTCAGCTCTGGGCTCGGCTCTGGACACGGATCTAGGCTGGGCTCGAGGCTCGGCTCTGGGCTTGTCTGCAATCGGCTTTGGGTTAGGCTCAGGTATCGGCTCTACTCTTGTCTCGGCTGGAGGCTTAGATCGCGCCTGAACCTGGGCACGGCTCTGTACTCGGCTCGTCTCTAGGCTGGGCTCGGGGCTCGGCTCTGGGCTCGGCTCTAGCCTCGGCTCGGCTCTAGGCTGGGCTCGGGGCTCGGATCTGGGTTCGGCTCTGGACTCGACTCGCCTCGGCTCTAGGCTGGGCTTGGGGATTGTCTCGGGGCTCGTCTCGAGGCTCGGCTCTGGGCTCTGTGCTCGGCTGGGCTCGGGGCTCGGCTCGAGGCTCGGCTCTGGGCTCGGCTCTAGGCTGGGCTCTAGCCTCGGCTCGGCTCTAGGCTCTGCTCGTTTCTCGGCTCTGGGCTCGGGTCTGGACACGGATCTAGGCTGGGCTCTTGGCTCGGCTCTGGGCTCGTCTCTGGACTCGGTTCTAGGCTGGGCTCGAGGTTCGGCTGTGGGCTCGGCTCTGGACTCGGCTCTAAGCTGGGCTCGAGGCTCGGCTCAGGGCTTGTCTGCTCTCGGCTTTGAGCTGGGCTCAGGGATCTGCTATGCTCTTGGCTCGGCTCGAGGCTCCGATCGCGCCCGACTCTGGGCTCTGCTCTGGACTCGGCTCGGATCTAGGCTGGGCTCGGGGCTCGGATCTGGGTTCGGCTCTGGACTCGGCTCGCCTCGGCTCTAGGCTGGGCTTGGGGATTTTCTCGGGGCTCGTCTCGAGGCTTGGCTCTGAGCTCTGTGCTCGGCTCTGCTCGGGGCTCGGCTCGAGGCTCGGCTCAATACTCGGCTCTGGGCTCGCCTCTAGGGTGGGCTCTGGGCTCGGCTCGGCTCTAGGCTGGGCTCGAGGCTCGGATCTGGGTTCGGCTCTGGACTCGGCTCGCCTCGGCTCTAGGCTGGGCTTGGGGATTGTCTCGGGGCTCGTCTCGAGGCTCGGCTCTGTGCTCTGTGCTCGGCTGGGCACGGTGCTCGGCTCGAGGCTCGGCTCTGGGCTCGGCTCTAGGCTGGGCTCTAGCCTCGACTCGGCTCTAGGCTGGGCTCGGGGCTCGGATCTGGTTTCGGCTCTGGACTCGGCTCGCCTCGGCTCTAGGCTGGGCTTGGGGATTGTCTCGGGGCTCGTCTCGAGGCTCGGCTCTAGGCTCTGTGCTCGGCTGGGCTCGGGGCTCGGCTCGAGGCTCGGCTCTGGGCTCGGCTCTAGGCTGGGCTCTAGCCTCGGCTCGGCTCTAGGCTCTGCTCGTTGCTCGGCTCTGGGCTCGGCTCTGGACACGGATCTAGGCTGGGCTCGAGGCTCGGCTCTGGGCTTGTCTGCTCTCGGCTCTAGGCTGGGCTCGTGGCTCTGCTCTGGGCTCGTCTCTGGACTCGGTTCTAGGCTGGGCTCGAGGCTCGGCTCTGGGATCGGCTCGGCTCTAGGCTGGGCTCGGGGCTCGGATCTGGTTTCGGCTCTGGACTCGGCTCGCCTCGGCTCTAGGCTGGGCTTGGGGATTGTCTCGGGGCTCGTCTCGAGGCTCGGCTCTGTGCTCTGTGCTCGGCTGGGCTCGGGGCTCGGCTCGAGGCTCGGCTCTGGGCTCGGCTCTGGACTCGGCTCTAGGCTGGGCTCGAGGCTCGGCTCAGGGCTTGTCTGCTCTCGGCTTTGAGCTGGTCTCAGGGATCTGCTATGCTCTTGGCTCGGCTCTAGGCTCCGATCGAGCCCGACTCTGGGCTCTGCTCTGGACTCGGCTCGGCTCTAGTCTGCGCTTGGGGCTCGGATCTGGGTTCGGCTCTGGACTCGGCTCGCCTCGGCTCTAGGCTGGGCTTGGGGATTGTCTCGGGGCTCGGCTCGAGGCTCGGATCTGGGCTCTGTGCTCGGCTGGGCTCGGGGCTCGGCTCGAGGCTCGGCTCTGGACTCGGCTCTAGGCTCGGCTCTAGACTGTTCTCTGGCTCGGCTCGCCTCTATGCTGGGCTCGGTGCTCGGCTCTGGGCTCGGCTCTAGGCTGGGCTCTGGTCTCGGCTCGGCTCTAGGCTGGGCTCGGGGCTCGGATCTGGGTTCGGCTCTCGACTCGGCTTGCATCGGCTCTAGGCTGGGCTTGGGGATTGTCTCGGGGATCGTCTTGAGGCTCGGCTCTGGGCTCTGTGCTCGGCTGTGCTCGGGGCTAGGCTCGAGGCTCGTCTCAATACACGGCTCTGGGCTCGCCACTAGACTGGGCTCTGGCTCGGCTCGCCTCTAGGCTGGACTCTGGGCTCGGATCTGTGTTCGGTTCTGGACTCGGCTCGCCTCGGCTCTAGACTGGGCTTGGGGATTGTCTCGGGGCTCGTCTCGAGTCTCGGCTCTGGGCTCTGTGCTCGGCTGGGCTCGGGGCTCGGCTCGAGGCTCGGCTCTGGGCTCGGCTCTGGACTCGGCTCGGCTCTAGGCTGGCCTCGGGGCTCGGATCTGGGTTTGGCTCTGGACTCGGCTCGCCTCGGCTCTAGGCTGGGCTTGGGGATTGTCTCGGGGCTCATCTCGAGGCTCGGCTCTGGGCTCTGTGCTCGGCTGGGCTCGGGGCTCGGCTCGAGGCTCGGTTCTGGGCTCGGCTCTAGGCTGGGCTCTGGGATCGGCTCGGCTCTAGGCTCTGCTCGTTGCTCAGCTCTGGGCTCGGCTCTGGACACGGATCTAGGCTGGGCTCGAGGCTCGGCTCTGGGCTTGTCTGCAATCGGCTTTGGGTTAGGCTCAGGTATCGGCTCTACTCTTGTCTCGGCTCGAGGCTTAGATCGCGCCTGAACCTGGGCACGGCTCTGTACTCGGCTCGTCTCTAGGCTGGGCTCGGGGCTCGGCTCTGGGCTCGGCTCTAGCCTCGGCTCGGCTCTAGGCTGGGCTCGGGGCTCGGATCTGGGTTCGGCTCTGGACTCGACTCGCCTCGGCTCTAGGCTGGGCTTGGGGATTGTCTCGGGGCTCGTCTCGAGGCTCGGCTCTGGGCTCTGTGCTCGGCTGGGCTCGGGGCTCGGCTCGAGGCTCGGCTCTGGGCTCGGCTCTAGGCTGGGCTCTAGCCTCGGCTCGGCTCTAGGCTCTGCTCGTTTCTCGGCTCTGGGCTCGGGTCTGGACACGGATCTAGGCTGGGCTCTTGGCTCGGCTCTGGGCTCGTCTCTGGACTCGGTTCTAGGCTGGGCTCGAGGTTCGGCTGTGGGCTCGGCTCTGGACTCGGCTCTAAGCTGGGCTCGAGGCTCGGCTCAGGGCTTGTCTGCTCTCGGCTTTGAGCTGGGCTCAGGGATCTGCTATGCTCTTGGCTCGGCTCGAGGCTCCGATCGCGCCCGACTCTGGGCTCTGCTCTGGACTCGGCTCGGATCTAGGCTGGGCTCGGGGCTCGGATCTGGGTTCGGCTCTGGACTCGGCTCGCCTCGGCTCTAGGCTGGGCTTGGGGATTTTCTCGGGGCTCGTCTCGAGGCTTGGCTCTGAGCTCTGTGCTCGGCTCTGCTCGGGGCTCGGCTCGAGGCTCGGCTCAATACTCGGCTCTGGGCTCGCCTCTAGGGTGGGCTCTGGGCTCGGCTCGGCTCTAGGCTGGGCTCGAGGCTCGGATCTGGGTTCGGCTCTGGACTCGGCTCGCCTCGGCTCTAGGCTGGGCTTGGGGATTGTCTCGGGGCTCGTCTCGAGGGTCGGCTCTGTGCTCTGTGCTCGGCTGGGCTCGGGGCTCGGCTCGAGGCTCGGCTCTGGGTTCTGCTCTAGGCTGGGCTCGGGGCTCCTATCTGGGTTCGGCTCTGGACTCGGCTCGCCTCGGCTCTAGGCTGGGCTTGGGGATTGTCTCGGGGCTCGTCTCGAGGCTCGGCTCTGGGCTCTGTGCTCGGCTGGGCTCGGGGCTCGGCTCGAGGTTCGGCTCTGTGCTCGGCTATGGGCTCGCCTCTAGGCTGGGCTCTGGGCTCGGTTTGGCTCTAGGCTGGGCTCGGGGCTCGGCTCGAGGCTCGGCTCAGTACTCGGCTACGGGCTCGCCTCTAGGCTGGGCTCTGGGCTCGGTTCGGCTCTAGGCTGGGCTCGGGGCTCGGTTCGGCTCTAGGCTGGGCTCGGGGCTCGGATCTGGGTTCGGCTCTGGACTCGGCTCGCCTCGGCTCTAGGCTGGGCTTGGGGATTGTCTCGGGGCTCGTCTCGAGGCTCGGCTCTGGGCTCTGTGCTCGGCTGGGCTCGGGGCTCGTCTCGAGGCTCGGCTCTAGGCTCCGCTCTGGACTCGGCTCGGCTCTAGGCTGGGCTCGGGGCTCGGATCTGGGTTCGGCTCTGGACTCGGCTCGCCTCGGCTCTAGGCTGGGCTAGGGATCGTCTCGGGGCTCGTCTCGAGGCTCGGCTCTGGGCTCTGTGTTCGGCTGGGCTCGGGGCTCGGCTCGAGGTTCGGCTCTGGGCTCGGCTCTAGGCTGGGCTCTAGCCTCGGCTCGGCTCTAGGCTGGGCTCGGGGCTCGTATCTGGGTTCGGCTCTTGACTCGGCTCGCCTCGGCTCTAGGCTGGGCTTGGGGATTGTCTCGGGGCTCGTCTTGAGCATCGGCTGTGGGCTCTGTGCTCGGCTGGGCTCGGGGCTCGGCTCGAGGCTCGGCTCTGTGCTCGGCTCTGGACTCGGCTCTAGGCTGGGCTCGAGGCTCGGCTCTGGGCTTGTCTGCAATCGGCTTTGGGTTGGGCTCAGGTATCGGCTCTGCTCTTGGTTCGGCTCGAGGCTCAGATCGCGCCTGAACCTGGGCTCGGCTCTGGACTCGGCTCGGCTCTAGGCTGGGCTCGGGGCTCGGATCTGGGTTCGGCTCTGGACTCGGCTCGCCTCGGCTCTAGGCTGGGCTTGGGGATTGTCTCGGGGCTCGTCTCGAGGCTCGGCTCTGTGCTCTGTTTCCGGCTGGGCTCGGGGCTCGATTCGAGGTTCGGCTCTGGGCTCGGCTCTAGGCTGGGCTCTAGCCTCGGCTCGGCTCTAGGCTGGGCTCGGGGCTCGGATCTGGGTTCGGCTCTGGACTCGGCGCGCCTCGGCTCTAAGCTGGGCTTGGGGATTGTCTCGGGGCTCGTCTTGAGCATCGGCTATGGGGTCTGTGCTCGGCTGGGCTCGGGGCTCGGCTCGAGGCTCGGCTCTGTGCTCGGCTCTGGACTCGGCTCTAGGCTGGGCTCGAGGCTCGGCTCTGGGCTGATCTGCAATCGGCTTTGGGTTGGGCTCAGGTATCGGCTCTGCTCTTGGCTCAGCTCGAGCCTCAGATCGCGCCTTAACCTGGGCTCGGCTCTGGACTCGGCTCGGCTCTAGGCTGGGCTCGGGGCTCGGATCTGGGTTCGGCTCTGTACTCGGCTCGCCTCGGCTCTGGGCTGGGCTTGGGGATTGTCTCGGGGCTCGTATCGAGGCTCGGATCTGGGCTCTGTGCTCGGCTGGGCTCGGGGCTCGGCTCGAGGCTCGGCTCTGGGCTCGGCTCTAGGCTGGGCTCTAGACTGTGCTCTGGCTCGGCTCGCCTCTAGGCTGGGCTCGGGGCTCGGATCTGGGTTCGGCTCTGGACTCGGCTTGCCTCGGCTCTAGGCTGGGCTTGGGGATAGTCTCGGGGCTCGTCTCGAGGCTCGGCTCTGTGCTCTGTGTTCAGCTGGGCTCGGGGCTCGGCTCGAGGATCGGCTCGGGCTCGGATCTAGGCTGGGCTCTAGCGTCGGATCGGCTCTAGGCTGGGCTCGGGGCTCGGATCTGGGTTCGGCTCTGGACTCGGCTCGCCTCGGCTCTAGGCTGGGCTTGGGGATTGTCTCGGGGCTCATCTCGAGGCTCGGCTCTGGGCTCTGTGCTCGGCTGGGCTCGGGGCTCGGCTCGAGGCTCGGCTCTGGGCTCGGCTCTAGGCTGGGCTCGGGGCTCGGATCTGGGTTCGGCTCTGGACTCGGTTCACCTCGGCTCTAGGCTGGGCTTGGGGATTGTCTCGGGGATCGTCTCGAGGCTCGGCTCTGGGCTCTGTGCTCGGCTGGGCTCGGGGCTCGGCTCGAGGTTCGGCTCTGGGCTCGGCTCTGGACTCAGCTCGAGGCTGGGCTCGAGGCTCGGCTCTTGGCTTGTATTCTCTCGGCTTTGGTCTGAGCTCAGGGATCGGCTCTACTCTTAGCTCTGCTCGAGGCTCAGGTCGCGCCCGACTCTCGGCTCGGCTCTGGGCTCTGGGCTCGGCTGGGCTCGGGGCTCGGCTCGAGGCTCGGCTCTGGGCTCGGCTCGGCTCTAGGCTCTGCTCGTGGGTCGGCTCTGGGCTCGGGTCTGGACTCGGATCTAAGCTGGGCTCGAGGCTCGGCTCTGGGCTCGGCTCTGGACTCGGCTCTACGCTGGGCTCGAGGCTCGGCTCAGGGCTTGTCTGCTCTCGGCTTTGAGCTGGGCTCAGGGATAAGCTCTGCTCTTGGCTCGGCTCGAGGCTCCGATCGCGCCCGACTCTGGGCTCTGCTCTGGACTCGGCTCGGCTCTAGGCTGCGCTTGGGGCTCGGATCTGGGTTCGGCTCTGGACTCGGCTCGCCTCGGCTCTAGTCTGGGCTTGGGGATTGTCTAGGGGCTCGTCTCGAGGCTCGGCTCTGGGCTCTGTGCTCGGCTGGGCTCGGGGCTCGGCTCGAGGCTCGGATCTGGGCTCGGCTCTAGGCTGGGCTCTAGACTGGGCTCTGGCTCAGCTCGGCTCTAGGCTGGGCTCGGGGCTCGAATTTGGGTTCGGCTCTGGACTCGGCTCGCCTCGGCTCTAGACTGGGCTTGGGGATTGTCTCGGGGCTCGTCTCGAGGCTCGGCTCTGTGCTCTGTGCTCGGCTGGGCTCGGGGCCCGGCTCGAGGCTCGGCTCTGGGCTCGGCTCTAGGCTTGGCTCTGGCCTCGGCTCGGCTGTAGGCTCTGCTCGTGGCTCGGCTCTGGGCTCGGGTCTGGACTCGGATCTAAGCTGGGCTCGAGGCTCGGCTCTTGGCTTGTCTGCTCTCGGCTCTAGGCTGGGCTAGTGGATCTGCACTTGGCTCGTCTCTTGACTCGGTTCTAGGCTGGGCTCGAGGCTCGGCTCTGGACTCGGCACGGCTCTAGGCTGGGCTCGGGGCTCGGATCTGGGTTCGGCTCTGGACTCGGCTCGCCTCGGCTCTAGGCTGGGCTTGGGGATTGTCTCGGGGCTCGTCTCGAGGCTCGGATCTGTGCTCGGCTTTAGGCTGGGCTCTAGACTGGGCTCTGGCTCGGCTCGGCTCTAGGCTGGGCTCGGGGCTCGGATTAGTGTTCGGCTCTGGACTCGGCTTCCCTCGGCTCTAGGCTGGGCTCTAGGCTCGGCTCTGAGCTTGTCTGCAATCGGCTTTGGGTTAGGCTCAGGTATCGGCTCTGCTCTTGGCTCGGCTCGAGGCTCAGATCGCGTCTGAACCTGGGCTCGGCTCTGGACTCGGCTCGGCTGTAGGCTGGGCTCGGGGCTCGGATCTGGGTTCGGCTCTGGACTCGGCTCGCCTCGGCTCTAGGCTGGGCTTGGGGATTGTCTCGAGGCTCGTCTCGAGGCTCGGCTCTGGGCTCTGTGCTCGGCTGGGCTCGGGGCTCGGCTCGGGGCTCTGCTCTGTGCTCGGCTCTGGACTCGGTTCTAGGCTGGGCTCGAGGCTCGGCTCTGGGCTTGTCTGCAATCGGCTTTGGGTTAGGCTCAGGTATCGGCTCTTCTCTTGGCTCGGCTCGAGGCTCAGATCGCGCCTGAACCTGGGCTCGGCTCTGGACTCGGCTCGGCTCTAGGCTGGGCTCGGGACTCGGATCTGTGTTCGGCTCTGTACTCGGCTCGACTCGGCTCTAGGCTGGGCTTGGGGATTGTCTCGGGGCTCGTCTCGAGGCTCGGCTCTGGGCTCTGTGCTCGGCTGGGCTCGGGGCTCGGCTCGAGTCTCGGCTCAATACTCGGCTCTGGGCTCGCCTCTAGGCTGGGCTCTGGGCTCGCCTCTAGGCTGGGCTCTGGGCTCGGCTCGGCTCTGGGCTGGGCTGGGGGCTCGGATCTGGGTTCGGCTCTGGACTCGGCTCGACTCGGTTCTAGGCTGGGCTTGGGGATTGTCTCGGGGCTCATCTCGAGGCTCGGATCTGGGCTCGGCTCTAGGCTGGGCTCTAGACTGGGCTCTGGTTCGGCTCGGCTCTAGGCTGGGCTCGGGGCTCGGATCTAGGTTCGGCTCTGGACTCGGCTCGCCTCGGCTCTAGGCTGGGCTTGGGGATTGTCTCGGGGCTCGTCTCGAGGCTCGGCTCTGGGCTCTGTGCTCGGCTGGGCTCGGGGCTCAGCTCGAGGCTCGGCTCTGGGCTCGGCTCTAGGCTGGGCTCTAGCTTCGGCTCGGCTCTAGGCTCTGCTCGTTGCTCGGCTCTGGGCTCGGGTGTGGACACGGATCTAGGCTGTGCTCGAGGCTCGGCTCTGGGCTTGTCTGCTATCGGTTCTAGGCTGGGGTCGAGGCTCGGCTCTGGACTCGGCTCGGCTCTAGGCTGGCCTCGGGGCTCGGATCTGGGTTCGGCTCTGGACTCGGCTCGACTCGGATCTATGCTGGGCTTGGGGATTGTCTCGGGGCTCGTCTCGAGGCTCGGCTCTGGGCTCTGTGGTCGGCTGTGCTCGGGGCTAGGCTCGAGGCTCGTCTCAATACACGGCTCTGGGCTCGCCACTAGACTGGGCTCTGGCTCGGCTCGCCTCTAGGCTGGACTCTGGGCTCGGATCTGTGTTCGGTTCTGGACTCGGCTCGCCTCGGCTCTAGACTGGGCTTGGGGATTGTCTCGGGGTTCGTCTCGAGTCTCGGCTCTGGGCTCTGTGCTCGGCTGGGCTCGGGGCTCGGCTCGAGGCTCGGCTCTGGGCTCGGCTCTGGACTCGGCTCGGCTCTAGGCTGGCCTCGGGGCTCGGATCTGGGTTTGGCTCTGGACTCGGCTCGCCTCGGCTCTAGGCTGGGCTTGGGGATTGTCTCGGGGCTCATCTCGAGGCTCGGCTCTGGGCTCTGTGCTCGGCTGGGCTCGGGGCTCGGCTCGAGGCTCGGTTCTGGGCTCGGCTCTAGGCTGGGCTCTGGGATCGGCTCGGCTCTAGGCTCTGCTCGTTGCTCAGCTCTGGGCTCGGCTCTGGACACGGATCTAGGCTGGGCTCGAGGCTCGGCTCTGGGCTTGTCTGCAATCGGCTTTGGGTTAGGCTCAGGTATCGGCTCTACTCTTGTCTCGGCTCGAGGCTTAGATCGCGCCTGAACCTGGGCACGGCTCTGTACTCGGCTCGTCTCTAGGCTGGGCTCGGGGCTCGGCTCGAGGCTCGGCTCAATACTCGGCTCTGGGCTCGCCTCTAGGTTGGGCTCTGGGCTCGGCTCGGCTCTAGGCTCTGCTCGAGGCTCGGATCTGGGTTCGGCTCTGGACTCGGCTCGCCTCGGCTCTAGGCTGGGCTTGGGGATTTTCTCGGGGCTCGTCTCGAGGGTCGGCTCTGTGCTCTGTGCTCGGCTGGGCTCGGGGCTCGGCTCGAGGCTCTGCTCTGGGCTCTGCTCTAGGCTGGGCTCGGGGCTCCTATCTGGGTTCGGCTCTGGACTCGGCTCGCCTCGGCTCTAGGCTGGGCTTGGGGATTGTCTCGGGGCTCGTCTCGAGGCTCGGCTCTGGGCTCTGTGCTCGGCTGGGCTCGGGGCTCGGCTCGAGGTTCGGCTCTGTGCTCGGCTATGGGCTCGCCTCTAGGCTGGGCTCTGGGCTCGGATTGGCTCTAGGCTGGGCTCGGGGCTCGGCTCGAGGCTCGGCTCAGTACTCGGCTACGGGCTCGCCTCTAGGCTGGGCTCTGGGCTCGGTTCGGCTCTAGGCTGGGCTCGGGGCTCGGTTCGGCTCTAGGCTGGGCTCGGGGCTCGGATCTGGGTTCGGCTCTGGACTCGGCTCGCCTCGGCTCTAGGCTGGGCTTGGGGATTGTCTCGGGGCTCGTCTCGAGGCTCGGCTCTGGGCTCTGTGCTCGGCTGGGCTCGGGGCTCGGCTCGAGGCTCGGCTCTGAGCTCGGCTCTAGGCTGGGCTCTAGCCTCGGCTCGGCTCTAGGCTCTGCTCGTGGCTCTCCTCTGGGCTCGGGTCTGGACTCGGATCTAGGCTGGGCTCGAGCCTCGGTTCTGGGCTTGTCTGCTCTCGGCTCTAGGCTGGGCTCGTGGCTCTGCTCTGGGCTCGTCTCTGGACTCGGTTCTAGGCTGGGGTCGAGGCTCGGTTCTGGACTCGGCTCGGCTCTAGGCTGGGCTCGGGGCTCGGATCTGTGTTCGGCTCTGTACTCGGCTCGACTCGGCTCTAGGCTGGGCTTGGGGATTGTCTCGGGGCTCGTCTCGAGGCTCGGCTCTGGGCTGTGTGCTCGGCTGGGCTCGGGGCTCGGCTCGAGTCTCGGCTCAATACTCGGCTCTGGGCTCGCCTCTAGGCTGGGCTCTGGGCTCGGCTCAGGGCTTGTCTGCTATCGGCTTTTAGCTGGGCTCAGGGATCTGCTCTGCTCTTGGCTCGGCTCGAGGCTCCGATCGCGCCCGACTCTGGGCTCTGCTCTGGACTCGGCTCGGCTCTAGGCTGGGCTCGGGGCTCGGATCTGGGTTCGACTCTGGACTCGGCTCGCCTCGGCTCTAGGCTGGGCTTGGGGATCGTCTCGGCGCTCGTCTCGAGGCTCGGCTATGGGCTCTGTGCTCGGCTGGGCTCGGGGCTCGGCTCGGGGCTCTGCTCTGTGCTCGGCTCTGGACTCGGTTCTAGGCTGGGCTCGAGGCTCGGCTCTGGGCTTGTCTGCAATCGGCTTTGGGTTAGGCTCAGGTATCGGCTCTGCTCTTGGCTCGGCTCGAGGCTCAGATCGCGCCTGAACCTGGGCTCGGCTCTGGACTCGGCTCGGCTCTAGGCTGGGCTTGGGTATTGTCTCGGGGCTCGTCTCGAGGCTCGGCTCTGTGCTCCGTGCTCGGCTGGGCTCGGGGCTCGGCTCGAGGCTGGGCTCTGGCCTCGGCTCGGCTCTAGGCTCTGCTCTGGCTCGGCTCTGGTCTCGGGTCTGGACTCGGATCTAAGCTGGGCTCGAGGCTCGGCTCTGGGCTTGTCTGCTCTCGGCTCTAGGCTGGGCTAGTGGATCTGCTCTTGGCTCGTCTCTTGACTCGGTTCTAGACTGGGCGGGAGGCTCGGCTCTGGACTCGGCTCGGCTCTAGGCTGGGCTCGGGGCTCGGATCTGTCTTCGGCTCTGGACTCGGCTCGACTCGGCTCTAGGCTGGGCTTGGGGATTGTCTCGGGGCTCGTCTCGAGGCTCGGATCTGTGCTCGGCTCTAGGCTGGGCTCTAGACTGGGCTCTGGCTCGGCTCGGCTCTAGGCTGGGCTCGGGGCTCGGATTTGGGTTCGGCTCTGGACTCGGCTCGCCTCGGCTCTAGGCTGGGCTTGGGGATTGTCTCGGGGCTCGTCTCGAGGGTCGGCTCTGGGCTCTGTGCTCGGCTGGGCTCGGGGCTCGTCTCGAGGCTCGGCTCTGGGCTCCGCTCTGGACTCGGCTCGGCTCTAGGCTGGGCTCGGGGCTCGGATCTGGGTTCGGCTCTGGACTCGGCTCGCCTCGGCTCTAGGCTGGGCTAGGGATCGTCTCGGGGCTCGTCTCGAGGCTCGGCTCTGAGCTCTGTGTTCGGCTGGGCTCGGGGCTCGGCTCGAGGTTCGGCTCTGGGCTCGGCTCTAGGCTGGGCTCTGGACTCGGCTCGGCTCTAGGCTGGGCTCGGGGCTCGGATCTGGGTTCGGATCTTGACTCGGCTCGCCTCGGCTCTAGGCTGGTCTTGGGGATTGTCTCGGGGCTCGTCTTGAGCATCGGCTGTGGGCTCTGTGCTCGGCTGGGCTCGGGGCTCGGCTCGAGGCTCGGCTCTGTGCTCGGCTCTGGACTCGGCTCTAGGCTGGGCTCGAGGCTCGGCTCTGGGCTTGTCTGCAATCGGCTTTGGGTTGGGCTCAGGTATCGGCTCTGCTCTTGGTTCGGCTCGAGGCTCAGATCGCGCCTTAACCTGGGCTCGGCTCTGGACTCGGCTCGGCTCTAGGCTGGGCTCGGGGCTCGGATCTGGGTTCGGCTCTGTACTCGGCTCGCCTCGGCTCTGGGCTGGGCTTGGGTATTGTCTCGGGGCTCGTCTCGAGGCTCGGATCTGGGCTCTGTGCTCGGCTGGGCTCGGGGCTCGGCTCGAGGCTCGGCTCTGGGCTCGGCTCTAGGCTGGGCTCTAGACTGTGCTCTGGCTCGGCTCGCCTCTAGGCTGGGCTCGGGGCTCGGATCTGGGTTCGGCTCTGGACTCGGCTTGCCTCGGCTCTAGGCTGGGCTTGGGGATAGTCTCGGGGCTCGTCTCGAGTCTCGGCTCTGTGCTCTGTGTTCAGCTGGGCTCGGGGCTCGGCTCGAGGTTCGGCTCGGGCTCGGATCTAGGCTGGGCTCTAGCGTCGGATCGGCTCTAGGCTGGGCTCGGGGCTCCTATCTGGGTTCGGCTCTGGACTCGGTTCACCTCGGCTCTAGGCTGGGCTTGGGGATTGTCTCGGGGATCGTCTCGAGGCTCGGCTCTGGGCTCTGTGCTCGGCTGGGCTCGGGGCTCGGCTCGAGGCTCGGCTCTGGGCTCGGCTCTGGACTCAGCTCGAGGCTGGGCTCGAGGCTCGGCTCTTGGCTTGTATTCTCTCGGCTTTGGTCTGAGCTCAGGGATCGGCTCTACTCTTAGCTCTGCTCGAGGCTCAGGTTGCGCCCGACTCTCGGCTCGGCTCTGGGCTCTGGGCTCGGCTGGGCTCGGGGCTCGGCTCGAGACTCGGCTCTGGGCTCGGCTCGGCTCTAGGCTCTGCTCGTGGGTCGGCTCTGGGCTCGGGTCTGGACTCGGATCTAAGCTGGGCTCGAGGCTCGGCTCTGGGCTCGGCTCTGGACTCGGCTCTACGCTGGGCTCGAGGCTCGGCTCAGGGCTTGTCTGCTCTCGGCTTTGAGCTGGGCTCAGGGATAAGCTCTGCTCTTGGCTCGGCTCGAGGCTCCGATCGCGCCCGACTCTGGGCTCTGCTCTGGACTCGGCTCGGCTCTAGGCTGCGCTTGGGGCTCGGATCTGGGTTCGGCTCTGGACTCGGCTCGCCTCGGCTCTAGTCTGGGCTTGGGGATTGTCTCGGGGCTCGTCTCGAGGCTCGGCTCTGTGCTCTGTGTTCGGCTGGGCTCGGGGCTCGGCTCGAGGTTCGGCTCTGGGCTCGGTTCTAGGCTGGGCTCTAGCCTCGGCTCGGCTCTAGGCTGGGCTTGGGGCTCGGATCTGGGTTCGGCTCTGGACTCGGCTCGCCTCGGCTCTAGGCTGGGCTTGGGGATTGTCTCGGGGCTCGTCTCGAGGCTCGGCTCTGGGCTCTGTGCTCGGCTGGGCTCGGGTCTCGGCTCGAGGCTCGGCTCTGGGCTCGGCTCTAGGCTGGGCTCTAGCCTCGGCTCGGCTCTAGGCTCTGCTCGTTGCTCGGCTCTGGACTCGGGTCTGGACACGGATCTAGGCTGGGCTCGAGGCTCGGCTCTGGGCTTGTCTGCTCTCGGCTCTAAGCTGGGCTCGTGGCTCTGCTCTGGGCTCGTCTCTGGACTCGGTTCTAGGCTGGGCTCGAGGCTCGGCTCTGGGATCGGCTCGGCTCTAGGCTGGGCTTGGGGCTCGGATCTGGGTTCGGCTCTGGACTCGGCTCTAGGCTGGGCTCGAGGCTCGGCTCAGGGCTTGTCTTCTCTCGGCTTTGAGCTGGGCTCAGGGATCTGCTCTGCTCTTGTCTCGGCTCGAGGCTCCGATCGCGCCCGACTCTGGGCTCTGCTCTGGACTCGGCTCGGCTCTAGGCTGCGCTTGGGGCTCGGATCTGGGTTCGGCTCTGGACTCGGCTCTAGGCTGTGCTCTGGGCTCGGCTCGGCTCTAGGCTGGGCTCGGGTCTCGGATCTGGGTTAGGCTCTGGACTCGGCTCGCCTCGGCTCTAGGCTGGGCTTGGGATTGTCTCGGGGCTCGTCTCGAGGCTCGGCTCTGGGCTCTGTGCTCGGCTGGGCTCGGGGCTCGGCTCGAGCCTCGACTCTGGTTTCGGCTCTGGACTCGGCTCGCCTCGGCTCTAGGCTGGGCTTGGGGATTGTCTCGGGGCTCGTCTCGAGGCTCGGCTCTGGGCTCTGTGCTCGGCTGGGCTCGGGGCTCGGCTCGGGGCTCTGCTCTGTGCTCGGCTCTGGCCTCGGTTCTAGGCTGGGCTCGAGGCTCGGCTCTGGGTTTGTCTGCAATCGGCTTTGGGTTAGGCTCAGGTATCGGCTCTGCTCTTGGCTCGGCTCGAGGCTCAGATCGCGCCTGAACCTGGGCTCGGCTCTGGACTCGGCTCTTCTCTAGGCTGGGCTCGGGGCTCGGATCTGGGTTCGGCTCTGGACTCGGCTCGCCTCGGCTCTAGGCTGGGCTTGGGGATTGTCTCGGGTCTCTTCTTGAGGCTCGGCTCTGGGCTCTGTGCTCGGCTGGGCTCGGGGCTCGGCTCGAGGCTCTGCTCTGGGCTCGGCTCTGGCACGCCTCTAGGCTGTGCTTTTGGCTCGGGTCTCGGCTCGAGGCTCGTCTCTAAGTTGTGCTCTGGGTTCGGCTCGGCTCTAGGCTGGCCTCAGGGCTCGGATCTGGGTTCGGCTCTGGACTCGGCTCGCCTCGGCCCATCGCTGGGCTGGGCTTGGGGATTGTCTCGGGGCTCGTCTTGAGGCTCGGCTCTGGGCTCTGTGCTCGGCTGGGCTCGGGGCTCGGCTCGAGGCTCGGCTAGATGCTCGGCTCTGGGCTCGCATCTAGGCTGTGCTCTGGGCTCGGGGCTCGGCTCGAGGCTCGTCTCTAGGCTGTGCTCTGGGTTCGGCTCGGCTCTATGCTGGGCTCGGGGCTCGGATCTCGGTTCGGCTCTGGACTCGGCTCGCCTCGGCTCTAGGCTGGGCTTGGGGATTGTCTCGGGGCTCGTCTCGAGGCTCGGCTCTGGGCTCTGTGCTCGGCTGGGCTCGGGCTCGGCTCGAGGCTTGGCTCAATACTCGACTCTGGGCTTGTCTTCTCTCGGCTTTGAGCTGAGCTCAGGGATCGGCTCTGCTCTTGGCTCGGCTCGAGGCTCAGCTCGCGCCCGACTCTCGGCTCGGCTCTGGACTCGGCTCGGCTCTAGTCTGGTCTCGGGGCTCGGATCTGGGTTTGGCTCTGGACTCGGCTCTCCTCGGCTCTAGGCTTGGCTTGGGTATTGTCTCGGGTCTCGTCTCGAGGCTCGGCTCTGGCTCTGTGCTCGGCTGGGCTCGGGGCTCGGCTCGAGGCTCGGCTCAATACTCGGCTCTGGGCTCGCGTCTAGGATGGGCTCTTAGCTCGGCTCGGCTCTAGGCTGGTCTCGGGGCTCGGATCTGGGTTCGGCTCTGGACTCGGCTCGCCTCGGCTCTAGGCTTGGCTTGGGTATTGTCTCGGGTCTCGTCTCGAGGCTCGACTCTGGCTCTGTGCTCGGCTGGGCTCGGGGCTCGGCTCGAGGCTCGGCTCAATACTCGGCTCTGGGCTCGCGTCTAGGATGCGCTCTTAGCTCGGCTCGGCTCTAGGCTGGGCTCGGGGCTCGGATCTGTGTTCGGCTCTGGACTCGGCTCGCCTCGGCTCTAGGCTGGGCTTGGGGATTGTCTCGGGGCTCGTCTCGAGGCTCGCCTCTGGGCTCTGTGCTCGGCTGGGCTCGGGGCTCGGCTCGAGGCTCGGCTCTGGGCTCTGCTCTGGACTCGGCTCGGCTCTAGGCTGGGCTCGGGGCTCGGATCTGGGTTCGGCTCTGGACTCGGCTCGCCTCGGCTCTAGGCTGGGCTTGGGGATTGTCTCGGGGCTCGTCTCGAGTCTCGGCTCTGGGCTCTGTGCTCGGCTGGGCTCGGGGCTCGGCTCGAGGCTCGTTTCTGGGCTCGGCTCTAGGCTGGGCTCTGGGATCGGCTCGGCTCTAGGCTCTGCTCGTTGCTCTGCTCTGTGCTCGGCTCTGGACTCGGTTCTAGGCTGGGCTCGAGGCTCGGCTCTGGGCTTGTCTGCAATCGGCTTTGGGTTAGGCTCAGGTATCGGCTCTGCTCTTGTCTCGGCTCGAGGCTTAGATCGCGCCTGAACCTGGGCACGGCTCTGGACTCGGCTCGTCTCTAGGCTGGGCTCGGGGCTCTGACCTGGGTTCGACTCTGGACTCGGCTCGCCTCGGCTCTAGGCTGGGCTTGGGGATTGTCTCGGGGCTCATCTCGAGGCTCGGCTCTGGGCTCTGTGCTCGGCTGGGCTCGGGGCTCGGCTCGAGGCTCGGCTCTGGGCTCGGCTCTAGGCTGGGCTCGGGGCTCGTATCTGGGTTCGGCTCTGGACTCGGTTCGCCTCGGCTCTAGGCTGGGCTTGGGGATTGTCTCGGGGATCGTCTCGAGGCTCGGCTCTGGGCTCTGTGCTCGGCTGGGCTCGGGGCTCGGCTCGAGGCTCGGCTCTGGGCTGGGCTCTGGACTCAGCTCGAGGCTGGGCTCGAGGCTCGGCTCTGGACTCGGCTCGGCTCTAGGCTGGGCTCGGGGCTCGGATCTGTCTTCGGCTCTGGACTCGGCTCGACTCGGCTCTAGGCTGGGCTTGGGGATTGTCTCGGGGCTCGTCTCGAGGCTCGGATCTGTGCTCGGCTCTAGGCTGGTCTCTAGACTGGGCTCTGGCTCGGCTCGGCTCTAGGCTGGGCTCGGGGCTCGGATTAGTGTTCGGCTCTGGACTCGGCTCGCCTCGGCTCTAGGCTGGGCTTGGGGATTGTCTCGGGGCTCGTCTCGAGGCTCGGCTCTGTGCTCTGTGCTCGGCTGGGCTCGGTGCTCGGCTCGAGGCTCGGCTCTGGGCTCGGCTCTAGGCTGGGCTCTAGCCTCGGCTCGGCTCTAGGCTGGGCTCGGGGCTCGGATCTGGTTTCGGCTCTGGACTCGGCTCGCCTCGGCTCTAGGCTGGGCTTGGGGATTGTCTCGGGGCTCGTCTCGAGGCTCGGCTCTGTGCTCTGTGCTCGGCTGTGCTCGGGGCTCGGCTCGAGGCTCGGCTCTGGGCTCGGCTCTGGACTCGGCTCTAGGCTGGGCTCGAGGCTCGGCTCAGGGCTTGTCTGCTCTCGGCTTTGAGCTGGGCTCAGGTATCTGCTATGCTCTTGGCTCGGCTCTAGGCTCCGATCGAGCCGACTCTGGGCTCTGCTCTGGACTCGGCTCGGCTCTAGTCTGCGCTTGGGGCTCGGATCTGGGTTCGGCTCTGGACTCGGCTCGCCTCGGCTCTAGGCTGGGCTTGGGGATTGTCTCGGGGCTCGGCTCGAGGCTCGGCTCTGGGCTCTGTGCTCGGCTGGGCTCGGGGCTCGGCTCGAGGCTCGGCTCTGGACTCGGCTCTAGGCTCGGCTCTAGACTGTTCTCTGGCTCGGCTCGCCTCTATGCTGGGCTCGGTGCTCGGCTCTGGGCTCGGCTCTAGGCTGGGCTCTAGCCTCGGCTCGGCTCTAGGCTGGGCTCGGGGCTCGTATCTTGGTTCGGCTCTTGACTCGGCTCGCCTCGGCTCTAGGCTGGGCTTGGGGATTGTCTCGGGGCTCGTCTTGAGCATCGGCTGTGGGCTCTGTGCTCGGCTGGGCTCGGGGCTCGCCTCGAGGCTCGGCTCTGTGCTCGGCTCTGGACTCGGCTCTAGGCTGGGCTCGAGGCTCGGCTCTGGGCTTGTCTGCAATCGGCTTTGGGTTGGGCTCAGGTATCGGCTCTGCTCTTGGTTCGGCTCGAGGCTCAGATCGCGCCTGAACCTGGGCTCGGCTCTGGACTCGGCTCGGCTCTAGGCTGGGCTCGGGGCTCGGATCTGGGTTCGGCTCTGGACTCGGCTCGCCTCGGCTCTAGGCTGGGCTTGGGGATTGTCTCGGGGCTCGTCTCGAGGCTCGGCTCTGTGCTCTGTTTCCGGCTGGGCTCGGGGCTCGATTCGAGGTTCGGCTCTGGGCTCGGCTCTAGGCTGGGCTCTAGACTCGGCTCGGCTCTAGGCTGGGCTCGGGGCTCGGATCTGGGTTCGGCTCTGGACTCGGCGCGCCTCGGCTCTAAGCTGGGCTTGGGGATTGTCTCGGGGCTCATCTCGAGGCTCGGCTCTGGGCTCTGTGCTCGGCTGGGCTCGGGGCTCGGCTCGAGGCTCGGCTCTGTGCTCGGCTCTGGACTCGGCTCTAGGCTGGGCTCGAGGCTCGGCTCTGGGCTGATCTGCAATCGGCTTTGGGTTGGGCTCAGGTATCGGCTCTGCTCTTGGCTCGGCTCGAGGCTCAGGTCGCGCCTTAACCTGGGCTCGGCTCTGGACTCGGCTCGGCTCTAGGCTGGGCTCGGGGCTCGGATCTGGGTTCGGCTCTGTACTCGGCTCGCCTCGGCTCTGGGCTGGGCTTGGGGATTGTCTCGGGGTTCGTCTCGAGGCTCGGCTCTGGGCTCTGTGCTCTGCTGGGCTCGGGGCTCGGCTCGAGGCTCGGCTCTGGGCTCGGCTCTAGGCTGGGCTCTAGACTGTGCTCTGGCTCGGCTCGCCTCTAGGCTGGGCTCGGGGCTCGGATCTGGGTTCGGCTCTGGACTCGGCTTGCCTCGGCTCTAGGCTGGGCTTGGGGATAGTCTCGGGGCTCGTCTCGAGGCTCGGCTCTGTGCTCTGTGTTCAGCTGGGCTCGGGGCTCGGCTCGAGTTTCGGCTCGGGCTCGGATCTAGGCTGGGCTCTAGCGTCGGATCGGCTCTAGGCTGGGCTCGGGGCTCGGATCTGGGTTCGGCTCTGGACTCGGCTCGACTCGGCTCTAGGCTGGGCTTGGGGATTGTCTCGGGGCTCGTCTCGAGGCTCGGCTCTGGGCTCTGTGGTCGGCTGGGCTCGGGGCTCGGCTCGAGGCTCGGCTCTGGGCTCGGCTCTAGGCTGGGCTCGGGGCTCGGATCTGGGTTCGGCTCTGGACTCGGTTCACCTCGGCTCTAGGCTGGGCTTGGGGATTGTCTCGGGGATCGTCTCGAGGCTCGGCTCTGGGCTCTGTGCTCGGCTGGGCTCGGGGCTCGGCTTGAGGCTCGGCTCTGGGCTCGGCTCTGGACTCAGCTCGAGGCTGGGCTCGAGGCTCGGCTCTTGGCTTGTATTCTCTCGGCTTTGGTCTGAGCTCAGGGATCGGCTCTACTCTTAGCTCTGCTCGAGGCTCAGGTCGCGCCCGACTCTCGGCTCGGCTCTGGGCTCTGGGCTCGGCTGGGCTCGGGGCTCGGCTCGAGGCTCGGCTCTGGGCTCGGCTCGGCTCTAGGCTCTGCTCGTGGGTCGGCTCTGGGCTCGGGTCTGGACTCGGATCTAAGCTGGGCTCGAGGCTCGGCTCTGGGCTCGGCTCTGGACTCGGCTCTACGCTGGGCTCGAGGCTCGGCTCAGGGCTTGTCTGCTCTCTGCTTTGAGCTTGGCTCAGGGATCAGCTCTGCTCTTGGCTCGGCTCGAGGCTCCGATCGCGCCCGACTCTGGGCTCTGCTCTGGACTCGGCTAGGCTCTAGGCTGCGCTTGGGGCTCGGATCTGGGTTCGGCTCTGGACTCGGCTCGCCTCGGCTCTAGTCTGGGCTTGGGGATTGTCTAGGGGCTCGTCTCGAGGCTCGTCTCTGGGCTCTGTGCTCGGCTGGGCTCGGGGCTCGGCTCGAGGCTCGGCTCTGGGCTCGGCTCTAGGCTTGGCTCTAGCCTCGGCTCGGCTCTAGGCTCTGCTCGTTGCTCGGCTCTGGACTCGGGTCTGGACACGGATCTAGGCTGGGCTCGAGGCTCGGCTCTGGGCTTGTCTGCTCTCGGCTCTAAGCTGGGCTCGTGGCTCTGCTCTGGGCTCGTCTCTGGACTCGGTTCTAGGCTGGGCTCGAGGCTCGGCTCTGGGATCGGCTCGGCTCTAGGCTGGGCTTGGGGCTCGGATCTGGGTTCGGCTCTGGACTCGGCTCTAGGCTGGGCTCGAGGCTCGGCTCAGGGCTTGTCTTCTCTCGGCTTTGAGCTGGGCTCAGGGATCTGCTCTGCTCTTGTCTCGGCTCGAGGCTCCGATCGCGCCCGACTCTGGGCTCTGCTCTGGACTCGGCTCGGCTCTAGGCTGCGCTTGGGACTCGGATCTGGGTTCGGCTCTGGACTCGGCTCTAGGCTGTGCTCTGGGCTCGGCTCGGCTCTAGGCTGGGCTCGGGTCTCGGATCTGGGTTAGGCTCTGGACTCGGCTCGCCTCGGCTCTAGGCTGGGCTTGGGATTGTCTCGGGGCTCGTCTCGAGGCTCAGGTCGCGCCTTAACCTGGGCTCGGCTCTGGACTCGGCTCGGCTCTAGGCTGGGCTCGGGGCTCGGATCTGGGTTCGGCTCTGTACTCGGCTCGCCTCGGCTCTGGGCTGGGCTTGGGGATTGTCTCGGGGTTCGTCTCGAGGCTCGGCTCTGGGCTCTGTGCTCTGCTGGGCTCGGGGCTCGGCTCGAGGCTCGGCTCTGGGCTCGGCTCTAGGCTGGGCTCTAGACTGTGCTCTGGCTCGGCTCGCCTCTAGGCTGGGCTCGGGGCTCGGATCTGGGTTCGGCTCTGGACTCGGCTTGCCTCGGCTCTAGGCTGGGCTTGGGGATAGTCTCGGGGCTCGTCTCGAGGCTCGGCTCTGGGATCTGTGTTCAGCTGGGCTCGGGGCTCGGCTCGAGTTTCGGCTCGGGCTCGGATCTAGGCTGGGCTCTAGCGTCGGATCGGCTCTAGGCTGGGCTCGGGGCTCGGATCTGGGTTCGGCTCTGGACTCGGCTCGACTCGGCTCTAGGCTGGGCTTGGGGATTGTCTCGGGGCTCGTCTCGAGGCTCGGCTCTGGGCTCTGTGGTCGGCTGGGCTCGGGGCTCGGCTCGAGGCTCGGCTCTGGGCTCGGCTCTAGGCTGGGCTCGGGGCTCGGATCTGGGTTCGGCTCTGGACTCGGTTCACCTCGGCTCTAGGCTGGGCTTGGGGATTGTCTCGGGGATCGTCTCGAGGCTCGGCTCTGGGCTCTGTGCTCGGCTGGGCTCGGGGCTCGGCTCGAGGCTCGGCTCTGGGCTCGGCTCTGGACTCAGCTCGAGGCTGGGCTCGAGGCTCGGCTCTTGGCTTGTATTCTCTCGGCTTTGGTCTGAGCTCAGGGATCGGCTCTACTCTTAGCTCTGCTCGAGGCTCAGGTCGCGCCCGACTCTCGGCTCGGCTCTGGGCTCTGGGCTCGGCTGGGCTCGGGGCTCGGCTCGAGGCTCGGCTCTGGGCTCGGCTCGGCTCTAGGCTCTGCTCGTGGGTCGGCTCTGGGCTCGGGTCTGGACTCGGATCTAAGCTGGGCTCGAGGCTCGGCTCTGGGCTCGGCTCTGGACTCGGCTCTACGCTGGGCTCGAGGCTCGGCTCAGGGCTTGTCTGCTCTCGGCTTTGAGCTGGGCTCAGGGATCAGCTCTGCTCTTGGCTCGGCTCGAGGCTCCGATCGCGCCCGACTCTGGGCTCTGCTCTGGACTCGGCTCGGCTCTAGGCTGCGCTTGGGGCTCGGATCTGGGTTCGGCTCTGGACTCGGCTCGCCTCGGCTCTAGTCTGGGCTTGGGGATTGTCTAGGGGCTCGTCTCGAGGCTCGGCTCTGGGCTCTGTGCTCGGCTGGGCTCGGGGCTCGGCTCGAGGCTCGGCTCTGGGCTCGGCTCTAGGCTGGGTTCTAGACTGGGCTCTGGCTCGGCTCGGCTCTAGGCTGGGCTCGGGGCTCGAATTTGGGTTCGGCTCTGGACTCGGCTCGCCTCGGCTCTAGACTGGGCTTGGGGATTGTCTCGGGGCTCGTCTCGAGGCTCGGCTCTGTGCTCTGTGCTCGGCTGGGCTCGGGGCCCGGCTCGAGGCTCGGCTCTGGGCTCGGCTCTAGGCTGGGCTCTGGCCTCTGCTCGGCTCTAGGCTCTGCTCTGGCTCGGCTCTGGTCTCGGGTCTGGACTCGGATCTAAGCTGGGCTCGAGGCTCGGCTCTGGGCTTGTCTGCTCTCGGCTCTAGGCTGGGCTAGTGGATCTGCTCTTGGCTCGTCTCTTGACTCAGTTCTAGGCTGGGCGGGAGGCTCGGCTCTGGACTCGGCTCGGCTCTAGTTTGGGCTCGGGGCTCGGATCTGTCTTCGGCTCTGGACTCGGCTCGACTCGGCTCTAGGCTGGGCTTGGGTATTGTCTCGGGGATCGTCTCGAGGCTCGGATCTGTGCTCGGCTCTAGGCTGGGCTCTAGACTGGGCTCTGGCTCGGCTCGGCTCTAGGCTGGGCTCGGGGCTCGGATTTGGGTTCGGCTCTGGACTCGGCTTGACTCGGCTCTAGGCTGGGCTTGGGGATTGTCTCGGGGCTCGTCTCGAGGCTCGGCTCTGTGCTCTGTGTTCGGCTGGGCTCGGGGCTCGGCTCGAGGTTCGGCTCTGAGCTCGGCTCTAGGCTGGGCTCTAGCCTCGGCTCGGCTCTAGGCTGGGCTCGGGGCTCGGATCTGGGTTCGGCTCTGGACTCGGCTCGCCTCGGCTCTAGGCTGGGCTTGGGGATTATCTCGGGGCTCGTCTCGAGGCTCGGCTCTGGGCTCTGTGCTCGGCTGGGCTCGGGTCTCGGCTCGAGGCTCGGCTCTGGGCTCGGCTCTAGGCTGGGCTCTAGCCTCGGCTCGGCTCTAGGCTCTGCTCGTTGCTCGGCTCTGGGCTCGGCTCTGGACACGGATCTAGGCTGGGCTCGAGGCTCGGCTCTGGGCATGTCTGCTCTCGGCTCTAGGCTGGGCTCGTGGCTCTGCTCTGGGCTCGTCTCTGGACTCGGTTCTAGGCTGGGCTCGAGGCTCGGCTCTGGGATCGGCTCGGCTCTAAGCTGGGCTCGGGCTCGGATCTGGGTTCGGCTCTGGACTCGGCTCGCCTCGGCTCTAGGCTGGGCTTGGGGATTGTCTCGGGGCTCGTCTCGAGGCTCGGCTCTGTGCTCTGTGCTCGGCTGGGCTCGGGGCTCGGCTCGAGGCTCGGCTCTGGGCTCGGCTCTGGACTCGGCTCTAGGCTGGGCTCGAGGCTCGGCTCAGGGCTTGTCTGCTCTCGGCTTTGAGCTGGGCTCAGGGATCAGCTCTGCTCTTGGCTCGGCTCGAGGCTCCGATCGCGCCCGACTCTGGGCTCTGCTCTGGACTCGGCTCGGCCCTAGGCTGCGCTTGGGGCTCGGATCTGGGTTCGGCTCTGGACTCGGCTCGCCTCGGCTCTAGTCTGGGCTTGGGGATTGTCTAGGGGCTCGTCTCGAGGCTCGGCTCTGGGCTCTGTGCTCGGCTGGGCTCGGGGCTCGGCTCGAGGCTCGGCTCTGGGCTCGGCTCTAGGCTGGGCTCTAGACTGGGCTCTGGCTCGGCTCGGCTCTAGGCTGGGCTCGGGGCTCGGATTTGGGTTCGGCTCTGGACTCGGCTCGCCTCGGCTCTAGACTGGGCTTGGGGATTGTCTCGGGGCCCGGCTCGAGGCTCGGCTCTGGGCTCGGCTCTAGGCTGGGCTCTGGCCTCGGCTCGGCTCTAGGCTCTGCTCTGGCTCGGCTCTGGTCTCGGGTCTGGACTCGGATCTAAGCTGGGCTCGAGGCTCGGCTCTGGGCTTGTCTGCTCTCGGCTCTAGGCTGGGCTAGTGGATCTGCTCTTGGCTCGTCTCTTGACTCGGTTCTAGGCTGGGCGGGAGGCTCGGCTCTGGACTCGGCTCGGCTCTAGGCTGGGCTCGGGGCTCGGATCTGTCTTCATCTCTGGACTCGGCTCGACTCGGCTCTAGGCTGGGCTTGGGGATTGTCTCGGGGATCGTCTCGAGGCTCGGATCTGTGCTCGGCTCTAGGCTGGGCTCTAGACTGGGCTCTGGCTCGGCTCGGCTCTAGGCTGGGCTCGGGGCTCGGATTTGGGTTCGGCTCTGGACTCAGCTCGAGGCTGGGCTCGAGGCTCGGCTCTTGGCTTGTCTTCTCTCGGCTTTGGTCTGAGCTAAGGTATCGGCTCTACTCTTATCTCGGCTCGAGGCTCAGGTCGCGCCCAACTCTCGGCTCGGCTCTGGGCTCTGTGCTCGGCTGGGCTCGGGGCTCGGCTCGAGGCTCGGCTCTGGGCTCGGCTCTAGGCTTGGCTCTGGCCTCGGCTCGGCTGTAGGCTCTGCTCGTTGCTCGGCTCTGGGCTCGGGTCTGGACTCGGATCTAAGCTGGGCTCGAGGCTCGGCTCTTGGCTTGTCTGCTCTCGGCTCTAGGCTGGGCTAGTGGATCTGCACTTGGCTCGTCTCTTGACTCGGTTCTAGGCTGGGCTCGAGGCTCGGCTCTGGACTCGGCTCGGCTCTAGGCTGGGCTCGGGGCTCGGATCTGGGTTCGGCTCTGGACTCGGCTCGCCTCGGCTCTAGGCTGGGCTTGGGGATTGTCTCGGGGCTCGTCTCGAGGTTCGGCTCTGGGCTCGGCTCTAGGCTGGGCTCTAGCCTCGGCTCGGCTCTAGGCTGGGCTTGGGGCTCGGATCTGGGTTCGGCTCTGGACTCGGCTCGCCTCGGCTCTAGGCTGGGCTTGGGGATTGTCTCGGGGCTCTTCTCGAGGCTCGGCTCTGGGCTCTGTGCTCGGCTGGGCTCGGGGCTCGGCTCGAGGCTCGGCTCTGGGCTCGGCTCTAGGCTGGGCTCTAGCCTCGGCTCGGCTCTAGGCTCTGCTCGTTGCTCGGCTCTGGACTCGGGTCTGGACACGGATCTAGGCTGGGCTCGAGGCTCGGCTCTGGGCTTGTCTGCTCTCGGCTCTAAGCTGGGCTCGTGGCTCTGCTCTGGGCTCGTCTCTGGACTCGGTTCTAGGCTGGGCTCGAGGCTCGGCTCTGGGATCGGCTCGGCTCTAGGCTGGGCTTGGGGCTCGGATCTGGGATCGGCTCTGGACTCGTCTCTAGGCTGGGCTCGAGGCTCGGCTCAGGGCTTGTCTTCTCTCTGCTTTGAGCTGGGCTCAGGGATCTGCTCTGCTCTTGTCTCGGCTCGAGGCTCCGATCGCGCCCGACTCTGGGCTCTGCTCTGGACTCGGCTCGGCTCTAGGCTGCGCTTGGGGCTCGGATCTGGGTTCGGCTCTGGACTCGGCTCTAGGCTGTGCTCTGGGCTCGGCTCGGCTCTAGGCTGGGCTCGGGTCTCGGATCTGGGTTAGGCTCTGGACTCGGCTCGCCTCGGCTCTAGGCTGGGCTTGGGATTGTCTCGGGGCTCGTCTCGAGGCTCGGCTCTGGGCTCTGTGCTCGGCTGGGCTCGGGGCTCGGCTCGAGCCTCGACTCTGGTTTCGGCTCTGGACTCGGCTCGCCTCGGCTCTAGACTGGGCTTGGGGATTGTCTCGGGGCTCGTCTCGAGGCTCGGCTCTATGCTCTGTGCTCGGCTGGGCTCGGGGCTCGGCTCGGGGCTCTGCTCTGTGCTCGGCTCTGGCCTCGGTTCTAGGCTGGGCTCGAGGCTCGGCTCTGGGTTTGTCTGCAATCGGCTTTGGGTTAGGCTCAGGTATCGGATCTGCTCTTGGCTCGGCTCGAGGCTCAGATCGCGCCTGAACCTGGGCTCGGCTCTGGACTCGGCTCTTCTCTAGGCTGGGCTCGGGGATCGGATCTGGGTTCGGCTCTGGACTCGGCTCGCCTCGGCTCTAGGCTGGGCTTGGGGATTGTCTCGGGTCTCGTCTTGAGGCTCGGCTCTGGGCTCTGTGCTCGGCTGGGCTCGGGGCTCGGCTCGAGGCTCTGCTCTGGGCTCGGCTCTAGGCTGGGCTCTAGACTGGGCTCTGGCTCGGCTCGCCTCTAGGCTGGGCTCGGGGCTCGGATCTGGGTTCGGCTCTGGACTCGGCTCGCCTCGGCTCTAGGCTGGGTTTGGGGATTGTCTGGGGGCTCGTCTTGAGGCTCGGCTCTGGGCTCTGTGCTCGGCTGGGCTCGGGGCTCTGCTCGAGGCTCGGCTCTGGCACGCCTCTAGGCTGTGCTTTTGGCTCGGGTCTCGGCTCGAGGCTCGTCTCTAAGTTGTGCTCTGGGTTCGGCTCGGCTCTAGGCTGGCCTCAGGGCTCGGATCTGGGTTCGGCTCTGGACTCGGCTCGCCTCGGCCCATCGCTGGGCTGGGCTTGGGGATTGTCTCGGGGCTCGTCTTGAGGCTCGGCTAGATGCTCGGCTCTGGGCTCGCATCTAGGCTGTGCTCTGGCCTCGGGGCTCGGCTCGAGGCTCGTCTCTAGGCTGTGCTCTGGGTTCGGCTCGGCTCTATGCTGGGCTCGGGGCTCGGATCTCGGTTCGGCTCTGGACTCGGCTCGCCTCGGCTCTAGGCTGGGCTTGGGGATTGTCTCGGGGCTCGTCTCGAGGCTCGGCTCTGGGCTCTGTGCTCGGCTGGGCTCGGGCTCGGCTCGAGGCTTGGCTCAATACTCGGCTCTGGGCTTGTCTTCTCTCGGCTTTGAGCTGAGCTCAGGGATCGGCTCTGCTCTTGGCTCGGCTCGAGGCTCAGCTCGCGCCCGACTCTCGGCTCGGCTCTGGACTCGGCTCGGCTCTAGTCTGGTCTCGGGGCTCGGATCTGGGTTTGGCTCTGGACTCGGCTCTCCTCGGCTCTAGGCTTGGCTTGGGTATTGTCTCGGGTCTCGTCTCGAGGCTCGGCTCCGGCTCTGTGCTCGGCTGGGCTCGGGGCTCGGCTCGAGGCTCGGCTCAATACTCGGCTCTGGGCTCGCGTCTAGGATGGGCTCTTAGCTCGGCTCGGCTCTAGGCTGGTCTCGGGGCTCGGATCTGGGTTCGGCTCTGTACTCGGCTCGCCTCGGCTCTAGGCTTGGCTTGGGTATTGTCTCGGGTCTCGTCTCGAGGCTCGGCTCTGGCTCTGTGCTCGGCTGGGCTCGGGGCTCGGCTCGAGGCTCGGCTCAATACTCAGCTCTGGGCTCGCGTCTAGGATGGGCTCTTAGCTCGGCTCGGCTCTAGGCTGGGCTCGGGGCTCGGATCTGGGTTCGGCTCTGGACTCGGCTCGCCTCGGCTCTAGGCTGGGCTTGGGGATTGTCTCGGGGCTCGTCTCGAGGCTCGCCTCTGGGCTCTGTGCTCGGCTGGGCTCGGGGCTCGGCTCGAGGCTCGGCTCTGGGCTCTGCTCTGGACTCGGCTCGGCTCTAGGCTGGGCTCGGGGCTCGGATCTGGGTTCGGCTCTGGACTCGGCTCGCCTCGGCTCTAGGCTGGGCTTGGGGATTGTCTCGGGGCTCGTCTCGAGGCTCGGCTCTGGGCTCTGTGCTCGGCTGGGCTCGGGGCTCGGCTCGAGGCTCGGTTCTGGGCTCGGCTTTAGGCTGGGCTCTGGGATCGGCTCGGCTCTAGGCTCTGCTCGTTGCTCTGCTCTGTGCTCGGCTCTGGACTCGGTTCTAGGCTGGGCTCGAGGCTCGGCTCTGGGCTTGTCTGCAATCGGCTTTGGGTTAGGCTCAGGTATCGGCTCTGCTCTTGTCTCGGCTCGAGGCTTAGATCGCGCCTGAACCTGGGCACGGCTCTGGACTCGGCTCGTCTCTAGGCTGGGCTCGGGGCTCTGACCTGGGTTCGACTCTGGACTCGGCTCGCCTCGGCTCTAGGCTGGGCTTGGGGATTGTCTCGGGGCTCATCTCGAGGCTCGGCTCTGGGCTCTGTGCTCGGCTGGGCTCGGGGCTCGGCTCGAGGCTCGGCTCTGGGCTCGGCTCTAGGCTGGGCTCGGGGCTCGTATCTGGGTTCGGCTCTGGACTCGGTTCGCCTCGGCTCTAGGCTGGGCTTGGGGATTGTCTCGGGGATCGTCTCGAGGCTCGGCTCTGGGCTCTGTGCTCGGCTGGGCTCGGGGCTCGGCTCGAGGCTCGGCTCTGGGCTGGGCTCTGGACTCAGCTCGAGGCTGGGCTCGAGGCTCGGCTCTGGACTCGGCTCGGCTCTAGGCTGGGCTCGGGGCTCGGATCTGTCTTCGGCTCTGGACTCGGTTCGACTCGGCTCTAGGCTGGGCTTGGGGATTGTCTCGGGGCTCGTCTCGAGGCTCGGATCTGTGCTCGGCTCTAGGCTGGTCTCTAGACTGGGCTCTGGCTCGGCTCGGCTCTAGGCTGGGCTCGGGGCTCGGATTTGGGTTCGGCTCTGGACTCGGCTCGCCTCGGCTCTAGGCTGGGCTTGGGGATTGTCTCGGGGCTCGTCTCGAGGCTCGGCTCTGTGCTCCGTGCTCGGCTGGGCTCGGTGCTCGGCTCGAGGCTCGGCTCTGGGCTCGGCTCTAGGCTGGGCTCGAGGCTCGGCTCAGGGCTTGTCTTCTCTCTGCTTTGAGCTGGGCTCAGGGATCTGCTCTGCTCTTGTCTCGGCTCGAGGCTCCGATCGCGCCCGACTCTGGGCTCTGCTCTGGACTCGGCTCGGCTCTAGGCTGGGCTCGGGGCTCGGATCTGGGTTCGTCTCTGGACTCGGCTCTAGGCTGTGCTCTGGGCTCGGCTCGGCTCTAGGCTGGGCTCGGGTCTCGGATCTGGGTTAGGCTCTGGACTCGGCTCGCCTCGGCTCTAGGCTGGGCTTGGGATTGTCTCGGGGCTCGTCTCGGGGCTCGGCTCTGGGCTCTGTGCTCGGCTGGGCTCGGGGCTCGGCTCGAGCCTGGACTCTGGTTTCGGCTCTGGACTCGGCTCGCCTCGGCTCTAGACTGGGCTTGGGGATTGTCTCGGGGCTCGTCTCGAGGCTCGGCTCTGGGCTCTGTGCTCGGCTGGGCTCGGGGCTCGGCTCGGGGCTCTGCTCTGTGCTCGGCTCTGGCCTCGGTTCTAGGCTGGGCTCGAGGCTCGGCTCTGGGTTTGTCTGCAATCGGCTTTGGGTTAGGCTCAGGTATCGGCTCTGCTCTTGGCTCGGCTCGAGGCTCAGATCGCGCCTGAACCTGGGCTCGGCTCTGGACTCGGCTCTTCTCTAGGCTGGGCTCGGGGATCGGATCTGGGTTCGGCTCTGGACTCGGCTCGCCTCGGCTCTAGGCTGGGCTTGGGGATTGTCTCGGGTCTCGTCTTGAGGCTCGGCTCTGGGCTCTGTGCTCGGCTGGGCTCGGGGCTCGGCTCGAGGCTCTGCTCTGGGCTCGGCTCTAGGCTGGGCTCTAGACTGGGCTCTGGCTCGGCTCGCCTCTAGGCTGGGCTCGGGGCTCGGATCTGGGTTCGGCTCTGGACTCGGCTCGCCTCGGCTCTAGGCTGGGTTTGGGGATTGTCTGGGGGCTCGTCTTGAGGCTCGGCTCTGGGCTCTGTGCTCGGCTGGGCTCGGGGCTCTGCTCGAGGCTCGGCTCTGGCACGCCTCTAGGCTGTGCTTTTGGCTCGGGTCTCGGCTCGAGGCTCGTCTCTAAGTTGTGCTCTGGGTTCGGCTCGGCTCTAGGCTGGCCTCAGGGCTCGGATCTGGGTTCGGCTCTGGACTCGGCTCGCCTCGGCCCATCGCTGGGCTGGGCTTGGGGATTGTCTCGGGGCTCGTCTTGAGGCTCGGCTAGATGCTCGGCTCTGGGCTCGCATCTAGGCTGTGCTCTGGCCTCGGGGCTCGGCTCGAGGCTCGTCTCTAGGCTGTGCTCTGGGTTCGGCTCGGCTCTATGCTGGGCTCGGGGCTCGGATCTGGGTTCGGCTCTGGACTCGGCTCGCCTCGGCTCTAGGCTGGGCTTGGGGATTGTCTCGGGGCTCGTCTCGAGGCTCGGCTCTGGGCTCTGTGCTCGGCTGGGCTCGGGCTCGGCTCGAGGCTTGGCTCAATACTCGGCTCTGGGCTTGTCTTCTCTCGGCTTTGAGCTGAGCTCAGGGATCGGCTCTGCTCTTGGCTCGGCTCGAGGCTCAGCTCGCGCCCGACTCTCGGCTCGGCTCTGGACTCGGCTCGGCTCTAGTCTGGTCTCGGGGCTCGGATCTGGGTTTGGCTCTGGACTCGGCTCTCCTCGGCTCTAGGCTTGGCTTGGGTATTGTCTCGGGTCTCGTCTCGAGGCTCGGCTCCGGCTCTGTGCTCGGCTGGGCTCGGGGCTCGGCTCGAGGCTCGGCTCAATACTCGGCTCTGGGCTCGCGTCTAGGATGGGCTCTTAGCTCGGCTCGGCTCTAGGCTGGTCTCGGGGCTCGGATCTGGGTTCGGCTCTGGACTCGGCTCGCCTCGGCTCTAGGCTTGGCTTGGGTATTGTCTCGGGTCTCGTCTCGAGGCTCGGCTCTGGCTCTGTGCTCGGCTGGGCTCGGGGCTCGGCTCGAGGCTCGGCTCAATACTCAGCTCTGGGCTCGCGTCTAGGATGGGCTCTTAGCTCGGCTCGGCTCTAGGCTGGGCTCGGGGCTCGGATCTGGGTTCGGCTCTGGACTCGGCTCGCCTCGGCTCTAGGCTGGGCTTGGGGATTGTCTCGGGGCTCGTCTCGAGGCTCGCCTCTGGGCTCTGTGCTCGGCTGGGCTCGGGGCTCGGCTCGAGGCTCGGCTCTGGGCTCTGCTCTGGACTCGGCTCGGCTCTAGGCTGGGCTCGGGGCTCGGATCTGGGTTCGGCTCTGGACTCGGCTCGCTTCGGCTCTAGGCTGGGCTTGGGGATTGTCTCGGGGCTCGTCTCGAGGCTCGGCTCTGGGCTCTGTGCTCGGCTGGGCTCGGGGCTCGGCTCGAGGCTCGGTTCTGGGCTCGGCTTTAGGCTGGGCTCTGGGATCGGCTCGGCTCTAGGCTCTGCTCGTTGCTCTGCTCTGTGCTCGGCTCTGGACTCGGATCTAGGCTGGGCTCGAGGCTCGGCTCTGGGCTTGTCTGCAATCGGCTTTGGGTTAGGCTCAGGTATCGGCTCTACTCTTGTCTCGGCTCGAGGCTTAGATCGCGCCTGAACCTGGGCACGGCTCTGTACTCGGCTCGTCTCTAGGCTGGGCTCGGGGCTCGGCTCTGGGCTCGGCTCTAGCCTCGGCTCGGCTCTAGGCTGGGCTCGGGGCTCGGATCTGGGTTCGGCTCTGGACTCGACTCGCCTCGGCTCTAGGCTGGGCTTGGGGATTGTCTCGGGGCTCGTCTCGAGGCTCGGCTCTGGGCTCTGTGCTCGGCTGGGCTCGGGGCTCGGCTCGAGGCTCGGCTCTGGGCTCGGCTCTAGGCTGGGCTCTAGCCTCGGCTCGGCTCTAGGCTCTGCTCGTTTCTCGGTTCTGGGCTCGGGTCTGGACACGGATCTAGGCTGGGCTCTTGGCTCGGCTCTGGGCTCGTCTCTGCACTCGGTTCTAGGCTGGGCTCGAGGTTCGGCTGTGGGCTCGGCTCTGGACTCGGCTCTAAGCTGGGCTCGAGGCTCGGCTCAGGGCTTGTCTGCTCTCGGCTTTGAGCTGGGCTCAGGGATCTGCTATGCTCTTGGCTCGGCTCGAGGCTCCGATCGCGCCCGACTCTGGGCTCTGCTCTGGACTCGGCTCGGATCTAGGCTGGGCTCGGGGCTCGGATCTGGGTTCGGCTCTGGACTCGGCTCGCCTCGGCTCTAGGCTGGGCTTGGGGATTTTCTCGGGGCTCGTCTCGAGGCTTGGCTCTGAGCTCTGTGCTCGGCTCTGCTCGGGGCTCGGCTCGAGGCTCGGCTCAATACTCGGCTCTGGGCTCGCCTCTAGGGTGGGCTCTGGGCTCGGCTCGGCTCTAGGCTGGGCTCGAGGCTCGGATCTGGGTTCGGCTCTGGACTCGGCTCGCCTCGGCTCTAGGCTGGGCTTGGGGATTGTCTCGGGGCTCGTCTCGAGGGTCGGCTCTGTGCTCTGTGCTCGGCTGGGCTCGGGGCTCGGCTCGAGGCTCGGCTCTGGGTTCTGCTCTAGGCTGGGCTCGGGGCTCCTATCTGGGTTCGGCTCTGGACTCGGCTCGCCTCGGCTCTAGGCTGGGCTTGGGGATTGTCTCGGGGCTCGTCTCGAGGCTCGGCTCTGGGCTCTGTGCTCGGCTGGGCTCGCCTCTAGGCTGGGCTCTGGGCTCGGTTTGGCTCTAGGCTGGGCTCGGGGCTCGGCTCGAGGCTCGGCTCAGTACTCGGCTACGGGCTCGCCTCTAGGCTGGGCTCTGGGCTCGGTTCGGCTCTAGGCTGGGCTCGGGGCTCGGTTCGGCTCTAGGCTGGGCTCGGGGCTCGGATCTGGGTTCGGCTCTGGACTCGGCTCGCCTCGGCTCTAGGCTGGGCTTGGGGATTGTCTCGGGGCTCGTCTCGAGGCTCGGCTCTGGGCTCTGTGCTCGGCTGGGCTCGGGGCTCGTCTCGAGGCTCGGCTCTAGGCTCCGCTCTGGACTCGGCTCGGCTCTAGGCTGGGCTCGGGGCTCGGATCTGGGTTCGGCTCTGGACTCGGCTCGCCTCGGCTCTAGGCTGGGCTTGGGGATTATCTCGGGGCTCGTCTCGAGGCTCGGCTCTGGGCTCTGTGCTCGGCTGGGCTCGGGTCTCGGCTCGAGGCTCGGCTCTCGGCTCGGCTCTAGGCTGGGCTCTAGCCTCGGCTCGGCTCTAGGCTCTGCTCGTTGCTCGGCTCTGGGCTCGGCTCTGGACACGGATCTAGGCTGGGCTCGAGGCTCGGCTCTGGGCTTGTCTGCTCTCGGCTCTAGGCTAGGCTCGTGGCTCTGCTCTGGGCTCGTCTCTGGACTCGGTTCTAGGCTGGGCTCGAGGCTCGGCTCTGGGATCGGCTCGGCTCTAATCTGGGCTTGGGCTCGGATCTGGGTTCGGCTCTGGACTCGGCTCGCCTCGGCTCTAGGCTGGGCTTGGGTATTGTCTCGGGGCTCGTCTCGAGGCTCGGCTCTGTGCTCTGTGCTCGGCTGGGCTCGGGGCTCGGCTCGAGGCTCGGCTCTGGGCTCGGCTCTGGACTCGGCTCTAGGCTGGGCTCGAGGCTCGGCTCAGGGCTTGTCTTCTCTCGGCTTTGGTCTGAGCTCAGGGATCGGCTCTACTCTTAGCTCGGCTCTGCGCTCGGCTCTAGACTGGGCTCTAGCCTCGGTTCGGCTCTAGGCTCTGCTCGTTGCTCGGCTCTGGGCTCGGGTCTGGACACGGATCTAGGCTGGGCTCTTGGCTCGGCTCTGGGCTCGTCTCTGGACTCGGTTCTAGGCTGGGCTCGAGGCTCGGCTCAATACTCGGCTCTGGGCTCGCCTCTAGGCTGGGCTCTGGGCTCGGCTCGGCTCTAGGCTGGGCTCGGGGCTCGGATCTGGGTTCGGCTCTGGACTCGGCTCGCCTCGGCTCTAGGCTGGGCTTGGGGATTGTCTCGGGGCTCGTCTCGAGGGTCGGCTCTGGGCTCTGTGCTCGGCTGGGCTCGGGGCTCGTCTCGAGGCTCGGCTCTGGGCTCCGCTCTGGACTCGGCTCGGCTCTAGGCTGGGCTCGGGGCTCGGATCTGGGTTCGGCTCTGGACTCGGCTCGCCTCGGCTCTAGGCTGGGCTAGGGATCGTCTCGGGGCTCGTCTCGAGGCTCGGCTCTGAGCTCTGTGTTCGGCTGGGCTCGGGGCTCGGCTCGAGGTTCGGCTCTGGGCTCGGCTCTAGGCTGGGCTCTAGCCTCGGCTCGGCTCTAGGCTGGGCTCGGGGCTCGGATCTGGGTTCGGATCTTGACTCGGCTCGCCTCGGCTCTAGGCTGGGCTTGGGGATTGTCTCGGGGCTCGTCTTGAGCATCGGCTGTGGGCTCTGTGCTCGGCTGGGCTCGGGGCTCGGCTCGAGGCTCGGCTCTGTGCTCGGCTCTGGACTCGGCTCTAGGCTGGGCTCGAGGCTCGGCTCTGGGCTTGTCTGCAATCGGCTTTGGGTTGGGCTCAGGTATCGGCTCTGCTCTTGGTTCGGCTCGAGGCTCAGATCGCGCCTTAACCTGGGCTCGGCTCTGGATTCGGCTCGGCTCTAGGCTGGGCTCGGGGCTCGGATCTGGGTTCGGCTCTGTACTCGGCTCGCCTCGACTCTGGGCTGGGCTTGGGGATTGTCTCGGGGCTCGTCTCGAGGCTCGGATCTGGGCTCTGTGCTCGGCTGGGCTCGGGGCTCGGCTCGAGGCTCGGCTCTGGGCTCGGCTCTAGGCTGGGCTCTAGACTGTGCTCTGGCTCGGCTCGCCTCTAGGCTGGGCTCGGGGCTTGGATCTGGGTTCGGCTCTGGACTCGGCTTGCCTCGGCTCTAGGCTGGGCTTGGGGATAGTCTCGGGGCTCGTCTCGAGTCTCGGCTCTGTGCTCTGTGTTCAGCTGGGCTCGGGGCTCGGCTCGAGGTTCGGCTCGGGCTCGGATCTAGGCTGGGCTCTAGCGTCGGATCGGCTCTAGGCTGGGCTCGGGGCTCCTATCTGGGTTCGGCTCTGGACTCGGTTCACCTCGGCTCTAGGCTGGGCTTGGGGATTGTCTCGGGGATCGTCTCGAGGCTCGGCTCTGGGCTCTGTGCTCGGCTGGGCTCGGGGCTCGGCTCGAGGCTCGGCTCTGGGCTCGGCTCTGGACTCAGCTCGAGGCTGGGCTCGAGGCTCGGCTCTTGGCTTGTATTCTCTCGGCTTTGGTCTGAGCTCAGGGATCGGCTCTACTCTTAGCTCTGCTTGAGGCTCAGGTCGCGCCCGACTCTCGGCTCGGCTCTGGGCTCTGGGCTCGGCTGGGCTCGGGGCTCGGCTCGAGACTCGGCTCTGGGCTCGGCTCGGCTCTAGGCTCTGCTCGTGGGTCGGCTCTGGGCTCGGGTCTGGACTCGGATCTAAGCTGGGCTCGAGGCTCGGCTCTGGGCTCGGCTCTGGACTCGGCTCTACGCTGGGCTCGAGGCTCGGCTCAGGGCTTGTCTGCTCTCGGCTTTGAGCTGGGCTCAGGGATAAGCTCTGCTCTTGGCTCGGCTCGAGGCTCCGATCGCGCCCGACTCTGGGCTCTGCTCTGGACTCGGCTCGGCTCTAGGCTGCGCTTGGGGCTCGGATCTGGGTTCGGCTCTGGACTCGGCTCGCCTCGGCTCTAGTCTGGCCTTGGGGATTGTCTAGGGGCTCGTCTCGAGGCTCGGCTCTGGGCTCTGTGCTCGGCTGGGCTCGGGGCTCGGCTCGAGGCTCGGATCTGGGCTCGGCTCTAGGCTGGGCTCTAGACTGGGCTCTGGCTCAGCTCGGATCTAGGCTGGGCTCGGGGCTCGAATTTGGGTTCGGCTCTGGACTCGGCTCGCCTCGGCTCTAGACTGGGCTTGGGGATTGTCTCGGGGCTCGTCTCGAGGCTCGGCTCTGTGCTCTGTGCTCGGCTGGGCTCGGGGCCCGGCTCGAGGCTCGGCTCTGGGCTCGGCTCTAGGCTTGGCTCTGGCCTCGGCTCGGCTGTAGGCTCTGCTCGTGGCTCGGCTCTGGGCTCGGGTCTGGACTCGGATCTAAGCTGGGCTCGAGGCTCGGCTCTTGGCTTGTCTGCTCTCGGCTCTAGGCTGGGCTAGTGGATCTGCACTTGGCTCGTCTCTTGACTCGGTTCTAGGCTGGGCTCGAGGCTCGGCTCTGGACTCGGCACGGCTCTAGGCTGGGCTCGGGGCTCGGATCTGGGTTCGGCTCTGGACTCGGCTCGCCTCGGCTCTAGGCTGGGCTTGGGGATTGTCTCGGGGCTCGTCTCGAGGCTCGGATCTGTGCTCGGCTGTAGGCTGGGCTCTAGACTGGGCTCTGGCTCGGCTCGGCTCTAGGCTGGGCTCGGGGCTCGGATTAGTGTTCGGCTCTGGACTCGGCTTCCCTCGGCTCTAGGCTGGGCTTGGGGATTGTCTCGGGTCTCGTCTCGAGGCTCGGCTCTGTGCTCTGTGTTCGGCTGGGCTCGGGGCTCGGCTCGAGGTTCGGCTCTGGGCTCGGTTCTAGGCTGGGCTCTAGCCTCGGCTCGGCTCTAGGCTGGGCTTGGGGCTCGGATCTGGGTTCGGCTCTGGACTCGGCTCGCCTCGGCTCTAGGCTGGGCTTGGGGATTGTCTCGGGGCTCGTCTCGAGGCTCGGCTCTGGGCTCTGTGCTCGGCTGGGCTCGGGTCTCGGCTCGAGGCTCGGCTCTGGGCTCGGCTCTAGGCTGGGCTCTAGCCTCGGCTCGGCTCTAGGCTCTGCTCGTTGCTCGGCTCTGGACTCGGGTCTGGACACGGATCTAGGCTGGGCTCGAGGCTCGGCTCTGGGCTTGTCTGCTCTCGGCTCTAAGCTGGGCTCGTGGCTCTGCTCTGGGCTCGTCTCTGGACTCGGTTCTAGGCTGGGCTCGAGGCTCGGCTCTGGGATCGGCTCGGCTCTAGGCTGGGCTTGGGGCTCGGATCTGGGTTCGGCTCTGGACTCGGCTCTAGGCTGGGCTCGAGGCTCGGCTCAGGGCTTGTCTTCTCTCGGCTTTGAGCTGGGCTCAGGGATCTGCTCTGCTCTTGTCTCGGCTCGAGGCTCCGATCGCGCCCGACTCTGGGCTCTGCTCTGGACTCGGCTCGGCTCTAGGCTGCGCTTGGGGCTCGGATCTGGGTTCGGCTCTGGACTCGGCTCTAGGCTGTGCTCTGGGCTCGGCTCGGCTCTAGGCTGGGCTCGGGTCTCGGATCTGGGTTAGGCTCTGGACTCGGCTCGCCTCGGCTCTAGGCTGGGCTTGGGATTGTCTCGGGGCTCGTCTCGAGGCTCGGCTCTGGGCTCTGTGCTCGGCTGGGCTCGGGGCTCGGCTCGAGCCTCGACTCTGGTTTCGGCTCTGGACTCGGCTCGCCTCGGCTCTAGGCTGGGCTTGGGGATTGTCTCGGGGCTCGTCTCGAGGCTCGGCTCTGGGCTCTGTGCTCGGCTGGGCTCGGGGCTCGGCTCGGGGCTCTGCTCTGTGCTCGGCTCTGGCCTCGGTTCTAGGCTGGGCTCGAGGCTCGGCTCTGGGTTTGTCTGCAATCGGCTTTGGGTTAGGCTCAGGTATCGGCTCTGCTCTTGGCTCGGCTCGAGGCTCAGATCGCGCCTGAACCTGGGCTCGGCTCTGGACTCGGCTCTTCTCTAGGCTGGGCTCGGGGCTCGGATCTGGGTTCGGCTCTGGACTCGGCTCGCCTCGGCTCTAGGCTGGGCTTGGGGATTGTCTCGGGTCTCTTCTTGAGGCTCGGCTCTGGGCTCTGTGCTCGGCTGGGCTCGGGGCTCGGCTCGAGGCTCTGCTCTGGGCTCGGCTCTAGGCTGGGCTCTAGACTGGGCTCTGGCTCGGCTCGCCTCTAGGCTGGGCTCGGGGCTCGGATCTGGGTTCGGCTCTGGACTCGGCTCGCCTCGGCTCTAGGCTGGGCTTGGGGATTGTCTGGGGGCTCGTCTTGAGGCTCGGCTCTGGGCTCTGTGTTCGGCTGGGCTCGGGGCTCGGCTCGAGGCTCGGCTCTGGCACGCCTCTAGGCTGTGCTTTTGGCTCGGGTCTCGGCTCGAGGCTCGTCTCTAAGTTGTGCTCTGGGTTCGGCTCGGCTCTAGGCTGGCCTCAGGGCTCGGATCTGGGTTCGGCTCTGGACTCGGCTCGCCTCGGCCCATCGCTGGGCTGGGCTTGGGGATTGTCTCGGGGCTCGTCTTGAGGCTCGGCTCTGGGCTCTGTGCTCGGCTGGGCTCGGGGCTCGGCTCGAGGCTCGGCTAGATGCTCGGCTCTGGGCTCGCATCTAGGCTGTGCTCTGGGCTCGGGGCTCGGCTCGAGGCTCGTCTCTAGGCTGTGCTCTGGGTTCGGCTCGGCTCTATGCTGGGCTCGGGGCTCGGATCTCTGTTCGGCTCTGGACTCGGCTCGCCTCGGCTCTAGGCTGGGCTTGGGGATTGTCTCGGGGCTCGTCTCGAGGCTCGGCTCTGGGCTCTGTGCTCGGCTGGGCTCGGGCTCGGCTCGAGGCTTGGCTCAATACTCGACTCTGGGCTTGTCTTCTCTCGGCTTTGAGCTGAGCTCAGGGATCGGCTCTGCTCTTGGCTCGGCTCGAGGCTCAGCTCGCGCCCGACTCTCGGCTCGGCTCTGGACTCGGCTCGGCTCTAGTCTGGTCTCGGGGCTCGGATCTGGGTTTGGCTCTGGACTCGGCTCTCCTCGGCTCTAGGCTTGGCTTGGGTATTGTCTCGGGTCTCGTCTCGAGGCTCGGCTCTGGCTCTGTGCTCGGCTGGGCTCGGGGCTCGGCTCGAGGCTCGGCTCAATACTCGGCTCTGGGCTCGCGTCTAGGATGGGCTCTTAGCTCGGCTCGGCTCTAGGCTGGTCTCGGGGCTCGGATCTGGGTTCGGCTCTGGACTCGGCTCGCCTCGGCTCTAGGCTTGGCTTGGGTATTGTCTCGGGTCTCGTCTCGAGGCTCGACTCTGGCTCTGTGCTCGGCTGGGCTCGGGGCTCGGCTCGAGGCTCGGCTCTGGGCTCTGCTCTGGACTCGGCTCGGCTCTAGGCTGGGCTCGGGGCTCGGATCTGGGTTCGGCTCTGGACTCGGCTCGCCTCGGCTCTAGGCTGGGCTTGGGGATTGTCTCGGGGCTCGTCTCGAGTCTCGGCTCTGGGCTCTGTGCTCGGCTGGGCTCGGGGCTCGGCTCGAGGCTCGTTTCTGGGCTCGGCTCTAGGCTGGGCTCTGGGATCGGCTCGGCTCTAGGCTCTGCTCGTTGCTCTGCTCTGTGCTCGGCTCTGGACTCGGTTCTAGGCTGGGCTCGAGGCTCGGCTCTGGGCTTGTCTGCAATCGGCTTTGGGTTAGGCTCAGGTATCGGCTCTGCTCTTGTCTCGGCTCGAGGCTTAGATCGCGCCTGAACCTGGGCACGGCTCTGGACTCGGCTCGTCTCTAGGCTGGGCTCGGGGCTCTGACCTGGGTTCGACTCTGGACTCGGCTCGCCTCGGCTCTAGGCTGGGCTTGGGGATTGTCTCGGGGCTCATCTCGAGGCTCGGCTCTGGGCTCTGTGCTCGGCTGGGCTCGGGGCTCGGCTCGAGGCTCGGCTCTGGGCTCGGCTCTAGGCTGGGCTCGGGGCTCGTATCTGGGTTCGGCTCTGGACTCGGTTCGCCTCGGCTCTAGGCTGGGCTTGGGGATTGTCTCGGGGATCGTCTCGAGGCTCGGCTCTGGGCTCTGTCTCGGCTGGGCTCGGGGCTCGGCTCGAGGCTCGGCTCTGGGCTGGGCTCTGGACTCAGCTCGAGGCTGGGCTCGAGGCTCGGCTCTGGACTCGGCTCGGCTCTAGGCTGGGCTCGGGGCTCGGATCTGTCTTCGGCTCTGGACTCGGCTCGACTCGGCTCTAGGCTGGGCTTGGGGATTGTCTCGGGGCTCGTCTCGAGGCTCGGATCTGTGCTCGGCTCTAGGCTGGTCTCTAGACTGGGCTCTGGCTCGGCTCGGCTCTAGGCTGGGCTCGGGGCTCGGATTAGTGTTCGGCTCTGGACTCGGCTCGCCTCGGCTCTAGGCTGGGCTTGGGGATTGTCTCGGGGCTCGTCTCGAGGCTCGGCTCTGTGCTCTGTGCTCGGCTGGGCTCGGTGCTCGGCTCGAGGCTCGGCTCTGGGCTCGGCTCTAGGCTGGGCTCTAGCCTCGGCTCGGCTCTAGGCTGGGCTCGGGGCTCGGATCTGGTTTCGGCTCTGGACTCGGCTCGCCTCGGCTCTAGGCTGGGCTTGGGGATTGTCTCGGGGCTCGTCTCGAGGCTCGGCTCTAGGCTCTGTGCTCGGCTGGGCTCGGGGCTCGGCTCGAGGCTCGGCTCTGGGCTCGGCTCTAGGCTGGGCTCTAGCCTCGGCTCGGCTCTAGGCTCTGCTCGTTGCTCGGCTCTGGGCTCGGCTCTGGACACGGATCTAGGCTGGGCTCGAGGCTCGGCTCTGGGCTTGTCTGCTCTCGGCTCTAGGCTGGGCTCGTGGCTCTGCTCTGGGCTCGTCTCTGAACTCGGTTCTAGGCTGGGCTCGAGGCTCGGCTCTGGGATCGGCTCGGCTCTAGGCTGGGCTCGGGGCTCGGATCTGGGTTCGGCTCTGGACTCGGCTCGCCTCGGCTCTAGGCTGGGCTTGGGGATTGTCTCGGGGCTCGTCTCGAGGCTCGGCTCTGTGCTCTGTGCTCGGCTGTGCTCGGGGCTCGGCTCGAGGCTCGGCTCTGGGCTCGGCTCTGGACTCGGCTCTAGGCTGGGCTCGAGGCTCGGCTCAGGGCTTGTCTGCTCTCGGCTTTGAGCTGGGCTCAGGTATCTGCTATGCTCTTGGCTCGGCTCTAGGCTCCGATCGAGCCCGACTCTGGGCTCTGCTCTGGACTCGGCTCGGCTCTAGTCTGCGCTAGGGGCTCGGATCTGGTTTCGGCTCTGGACTCGGCTCGCCTCGGCTCTAGGCTGGGCTTGGGGATTGTCTCGGGGCTCGTCTCGAGGCTCGGCTCTGGGCTCTGTGCTCGGCTGGGCTCGGGGCTCGGCTCGAGGCTCGGCTCTGGACTCGGCTCTAGGCTCGGCTCTAGACTGTTCTCTGGCTCGGCTCGCCTCTATGCTGGGCTCGGTGCTCGGATCTGGGTTCGGCGGTGGACTCGGCTCGCCTCGGCTCTAGGCTGGGCTTGGGGATTGTCTCGGGGCTCGTCTCGAGGCTCGGCTCTGTGCTCTGTTTCCGGCTGGGCTCGGGGCTCGATTCGAGGTTCGGCTCTGGGCTCTGCTCTAGGCTGGGCTCTAGCCTCGGCTCGGCTCTAGGCTGGGCTCGGGGCTCGGATCTTGGTTCGGCTCTGGACTCGGCGCGCCTCGGCTCTAAGCTGGGCTTGGGGATTGTCTCGGGGCTCGTCTTGAGCATCGGCTATGGGGTCTGTGGTCGGCTGGGCTCGGGGCTCGGCTCGAGGCTCGGCTCTGTGCTCGGCTCTGGACTCGGCTCTAGGCTGGGCTCGAGGCTCGGCTCTGGGCTGATCTGCAATCGGCTTTGGGTTGGGCTCAGGTATCGGCTCTGCTCTTGGCTCGGCTCGAGGCTCAGATCGCGCCTTAATCTGGGCTCGGCTCTGGACTCGGCTCGGCTCTAGGCTGGGCTCGGGGCTCTGATCTGGGTTCGGCTCTGGACTCGGCTCGCCTCGGCTCTGGGCTGGGCTTGGGGATTGTCTCGGGGTTCGTCTCGAGGCTCGGATCTGGGCTCTGTGCTCGGCTGGGCTCGGGGCTCGGCTCGAGGCTCGGCTCTGGGCTCGGCTCTAGGCTGGTCTCTAGACTGTGCTCTGGCTCGGCTCGCCTCTAGGCTGGGCTCGGGGCTCGGATCTGGGTTCGGCTCTGGACTCGGCTTGCCTCGGCTCTAGGCTGGGCTTGGGGATAGTCTCGGGGCTCGTCTCGAGGCTCGGCTCTGTGCTCTGTGTTCAGCTGGGCTCGGGGCTCGGCTCGAGGTTCGGCTCGGGCTCGGATCTAGGCTGGGCTCTAGCGTCGGATCGGCTCTAGGCTGGGCTCGGGGCTCGGATCTGGGTTCGGCTCTGGACTCGGCTCGCCTCGGCTCTAGGCTGGGCTTGGGGATTGTCTCGGGGCTCATCTCGAGGCTCGGCTCTGGGCTCTGTGCTCGGCTGGGCTCGGGGCTCGGCTCGAGGCTCGGCTCTGGGCTCGGCTCTGGACTCAGCTCGAGGCTGGGCTCGAGGCTCGGCTCTTGGCTTGTATTCTCTCGGCTTTGGTCTGAGCTCAGGGATCGGCTCTACTCTTAGCTCTGCTCGAGGCTCAGGTCGCGCCCGACTCTCGGCTCGGCTCTGGGCTCTGGGCTCGGCTGGGCTCGGGGCTCGGCTCGAGGCTCGGCTCTGGGCTCGGCTCGGCTCTAGGCTCTGCTCGTGGGTCGGCTCTGGGCTCGGGTCTGGACTCGGATCTAAGCTGGGCTCGAGGCTCGGCTCTGGGCTCGGCTCTGGACTCGGCTCTACGCTGGGCTCGAGGCTCGGCTCAGGGCTTGTCTGCTCTCTGTTTTGAGCTTGGCTCAGGGATCAGCTCTGCTCTTGGCTCGGCTCGAGGCTCCGATCGCGCCCGACTCTGGGCTCTGCTCTGGACTCGGCTAGGCTCTAGGCTGCGCTTGGGGCTCGGATCTGGGTTCGGCTCTGGACTCGGCTCGCCTCGGCTCTAGTCTGGGCTTGGGGATTGTCTAGGGGCTCGTCTCGAGGCTCGGCTCTGGGCTCTGTGCTCGGCTGGGCTCGGGGCTCGGCTCGAGGCTCGGCTCTGGGCTCGGCTCTAGGCTTGGCTCTAGCCTCGGCTCGGCTCTAGGCTCTGCTCGTTGCTCGGCTCTGGACTCGGGTCTGGACACGGATCTAGGCTGGGCTCGAGGCTCGGCTCTGGGCTTGTCTGCTCTCGGCTCTAAGCTGGGCTCGTGGCTCTGCTCTGGGCTCGTCTCTGGACTCGGTTCTAGGCTGGGCTCGAGGCTCGGCTCTGGGATCGGCTCGGCTCTAGGCTGGGCTTGGGGCTCGGATCTGGGTTCGGCTCTGGACTCGGCTCTAGGCTGGGCTCGAGGCTCGGCTCAGGGCTTGTCTTCTCTCGGCTTTGAGCTGGGCTCAGGGATCTGCTCTGCTCTTGTCTCGGCTCGAGGCTCCGATCGCGCCCGACTCTGGGCTCTGCTCTGGACTCGGCTCGGCTCTAGGCTGCGCTTGGGGCTCGGATCTGGGTTCGGCTCTGGACTCGGCTCTAGGCTGTGCTCTGGGCTCGGCTCGGCTCTAGGCTGGGCTCGGGTCTCGGATCTGGGTTCGGCTCTGGACTCGGCTCGCCTCGGCTCTAGGCTGGGCTTGGGGATTGTCTCGGGGCTCGTCTCGAGGCTCGGCTCTGGGCTCTGTGCTCGGCTGGGCTCGGGGCTCGGCTCGAGCCTCGACTCTGGTTTCGGCTCTGGACTCGGCTCGCCTCGGCTCTAGGCTGGGCTTGGGGATTGTCTCGGGGTTCGTCTCGAGGCTCGGCTCTGGGCTCTGTGCTCGGCTGGGCTCGGGGCTCGGCTCGGGGCTCTGCTCTGTGCTCGGCTCTGGACTCGGTTCTAGGCTGGGCTCGAGGCTCAGCTCTGGGTTTGTCTGCAATCGGCTTTGGGTTAGGCTCAGGTATCGGCTCTGCTCTTGGCTCGGCTCGAGGCTCAGATCACGCCTGAACCTGGGCTCGGCTCTGGACTCGGCTCTTCTCTAGGCTGGGCTCGGGGCTCGGATCTGGGTTCGGCTCTGGACTCGGCTCGCCTCGGCTCTAGGCTGGGCTTGGGGATTGTCTCGGGTCTCTTCTTGAGGCTCGGCTCTGGGCTCTGTGCTCGGCTGGGCTCGGGGCTCGGCTCGAGGCTCTGCTCTGGGCTCGGCTCTAGGCTGGGCTCTAGACTGGGCTCTGGCTCGGCTCGCCTCTAGGCTGGGCTCGGGGCTCGGATCTGGGTTCGGCTCTGGACTCGGCTCGCCTCGGCTCTAGGCTGGGCTTGGGGATTGTCTGGGGGCTCGTCTTGAGGCTCGGCTCTGGGCTCTGTGCTCGGCTGGGCTCGGGGCTCGGCTCGAGGCTCGGCTCTGGCACGCCTCTAGGCTGTGCTTTTGGCTCGGGTGTCGGCTCGAGGCTCGTCTCTAAGTTGTGCTCTGGGTTCGGCTCGGCTCTAGGCTGGCCTCAGGGCTCGGATCTGGGTTCGGCTCTGGACTCGGCTCGCCTCGGCCCATCGCTGGGCTGGGCTTGGGGATTGTCTCGGGGCTCGTCTTGAGGCTCGGCTCTGGGCTCTGTGCTCGGCTGGGCTCGGGGCTCGGCTCGAGGCTCGGCTAGATGCTCGGCTCTGGGCTCGCATCTAGGCTGTGCTCTGGGCTCGGGGCTCGGCTCGAGGCTCGTCTCTAGGCTGTGCTCTGGGTTCGGCTCGGCTCTATGCTGGGCTCGGGGCTCGGATCTCGGTTCGGCTCTGGACTCGGCTCGCCTTGGCTCTAGGCTGGGCTTGGGGATTGTCTCGGGGCTCGTCTCGAGGCTCGGCTCTGGGCTCTGTGCTCGGCTGGGCTCGGGCTCGGCTCGAGGCTTGGCTCAATACTCGGCTCTGGGCTTGTCTTCTCTCGGCTTTGAGCTGAGCTCAGGGATCGGCTCTGCTCTTGGCTCGGCTCGAGGCTCAGCTCGCGCCCGACTCTCGGCTCGGCTCTGGACTCGGCTCGGCTCTAGTCTGGTCTCGGGGCTCGGATCTGGGTTTGGCTCTGGACTCGGCTCTCCTCGGCTCTAGGCTTGGCTTGGGTATTGTCTCGGGTCTCGTCTCGAGGCTCGGCTCTGGCTCTGTGCTCGGCTGGGCTCGGGGCTCGGCTCGAGGCTCGGCTCAATACTCGGCTCTGGGCTCGCGTCTAGGATGGGCTCTTAGCTCGGCTCGGCTCTAGGCTGGTCTCGGGGCTCGGATCTGGGTTCGGCTCTGGACTCGGCTCGCCTCGGCTCTAGGCTTGGCTTGGGTATTGTCTCGGGTCTCGTCTCGAGGCTCGGCTCTGGCTCTGTGCTCGGCTGGGCTCGGGGCTCGGCTCGAGGCTCGGCTCAATACTCGGCTCTGGGCTCGCGTCTAGGATGGGCTCTTAACTCGGCTCGGCTCTAGGCTGGGCTCGGGGCTCGGATCTGGGTTCGGCTCTGGACTCGGCTCGCCTCGGCTCTAGGCTGGGCTTGGGGATTGTCTCGGGGCACGTCTCGAGGCTCGCCTCTGGGCTCTGTGCTCGGCTGGGCTCGGGGCTCGGCTCGAGGCTCGGCTCTGGGCTCTGCTCTGGACTCGGCTCGGCTCTAGGCTGGGCTCGGGGCTCGGATCTGGGTTCGGCTCTGGACTCGGCTCGCCTCGGCTCTAGGCTGGGCTTGGGGATTGTCTCGGGGCTCGTCTCGAGGCTCGGCTCTGGGCTCTGTGCTCGGCTGGGCTCGGGGCTCGGCTCGAGGCTCGTTTCTGGGCTCGGCTCTAGGCTGGGCTCTGGGATCCGCTCGGCTCTAGGCTCTGCTCGTTGCTCTGCTCTGTGCTCGGCTCTGGACTCGGTTCTAGGCTGGGCTCGAGGCTCGGCTCTGGGCTTGTCTGCAATCGGCTTTGGGTTAGGCTCAGGTATCGGCTCTGCTCTTGTCTCGGCTCGAGGCTTAGATCGCGCCTGAACCTGGGCACGGCTCTGGACTCGGCTCGTCTCTAGGCTGGGCTCGGGGCTCTGACCTGGGTTCGACTCTGGACTCGGCTCGCCTCGGCTCTAGGCTGGGCTTGGGGATTGTCTCGGGGCTCATCTCGAGGCTCGGCTCTGGGCTCTGTGCTCGGCTGGGCTCGGGGCTCGGCTCGAGGCTCGGCTCTGGGCTCGGCTCTAGGCTGGGCTCGGGGCTCGTATCTGGGTTCGGCTCTGTACTCGGCTCGCCTCGGCTCTGGGCTGGGCTTGGGGATTGTCTCGGGGTTCGTCTCGAGGCTCGGATCTGGGCTCTGTGCTCGGCTGGGCTCGGGGCTCGGCTCGAGGCTCGGCTCTGGGCTCGGCTCTAGGCTGGTCTCTAGACTGTGCTCTGGCTCGGCTCGCCTCTAGGCTGGGCTCGGGGCTCGGATCTGGGTTCGGCTCTGGACTCGGCTTGCCTCGGCTCTAGGCTGGGCTTGGGGATAGTCTCGGGGCTCGTCTCGAGGCTCGGCTCTGTACTCTGTGTTCAGCTGGGCTCGGGGCTCGGCTCGAGGTTCGGCTCGGGCTCGGATCTAGGCTGGGCTCTAGCGTCGGATCGGCTCTAGGCTGGGCTCGGGGCTCGGATCTGGGTTCGGCTCTGGACTCGGCTCGCCTCGGCTCTAGGCTGGGCTTGGGGATTGTCTCGGGGCTCATCTCGAGGCTCGGCTCTGGGCTCTGTGCTCGGCTGGGCTCGGGGCTCGGCTCGAGGCTCGGCTCTGGGCTCGGCTCTGGACTCAGCTCGAGGCTGGGCTCGAGGCTCGGCTCTTGGCTTGTATTCTCTCGGCTTTGGTCTGAGCTCAGGGATCGGCTCTACTCTTAGCTCTGCTCGAGGCTCAGGTCGCGCCCGACTCTCGGCTCGGCTCTGGGCTCTGGGCTCGGCTGGGCTCGGGGCTCGGCTCGAGGCTCGGCTCTGGGCTCGGCTCGGCTCTAGGCTCTGCTCGTGGGTCGGCTCTGGGCTCGGGTCTGGACTCGGATCTAAGCTGGGCTCGAGGCTCGGCTCTGGGCTCGGCTCTGGACTCGGCTCTACGCTGGGCTCGAGGCTCGGCTCAGGGCTTGTCTGCTCTCGGCTTTGAGCTGGGCTCAGGGTTCAGCTCTGCTCTTGGCTCGGCTCGAGGCTCCGATCGCGCCCGACTCTGGGCTCTGCTCTGGACTCGGCTCGGCTCTAGGCTGCGCTTGGGGCTCGGATCTGGGTTCGGCTCTGGACTCGGCTCGCCTCGGCTCTAGTCTGGGCTTGGGGATTGTCTAGGGGCTCGTCTCGAGGCTCGGCTCTGGGCTCTGTGCTCGGCTGGGCTCGGGGCCCGGCTCGAGGCTCGGCTCTGGGCTCGGCTCTAGGCTTGGCTCTGGCCTCGGCTCGGCTGTAGGCTCTGCTCGTGGCTCGGCTCTGGGCTCGGGTCTGGACTCGGATCTAAGCTGGGCTCGAGGCTCGGCTCTTGGCTTGTCTTCTCTCGGCTCTAGGCTGGGCTAGTGGATCTGCACTTGGCTCGTCTCTTGACTCGGTTCTAGGCTGGGCTCGAGGCTCGGCTCTGGACTCGGCTCGGCTCTAGGCTGGGCTCGGGGCTCGGATCTGGGTTCGGCTCTGGACTCGGCTCGCCTCGGCTCTAGGCTGGGCTTGGGGATTGTCTCGGGGCTCGTCTCGAGGCTCGGATCTGTGCTCGGCTGTAGGCTGGGCTCTAGACTGGGCTCTGGCTCGGCTCGGCTCTAGGCTGGGCTCGGGGCTCGGATTAGTGTTCGGCTCTGGACTCGGCTTCCCTCGGCTCTAGGCTGGGCTTGGGGATTGTCTCGGGTCTCGTCTCGAGGCTCGGCTCTGTGCTCTGTGTTCGGCTGGGCTCGGGGCTCGGCTCGAGGTTCGGCTCTGGGCTCGGTTCTAGGCTGGGCTCTAGCCTCGGCTCGGCTCTAGGCTGGGCTTGGGGCTCGGATCTGGGTTCGGCTCTGGACTCGGCTCGCCTCGGCTCTAGGCTGGGCTTGGGGATTGTCTCGGGGCTCGTCTCGAGGCTCGGCTCTGGGCTCTGTGCTCGGCTGGGCTCGGGGCTCGGCTCGAGGCTCGGCTCTGGGCTTGGCTCTAGGCTGGGCTCTAGCCTCGGCTCGGCTCTAGGCTCTGCTCGTTGCTCGGCTCTGGACTCGGGTCTGGACACGGATCTAGGCTGGGCTCGAGGCTCGGCTCTGGGCTTGTCTGCTCTCGGCTCTAAGCTGGGCTCGTGGCTCTGCTCTGGGCTCGTCTCTGGACTCGGTTCTAGGCTGGGCTCGAGGCTCGGCTCTGGGATCGGCTCTGCTCTAGGCTGGGCTTGGGGCTCGGATCTGGGTTCGGCTCTGGACTCGGCTCTAGGCTGGGCTCGAGGCTCGGCTCAGGGCTTGTCTTCTCTCAGCTTTGAGCTGGGCTCAGGGATCTGCTCTGCTCTTGTCTCGGCTCGAGGCTCCGATCGCGCCCGACTCTGGGCTCTGCTCTGGACTCGGCTCGGCTCTAGGCTGCGCTTGGGGCTCGGATCTGGGTTCGGCTCTGGACTCGGCTCTAGGCTGTGCTCTGGGCTCGGCTCGGCTCTAGGCTGGGCTCGGGTCTCGGATCTGGGTTAGGCTCTGGACTCGGCTCGCCTCGGCTCTAGGCTGGGCTTGGGATTGTCTCGGGGCTCGTCTCGAGGCTCGGCTCTGGGCTCTGTGCTCGGCTGGGCTCGGGGCTCGGCTCGAGCCTCGACTCTGGTTTCGGCTCTGGACTCGGCTCGCCTCGGCTCTAGGCTGGGCTTGGGGATTGTCTCGGGGCTCGTCTCGAGGCTCGGCTCTGGGCTCTGTGCTCGGCTGGGCTCGGGGCTCGTCTCGGGGCTCTGCTCTGTGCTCGGCTCTGGCCTCGGTTCTAGGCTGGGCTCGAGGCTCGGCTCTGGGTTTGTCTGCAATCGGCTTTGGGTTAGGCTCAGGTATCGGCTCTGCTCTTGGCTCGGCTCGAGGCTCAGATCGCGCCTGAACCTGGGCTCGGCTCTGGACTCGGCTCTTCTCTAGGCTGGGCTCGGGGCTCGGATCTGGGTTCGGCTCTGGACTCGGCTCGCCTCGGCTCTAGGCTGGGCTTGGGGATTGTCTCGGGTCTCGTCTTGAGGCTCGGCTCTGGGCTCTGTTCTCGGCTGGGCTCGGGGCTCGGCTCGAGGCTCTGCTCTGGGCTCGGCTCTAGGCTGGGCTCTAGACTGGGCTCTGGCTCGGCTCGCCTCTAGGCTGTGCTCGGGGCTCGGATCTGGGTTCGGCTCTGGACTCGGCTCGCCTCGGCTCTAGGCTGGGCTTGGGGATTGTCTCGGGGCTCGTCTCGAGGCTCGGCTCTGGGCTCTGTGCTCGGCTGGACTCGGGGCTCGGCTCGAGGCTCGGCTCTGGGCTCGGCTCTAGGCTGGGCTCTAGCTTCGGCTCGGCTCTAGGCTCTGCTCGTTGCTCGGCTCTGGGCTCGGGCGTGGACACGGATCTAGGCTGTGCTCGAGGCTCGGCTCTGGGCTTGTCTGCTATCGGTTCTAGGCTGGGCTCGTGGCTCTGCTCTGGGCTCGTCTCTGGACTCGGCTCTAGGCTGGCCTCGGGGCTCGGTTCTGGGTTCGGCTCTGGACTCGGCTCGACTCGGCTCTAGGCTGGGCGTGGGGATTGTCTCGGGGCTCGTCTCGAGGCTCGGCTCTGGGCTCTGTGATCGGCTGGGCTCGGGGCTCGGCTCGAGGCTCGACTCTGGAATCAGCTCTAGGCTGGGGTCGAGGCTCGGCTCTGGGCTTGTCTTCTCTCGGCTTTGCGCTGAGCTCAGGGAACGGCTCTGCTCTTGGTTCGGCTCGAGGCTCAGATCTCGCCCGACTCTCGGCTCGGCTCTGGGCTCGGCTCGGCTCTAGGCTGGTCTCGGGGCTCCGATCTGGGTTCTGCTCTGGACTCGGCTCGCCTCGGCTCTAGGCTGTGCTTGGGGATTGTCTCGGGGCTCGTCTCGAGGCTCGGCTCTGGGCTCTGTGCTCGGCTGGGCTCGGGGCTCGGCTCGAGGCTCGGCTCTGGGCTCGGCTCTAGGCTGGGCTCGGGGCTCCTATCTGGGTTCGGCTCTGGACTCGGCTCGCCTCGGCTCTAGGCTGGGCTTGGGGATTGTCTCGGGGCTCGTCTCGAGGCTCGGCTCTGGGCTCTGTGCTCGGCTGGGCTCGTGGCTCGGCTCGAGGTTCGGCTCTGGGCTCGGCTCTAGGCTGGGCTCTAGCCTCGGCTCGGCTCTAGGCTGGGCTCGGGGCTCGGATCTGGGTTCGGCTCTGGACTCGGCTCGCCTCGGCTCTAGGCTGGGCTTGGGGATTGTCTCGGGTCTCGTCTCGAGGTTCGGCTCTGGGCTCTGTGCTCGGCTTGCTCGGGGCTCGGCCCGAGGCTCGGCTCAGTACTCGGCTATGGGCTCGCCTCTAGGCTGGGCTCTGGGCTCGGTTCGGCTCTAGGCTGGGCTCGGGGCTCGGATCTGGGTTCGGCTCTGGACTCGGCTCGCCTCGGCTCTAGGCTGGGCTTGGGGATTGTCTCGGGGCTCGTCTCGAGGCTCGGCTCTGGGCTCTGTGCTCGGCTGTGCTCGGGGCTCGGCTCGAGGCTCGGCTCTGGGCTCGGATCAAGGCTGGGCTCGGGGCTCGTATCTGGGTTCGGCTCTGGACTCGGTTCGCCTCGGCTCTAGGCTGGTCTTGGGGATTGTCTCGGCGCTCGTCTCGAGGCTCGGCTCTGGGCTCTGTGTTTGGCTGGGCTCGGGGCTCGGCTCGAGGCTCGGATCTGGGCTCGGATCTAGGCTGGGCTCGTGGCTCGTATCTGGGTCGGCTCTGGACTCCGTTCGCCTCGGCTCTAGGCTGGGCTTGGGGATTGTCTCGGGGCTCGTCTCGAGGCTCGGCTCTGTGCTCTGTGCTCGGCTGGGCTCGGGGCTCGGCTCGAGGCTCGGCTCTGGGCTCGGCTCTGGACTCGGCTCTAGGCTGGGCTCGAGGCTCGGCTCAGGGCTTGTCTGCTCTCGGCTTTGAGCTGGGCTCAGGGATCAGCTCTGCTCTTGGCTCGGCTCGAGGCTCCGATCGCGCCCGACTCTGGGCTCTGCTCTGGACTCGGCTCGGCTCTAGGCTGCGCTTGGGGCTCGGATCTGGGTTCGGCTCTGGACTCGGCTCGCCTCGGCTCTAGGCTGGGCTTGGGGATTGTCTCGGGGCTCGTCTCGAGGCTCGGCTCTGGGCTCTGTGCTCGGCTGGGCTCGGGGATCGGCTCGAGCCTCGACTCTGGTTTCGGCTCTGGACTCGGCTCGCCTCGGCTCTAGGCTGGGCTTGGGGATTGTCTCGGGGCTCGTCTCGAGGCTCGGCTCTGGGCTCTGTGCTCGGCTGGGCTCGGGGATCGTTTCGAGGCTCGGCTCTGGGCTCGGCTCTAGGCTGTGCTCTGGGCTCGGCTCTAGGCTGGGCTCGGGTCTCGGATCTGGGTTCGGCTCTGGACTCGGCTCGCCTCGGCTCTAGGCTGGGCTTGGGGATTGTCTCGAGGCTCGTCTCGAGGCTCGGCTCTGGGCTCTGTGCTCGGCTGGGCTCGGGGCTCGGCTCGGGGCTCTGCTCTGTGCTCGGCTCTGGACTCGGTTCTAGGCTGGGCTCGAGGCTCGGCTCTGGGCTTGTCTGCAATCGGCTTTGGGTTAGGCTCAGGTATCGGCTCTGCTCTTGGCTCGGCTCGAGGCTCAGATCGCGCCTGAACCTGGGCTCGGCTCTGGACTCGGCTCGGCTCTAGGCTGGGCTCGGGGCTCGGATCTGTGTTCGGCTCTGTACTCGGCTCGACTCGGCTCTAGGCTGGGCTTGGGGATTGTCTCGGGGCTCGTCTCGAGGCTCGGCTCTGGGCTCTGTGCTCGGCTAGGCTCGGGGCTCGGCTCGAGTCTCGGCTCAATACTCGGCTCTGGGCTCGCCTCTAGGATGGGCTCTGGGCTCGGCTCGGCTCTGGGCTGGGCTGGGGGCTCGGATCTGGGTTCGGCTCTGGACTCGGCTCGACTCGGTTCTAGGCTGGGCTTGGGGATTGTCTCGGGGCTCGTCTCGAGGCTCGGATCTGGGCTCGGCTCTAGGCTGGGCTCTAGACTGGGCTCTGGCTCGGCTCGGCTCTAGGCTGGCCTCGGGGCTCGGATCTAGGTTCGGCTCTGGACTCGGCTCGCCTCGGCTCTAGGCTGGGCTTGGGGATTGTCTCGGGGCTCGTCTCGAGGCTCGGCTCTGGGCTCTGTGCTCGGCTGGGCTCGGGGCTCGGCTCGAGGCTCGGCTCTGGGCTCGGCTCTAGGCTGGGCTCTAGCTTCGGCTCGGCTGTAGGCTCTGCTCGTTGCTCGGCTCTGGGCTCGGGTGTGGACACGGATCTAGGCTGTGCTCGAGGCTCGGCTCTGGGCTTGTCTGCTATCGGTTCTAGGCTGGGCTCGTGGCTCTGCTCTGGGCTCGTCTCTGGACTCGGTTCTAGGCTGGGGTCGAGGCTCGGCTCTGGACTCGGCTCGGCTCTAGGCTGGCCTCGGGGCTCGGATCTGGGTTCGGCTCTGGACTCGGCTCGACTCGGCTCTAGGCTGGGCTTGGGGATTGTCTCGGGGCTCGTCTCGAGGCTCGGCTCTGGGCTCTGTGCTTGGCTGGGCTCGGGGCTCGGCTCGAGGCTCGGCTCTAGGCTGGGCTCTGGTCTCGGATCGGCTCTAGGCTGGGCTCGGGGCTCGGATCTGGATTCGGCTCTCGACTCGGCTTGCATCGGCTCTAGGCTGGGCTTGAGGATTGTCTCGGGGATCGTCTTGAGGCTCGGCTCTGGGCTCTGTGCTCGGCTGTGCTCGGGGCTAGGCTCGACGCTCGTCTCAATACACGGCTCTGGGCTCGCCACTAGACTGGGCTCTGGCTCGGCTCGCCTCTAGGCTGGACTCTGGGCTCGGATCTGTGTTCGGTTCTGGACTCGGCTCGCCTCGGCTCTAGGCTGGGCTTGGGGATTGTCTCGGGGCTCGTCTCGAGTCTCGGCTCTGGGCTCTGTGCTCGGCTGGGCTCGGGGCTCGGCTCGAGGCTCGTCTCTGGGCTCGGCTCTGGACTCGGCTCGGCTCTAGGCTGGCCTCGGGGCTCGGATCTGGGTTTGGCTCTGGACTCGGCTCGCCTCGGCTCTAGGCTGGGCTTGGGGATTGTCTCGGGGCTCGTCTCGAGGCTCGGCTCTGGGCTCTGTGCTCGGCTGGGCTCGGGGCTCGGCTCGAGGCTCGGTTCTGGGCTCGGCTCTAGGCTGGGCTCTGGGATCGGCTCGGCTCTAGGCTCTGCTCGTTGCTCAGCTCTGGGCTCGGCTCTGGACACGGATCTAGGCTGGGCTCGAGGCTCGGCTCTGGGCTTGTCTGCAATCGGCTTTGGGATAGGCTCAGGTATCGGCTCTACTCTTGTCTCGGCTCGAGGCTTAGATCGCGCCTGAACCTGGGCACGGCTCTGTACTCGGCTCGTCTCTAGGCTGGGCTCGGGGCTCGGATCTGGATTCGGCTCTCGACTCGGCTTGCATCGGCTCTAGGCTGGGCTTGGGGATTGTCTCGGGGATCGTCTCGAGGCTCGGCTCTGGGCTCTGTGCTCGGCTGGGCTCGGGTCTCGGCTCGAGGCTCGGCTCTGGGCTCGGCTCTAGGCTGGGCTCTAGCCTCGGCTCGGCTCTAGGCTCTGCTCATTTCTCGGCTCTGGGCTCGGGTCTGGACACGGATCTAGGCTGGGCTCTTGGCTCGGCTCTGGGCTCGTCTCTGGACTCGGTTCTAGGCTGGGCTCGAGGTTCGGCTCTGGGCTCGGCTCTGGACTCGGCTCTAAGCTGGGCTCGAGGCTCGGCTCAGGGCTTGTCTGCTCTCGGCTTTGAGCTGGGCTCTGGGCTCGGTTTGGCTCTAGGCTGGGCTCGGGGCTCGGCTCGAGGCTCGGCTCAGTACTCGGCTACGGGCTCGCCTCTAGGCTGGGCTCTGGGCTCGGTTCGGCTCTAGGCTGGGCTCGGGGCTCGGTTCGGCTCTAGGCTGGGCTCGGGGCTCGGATCTGGGTTCGGCTCTGGACTCGGCTCGCCTCGGCTCTAGGCTGGGCTTGGGGATTGTCTCGGGGCTCGTCTCGAGGCTCGGCTCTGGGCTCTGTGCTCGGCTGGGCTCGGGGCTCGGCTCGAGGCTCGGCTCTGAGCTCGGCTCTAGGCTGGGCTCTAGCCTCGGCTCGGCTCTAGGCTCTGCTCGTGGCTCTGCTCTGGGCTCGGGTCTGGACTCGGATCTAGGCTGGGCTCGAGCCTCGGTTCTGGGCTTGTCTGCTCTCGGCTCTAGGCTGGGCTCGTGGCTCTGCTCTGGGCTCGTCTCTGGACTCGGTTCTAGGCTGGGGTCGAGGCTCGGTTCTGGACTCGGCTCGGCTCTAGGCTGGGCTCGGGGCTCGGATCTGTGTTCGGCTCTGTACTCGGCTCGACTCGGCTCTAGGCTGGGCTTGGGGATTGTCTCGGGGCTCGTCTAGAGGCTCGGCTGTGGGCTGTGTGCTCGGCTGGGCTCGGGGCTCGGCTCGAGTCTCGGCTCAATACTCGGCTCTGGGCTCGCCTCTAGGCTGGGCTCTGGGCTCGGCTCAGGGCTTGTCTGCTATCGGCTTTTAGCTGGGCTCAGGGATCTGCTCTGCTCTTGGCTCGGCTCGAGGCTCCGATCGCGCCCGACTCTGGGCTCTGCTCTGGACTCGGCTCGGCTCTAGGCTGGGCTCGGGGCTCGGATCTGGGTTCGGCTCTGGACTCGGCTCGCCTCGGCTCTAGGCTGGGCTTGGGGATCGTCTCGGGGCTCGTCTCGAGGCTCGGCTCTGGGCTCTGTGCTCGGCTGGGCTCGGGGCTCGGCTCGAGGCTCGGCTCTGGGCTCGGCTCTGGACTCAGCTCCAGGCTGGGCTCGAGGCTCGGCTCTTGGCTTGTCTTCTCTCGGCTTTGGTCTGAGCTCAGGGATCGGCTCTACTCTTAGTTCGGCTCGAGGCTCAGGTCGCGCCCGACTCTTGGCTCGTTTCTGGGCTCTGTGCTCGGCTGGGCTCGGGGCTCGGCTCGAGGCTCGGCTCTGGGGTCGGCTCTAGGCTGGGCTCTGGCCTCGGCTCGGTTCTAGGCTCTGCTCGTGGCTCCGCTCTGGGCTCGGGTCTGGACTCGAATCTAAGCTGGGCTCGAGGCTCGGCTCTGGGCTTGTCTGCTCTCGGCTCTAGGCTGGGCTAGTGGATCTGCTCTTGGCTCGTATCTTGACTCGGTTCTAGGCTGGGCTCGAGGTTCGGCTCTGGACTCGGCTCGGCTCACGGCTGGGCTCGGGGCTCGGATCTGTCTTCGGCTCTGGACTCGGCTCGACTCGGCTCTAGGGTGGGCTTGGGGATTGTCTCGGGGCTCGTCTCGAGGCTCGGATCTGTGCTCGGCTCTAGGCTGGGCTCTAGACTGGGCTCTGGCTCGGCTCGGCTCTAGGCTGGGCTCGGGGCTCGGATTAGGGTTCGGCTCTGGACTCGGCTCCCCTCGGCTCTAGTCTGGGCTTGGGGATTGTCTCGGGGCTCGTCTCGGGGCTCGGCTCTGGGCTCTGTGCTCGGCTGGGCTCGGGGCTCGGCTCGGGGCTCTGCTCTGTGCTCGGCTCTGGACTCGGTTCTAGGCTGGGCTCGAGGCTCGGCTCTGGGCTTGTCTGCAATCGGCTTTGGGTTAGGCTCAGGTATCGGCTCTGCTCTTGGCTCGGCTCGAGGCTCAGATCGCGCCTGAACCTGGGCTCGGCTCTGGACTCGGCTCGGCTCTAGGCTGGGCTCGGGGCTCGGATCTGGGTTCGGTTCTGGACTCGGCTCGCCTCGGGTCTAGTCTGGGCTTGGGGATTGTCTAGGGGCTCTTCTCGAGGCTCGGCTCTGGGCTCTGTGCTCGGCTGGGCTCGGGGCTCGGCTCGAGTCTCGGCTCTGGGCTCGGCTCTAGACTGGGCTCTGGCTCGGCTCGGCTCTAGGCTGGGCTCTAGCCTCGGCTCGGCTCTAGGCTGGGCTCGAGGCTCGGCTCTGGGCTTGTCTGCTCTCGGCTCTAGGCTGGGCTCGTGGCTCTGCTCTGGGCTCGTCTCTGGACTCGGCTCGCCTCGGCTCTAGGCTGGGCTTGGGGATTATCTCGGGGCTCGTCTCGAGGCTCGGCTCTGGGCTCTGTGCTCGGCTGGGCTCGGGTCTCGGCTCGAGGCTCGGCTCTGGGCTCGGCTCTAGGCTGGGCTCTAGCCTCGGCTCGGCTCTAGGCTCTGCTCGTTGCTCGGCTCTGGGCTCGGCTCTGGACACGGATCTAGGCTGGGCTCGAGGCTCGGCTCAGGGCTTGTCTGCTTTCGGCTTTGTGCTGGGCTCAGGTATCGGCTCTGCTCTTGGCTCGGCTCGAGGCTCATATCGCGCCTGAACCTGGGCTCGGCTCTGGACTCGGCTCGGCTCTAGGCTGGGCTTGGGGATTGTCTCGGGGCTCGTCTCGAGGCTCGGCTCTGGGCTCTGTGCTCGGCTGGGCTCGGGGCTCGGCTCGAGGCTCGGCTCTGGGCTCGGATCTAGGCTGGGCTCGGATCTCGTATCTGGGTTCGGCTCTGGACTCGGTTCGCCTCGGCTCTAGGCTGGGCTTGGGGATTGTCTCGGGGCTCGTCTCGAGGCTCGGCTCTGGGCTCTGTGTTTGGCTGGGCTCGGGGCTCAGCTCGAGGCTCGGCTCTGGGCTCGGATCTAGGCTGGGCTCTAGCCTCGGCTCGGCTCTAGGCTGGGCTCGAGGCTCGGCTCTGGGCTTGTCTGCTCTCGGCTCTAGGCTGGGCTCGTGGCTCTGCTCTGGGCTCGTCTCTGGACTCGGTTCTAGGCTGGGCTCGAGGCTCGGCTCTGGGATCGGCTCGGCTCTAAGCTGGGCTCGGGCTCGGATCTGGGTTCGGCTCTGGACTCGGCTCGCCTCGGCTCTAGGCTGGGCTTGGGGATTGTCTCGGGGCTCGTCTCGAGGCTCGGCTCTGTGCTCTGTGCTCGGCTGGGCTCGGGGCCCGGCTCGAGGCTCGGCTCTGGGCTCGGCTCTAGGCTGGGCTCTAGCTTCGGCTCGGCTCTAGGCTCTGCTCGTTGCTCGGCTCTGGGCTCGGGCGTGGACACGGATCTAGGCTGTGCTCGAGGCTCGGCTCTGGGCTTGTCAGCTATCGGTTCTAGGCTGGGCTCGTGGCTCTGCTCTGGGCTCGTCTCTGGACTCGGCTCTAGGCTGGCCTCGGGGCTCGGTTCTGGGTTCGGCTCTGGACTCGGCTCGACTCGGCTCTAGGCTGGGCGTGGGGATTGTCTCGGGGCTCGTCTCGAGGCTCGGCTCTGGGCTCTGTGATCGGCTGGGCTCGGGGCTCGGCTCGAGGCTCGACTCTGGAATCAGCTCTAGGCTGGGGTCGAGGCTCGGCTCTGGGCTTGTCTTCTCTCGGCTTTGCGCTGAGCTCAGGGAACGGCTCTGCTCTTGGTTCGGCTCGAGGCTCAGATCTCGCCCGACTCTCGGCTCGGCTCTGGGCTCGGCTCGGCTCTAGGCTGGTCTCGGGGCTCCGATCTGGGTTCTGCTCTGGACTCGGCTCGCCTCGGCTCTAGGCTGTGCTTGGGGATTGTCTCGGGGCTCGTCTCGAGGCTCGGCTCTGGGCTCTGTGCTCGGCTGGGCTCGGGGCTCGGCTCGAGGCTCGGCTCTGGGCTCGGCTCTAGGCTGGGCTCGGGGCTCGTATCTGGGTTCGGCTCTGGACTCGGTTCGCCTCGGCTCTAGGCTGGTCTTGGGGATTGTCTCGGCGCTCGTCTCGAGGCTCGGCTCTGGGCTCTGTGTTTGGCTGGGCTCGGGGCTCGGCTCGAGGCTCGGATCTGGGCTCGGATCTAGGCTGGGCTCGGGGCTCGTATCTGGGTTCGGCTCTGGACTCCGTTCGCCTCGGCTCTAGGCTGGGCTTGGGGATTGTCTCGGGGCTCGTCTCGAGGCGCGGCTCTGGGCTCTGTGCTCATCTGGGCTCGGGGCTCGGCTCGAGGTTCGGCTCTGGGCTCGGCTCTAGGTTGGGCTCTAGCCTCGGCTCGGCTCTAGGCTGGGCTCGGGGCTCGGATCTGGGTTCAGCTCTGGACTCGGCTCGCCTCGGCTCTAGGCTGGGCTTGGGGATTGTCTCTGGGCTCGTCTCGAGGCTCGGTTCTGGGCTCTGTGATCGGCTGGGCTCGGGGCTCGGCTCGAGGCTCGGCTCCGGGCTCGGCTCTAGGCTGGGCTCTAGCCTCGGCTCGGCTCTAGGCTCTCCTCGTTGCTCGGCTCTGGGCTCGGCTCTGGACACGGATCTAGGCTGGGCTCGAAGCTCGGCTCTGGGCTTGTCTGCTCTCGGCTCTAGGCTGGGCTCGTGGCTCTGCTCTGGGCTCGTCTCTGGACTCGGTTCTAGGCTGGGCTCGAGGCTCGGCTCTGGGATCGGCTCGGCTCTAAGCTGGGCTCGGGCTCGGATCTGGGTTCGGCTCTGGACTCGGCTCGCCTCGGCTCTAGGCTGGGCTTGGGGATTGTCTCGGGGCTCGTCTCGAGGCTCGGCTCTGTGCTCTGTGCTCGGCTGGGCTCGGGGCTCGGCTCGAGGCTCGGCTCTGGGCTCGGCTCTGGACTCGGCTCTAGGCTGGGCTCGAGGCTCGGCTCAGGGCTTGTCTGCTCTCGGCTTTGAGCTGGGCTCAGGGATCAGCTCTGCTCTTGGCTCGGCTCGAGGCTCCGATCGCGCCCGACTCTGGGCTCTGCTCTGGACTCGGCTCGGCTCTAGGCTGCGCTTGGGGCTCGGATCTGGGTTCGGCTCTGGACTCGGCTCGCCTCGGCTCTAGGCTGGGCTTGGGGATTGTCTCGGGGCTCGTCTCGAGGCTCGGCTCTGGGCTCTGTGCTCGGCTGGGCTCGGGGATCGGCTCGAGCCTCGACTCTGGTTTCGGCTCTGGACTCGGCTCGCCTCGGCTCTAGGCTGGGCTTGGGGATTGTCTCGGGGCTCGTCTCGAGGCTCGGCTCTGGGCTCTGTGCTCGGCTGGGCTCGGGGATCGTTTCGAGGCTCGGCTCTGGGCTCGGCTCTAGGCTGTGCTCTGGGCTCGGCTCGGCTCTAGGCTGGGCTCGGGGCTCGGATCTGGGTTCGGCTCTGGACTCGGCTCGCCTCGGCTCTAGGCTGGGCTTGGGGATTGTCTCGAGGCTCGTCTCGAGGCTCGGCTCTGGGCTCTGTGCTCGGCTGGGCTCGGGGCTCGGCTCGGGGCTCTGCTCTGTGCTCGGCTCTGGACTCGGTTCTAGGCTGGGCTCGAGGCTCGGCTCTGGGCTTGTCTGCAATCGGCTTTGGGTTAGGCTCAGGTATCGGCTCTGCTCTTGGCACGGCTCGAGGCTCAGATCGCGCCTGAACCTGGGCTCGGCTCTGGACTCGGCTCGGCTCTAGGCTGGGCTCGGGGCTCGGATCTGTGTTCGGCTCTGTACTCGGCTCGACTCGGCTCTAGGCTGGGCTTGGGGATTGTCTCGGGGCTCGTCTCGAGGCTCGGCTCTGGGCTCTGTGCTCGGCTGGGCTCGGGGCTCGGCTCGAGTCTCGGCTCAATACTCGGCTCTGGGCTCGCCTCTAGGCTGGGCTCTGGGCTCGGCTCGGCTCTGGGCTGGGCTGGGGGCTCGGATCTGGGTTCGGCTCTGGACTCGGCTCGACTCGGTTCTAGGCTGGGCTTGGGGATTGTCTCGGGGCTCGTCTCGAGGCTCGGATCTGGGCTCGGGTCTAGGCTGGGCTCTAGACTGGGCTCTGGCTCGGCTCGGCTCTAGGCTGGGCTCGGGGCTCGGATCTAGGTTCGGCACTGGACTCGGCTCGCCTCGGCTCTAGGCTGGGCTTGGGGATTGTCTCGGGGCTCGTCTCGAGGCTCGGCTCTGGGCTCTGTGCTCGGCTGGGCTCGGGGCTCGGCTCGAGGCTCGGCTCTGGGCTCGGCTCTAGGCTGGGCTCTAGCTTCGGCTCGGCTGTAGGCTCTGCTCGTTGCTCGGCTCTGGGCTCGGGTGTGGACACGGATCTAGGCTGGGATCGAGGCTCGGCTCTGGGCTTGTCTGCTATCGGTTCTAGGCTGGGCTCGTGGCTCTGCTCTGGGCTCGTCTCTGGACTCGGTTCTAGGCTGGGGTCGAGGCTCGGCTCTGGACTCGGCTCGGCTCTAGGCTGGCCTCGGGGCTCGGATCTGGGTTCGGCTCTGGACTCGGCTCGACTCGGCTCTAGGCTGGGCTTGGGGATTGTCTCGGGGCTCGTCTCGAGGCTCGGCTCTGGGCTCTGTGCTTGGCTGGGCTCGGGGCTCGGCTCGAGGCTCGGCTCTAGGCTGGGCTCTGGTCTCGGATCGGCTCTAGGCTGGGCTCGGGGCTCGGCTCGAGTCTCGGCTCAATACTCGGCTCTGGGCTCGCCTCTAGGCTGGGCTCTGGGCTCGGCTCAGGGCTTGTCTGCTATCGGCTTTTAGCTGGGCTCAGGGATCTGCTCTGCTCTTGGCTCGGCTCGAGGCTCCGATCGCGCCCGACTCTGGGCTCTGCTCTGGACTCGGCTCGGCTCTAGGCTGGGCTCGGGGCTCGGATCTGGGTTCGGCTCTGGACTCGGCTCGCCTCGGCTCTAGGCTGGGCTTGGGGATCGTCTCGGGGCTCGTCTCGAGGCTCGGCTCTGGGCTCTGTGCTCGGCTGGGCTCGGGGCTCGGCTCGAGGCTCGGCTCTGGGCTCGGCTCTAGGCTGGGCTCGGTGCTCGTATCTGGGTTCGGCTCTGGACTCGGTTCGCCTCGGCTCTAGGCTGGGCTTGGGGATAGTCTCGGGGCTCATCTCGAGGCTCGGCTCTGGGCTCTGTGCTCGGCTGGGCTCGGGGCTCGGCTCGAGGCTCGGCTCTGGGCTCGGCTCTGGACTCAGCTCCAGGCTGGGCTCGAGGCTCGGCTCTTGGCTTGTCTTCTCTCGGCTTTGGTCTGAGCTCAGGGATCGGCTCTACTCTTAGTTCGGCTCGAGGCTCAGGTCGCGCCCGACTCTTGGCTCGTTTCTGGGCTCTGTGCTCGGCTGGGCTCGGGGCTCGGCTCGAGGCTCGGCTCTGGGGTCGGCTCTAGGCTGGGCTCTGGCCTCGGCTCGGTTCTAGGCTCTGCTCGTGGCTCCGCTCTGGGCTCGGGTCTGGACTCGAATCTAAGCTGGGCTCGAGGCTCGGCTCTGGGCTTGTCTGCTCTCGGCTCTAGGCTGGGCTAGTGGATCTGCTCTTGGCTCGTATCTTGACTCGGTTCTAGGCTGGGCTCGAGGTTCGGCTCTGGACTCGGCTCGGCTCACGGCTGGGCTCGGGGCTCGGATCTGTCTTCGGCTCTGGACTCGGCTCGACTCGGCTCTAGGGTGGGCTTGGGGATTGTCTCGGGGCTCGTCTCGAGGCTCGGATCTGTGCTCGGCTCTAGGCTGGGCTCTAGACTGGGCTCTGGCTCGGCTCGGCTCTAGGCTGGGCTCGGGGCTCGGATTAGGGTTCGGCTCTGGACTCGGCTCCCCTCGGCTCTAGTCTGGGCTTGGGGATTGTCTCGGGGCTCGTCTCGGGGCTCGGCTCTGGGCTCTGTGCTCGGCTGGGCTCGGGGCTCGGCTCGGGGCTCTGCTCTGTGCTCGGCTCTGGACTCGGTTCTAGGCTGGGCTCGAGGCTCGGCTCTGGGCTTGTCTGCAATCGGCTTTGGGTTAGGCTCAGGTATCGGCTCTGCTCTTGGCTCGGCTCGAGGCTCAGATCGCGCCTGAACCTGGGCTCGGCTCTGGACTCGGCTCGGCTCTAGGCTGGGCTCGGGGCTCGGATCTGGGTTCGGTTCTGGACTCGGCTCGCCTCGGGTCTAGTCTGGGCTTGGGGATTGTCTAGGGGCTCGTCTCGAGGCTCGGCTCTGGGCTCTGTGCTCGGCTGGGCTCGGGGCTCGGCTCGACTCTCGGCTCTGGGCTCGGCTCTAGACTGGGCTCTGGCTCGGCTCGGCTCTAGGCTGGGCTCTAGCCTCGGCTCGGCTCTAGGCTGGGCTCGAGGCTCGGCTCTGGGCTTGTCTGCTCTCGGCTCTAGGCTGGGCTCGTGGCTCTGCTCTGGGCTCGTCTCTGGACTCGGTTCTAGGCTGGGCTCGGGGCTCGGCTCGAGGCTCGGCTCTGGGCTCGGCTGTAGGCTGGGCTCGGGGCTCGGATCTGGGTTCGTCTCTGGACTCGGCTCGCCTCGGCTCTAGGCTGGGCTTGGGGATTATCTCGGGGCTCGTCTCGAGGCTCGGCTCTGGGCTCTGTGCTCGGCTGGGCTCGGGTCTCTTCTCGAGGCTCGGCTCTGGGCTCGGCTCTAGGCTGGGCTCTAGCCTCGGCTCGGCTCTAGGCTCTGCTCGTTGCTCGGCTCTGGGCTCGGCTCTGGACACGGATCTAGGCTGGGCTCGAGGCTCGGCTCAGGGCTTGTCTGCTTTCGGCTTTGTGCTGGGCTCAGGTATCGGCTCTGCTCTTGGCTCGGCTCGAGGCTCAGATCGCGCCTGAACCTGGGCTCGGCTCTGGACTCGGCTCGGCTCTAGGCTGGGCTTGGGGATTGTCTCGGGGCTCGTCTCGAGGCTCGGCTCTGGGCTCTGTGCTCGGCTGGGCTCGGGGCTCGGCTCGAGGCTCGGCTCTGGGCTCGGATCTAGGCTGGGCTCGGATCTCGTATCTGGGTTCGGCTCTGGACTCGGTTCGCCTCGGCTCTAGGCTGGGCTTGGGGATTGTCTCGGCGCTCGTCTCGAGGCTCGGCTCTGGGCTCTGTGTTTGGCTGGGCTCGGGGCTCAGCTCGAGGCTCGGCTCTTGGCTCGGATCTAGGCTGGGCTCTAGCCTCGGCTCGGCTCTAGGCTGGGCTCGAGGCTCGGCTCTGGGCTTGTCTGCTCTCGGCTCTAGGCTGGGCTCGTGGCTCTGCTCTGGGCTCGTCTCTGGACTCGGTTCTAGGCTGGGCTCGAGGCTCGGCTCTGGGATCGGCTCGGCTCTAAGCTGGGCTCGGGCTCGGATCTGGGTTCGGCTCTGGACTCGGCTCGCCTCGGCTCTAGGCTGGGCTTGGGGATTGTCTCGGGGCTCGTCTCGAGGCTCGGCTCTGGGCTCTGTGCTCGGCTGGGCTCGGGGCTCGGCTCGAGGCTCGGCTCTGGGCTCGGCTCTAGGCTGGGCTCTAGCCTCGGCTCGGCTCTAGGCTCTGCTCGTTGCTCGGCTCTGGGCTCGGCTCTGGACACGGATCTAGGCTGGGCTCGAGGCTCGGCTCTGGGCTTGTCTGCTCTCGGCTCTAGGCTGGGCTCGTGGCTCTGCTCTGGGCTCGTCTCTGGACTCGGTTCTAGGCTGGGCTCGAGGCTCGGCTCTGGGATCGGCTCGGCTCTAATCTGGGCTCGGGCTCGGATCTGGGTTCGGCTCTGGACTCGGCTCGCCTCGGCTCTAGGCTGGGCTTGGGTATTGTCTCGGGGCTCGTCTCGAGGCTCGGCTCTGGGCTCTGTGCTCGGCTGGGCTCGGGGCTCGGCTCGAGGCTCGGCTCTGGGCTCGGCTCTAGGCTGGGCTCTAGACTGGGCTCTGGCTCAGCTCGGCTCTAGGCTGGGCTCGGGGCTCGGATTTGGGTTCGGCTCTGGACTTGGCTCGCCTCGGCTCTAGGCTGGGCTTGGGGATTGTCTCGGGGCTCGTCTCGAGGCTCGGCTCTGTGCTCTGTGCTCGGCTGGGCTCGGGGCCCGGCTCGAGGCTCGGCTCTGGGCTCGGCTCTAGGCTGGGCTCTGGCCTCGGCTCGGCTCTAGGCTCTGCTCTGGCTCGGCTCTGGTCTCGGGTCTGGACTCGGATCTAAGCTGGGCTCGAGGCTCGGCTCTGGGCTTCTCTGCTCTTGGCTCTAGACCGGGCTCGTGGATCTGCTCTTGGCTCGTCTCTGAACTCGGTTCTAGGCTGGGCTCGAGGCTCGGCTCTGGGATCGGCTCGGCTCTAAGCTGGGCTCGGGCTCGGATCTGGGTTCGGCTCTGGACTCGGCTCGCCTCGGATCTAGGCTGGGCTTGGGTATTGTCTCGGGGCTCGTCTCGAGGCTCGGCTCTGTGCTCTGTGCTCGGCTGGGCTCGGGGCTCGGCTCGAGGCTCGGCTCTGGGCTCGGCTCTGGACTCGGCTCTAGGCTGGGCTCGAGGCTCGGCTCAGGGCTTGTCTGCTCTCGGCTTTGAGCTGGGCTTAGGATCAGCTCTGCTCTTGGCTCGGCTCGAGGCTCCGATCGCGCCCGACTCTGGGCTCTGCTCTGGACTCGGCTCGGCTCTAGGCTGCGCTTGGGGCTCGGATCTGGGTTCGGCTCTGGACTCGGCTCGCCTCGGCTCTAGGCTGGGCTTGGGGATTGTCTCGGGGCTCGTCTCGAGGCTCGGCTCTGGGCTCTGTGATCGGCTGGGCTCGGGGCTCGGCTCGAGGCTCGACTCTGGAATCAGCTCTAGGCTGGGCTCGAGGCTCGGCTCTGGGCTTGTCTTCTCTCGGCTTTGCGCTGAGCTCAGGGATCGGCTCTGCTCTTGGTTCGGCTCGAGGCTCAGATCGCGCCCGACTCTCGGCTCGTCTCTGGGCTCGGCTCGGCTCTAGGCTGGGCTCGGGGCTCCTATCTGGGTTCGGCTCTGGACTCGGCTCGCCTCGGCTCTAGGCTGGGCTTGGGGATTGTCTCGGGGATCGTCTCGAGGCTCGGCTCTGGGCTCTGTGCTCGGCTGGGCTCGGGGCTCGGCTCGAGGTTCGGCTCTGGGCTCGGCTATAGGCTGGGCTCTAGCCTCGGCTCGGCTCTAGGCTGGGCTCGGGGCTCGGATCTGGGTTCGGCTCTGGACTCGGCTCGCCTCGGCTCTAGGCTGGGCTTGGGGATTGTCTCGGGTCTCGTCTCGAGGTTCGGCTCTGGGCTCTGTGCTCGGCTTGCTCGGGGCTCGGCCCGAGGCTCGGCTCAGTACTCGGCTATGGGCTCGCCTCTAGGCTGGGCTCTGGGCTCGGTTCGGCTCTAGGCTGGGCTCGGGGATCGGATCTGGGTTCGGCTCTGGACTCGGCTCGCCTCGGCTCTAGGCTGGGCTTGGGGATTGTCTCGGGGCTCGTCTCGAGGCTCGGCTCTGGGCTCTGTGCTCGGCTGTGCTCGGGGCTCGGCTCGAGGCTCGGCACTGGGCTCGGATCAAGGCTGGGCTCGGGGCTCGTATCTGGGTTCGGCTCTGGACTCGGTTCGCCTCGGCTCTAGGCTGGGCTTGGGGATTGTCTCGGCGCTCGTCTCGAGGCTCGGCTCTGGGCTCTGTGTTTGGCTGGGCTCGGGGCTCGGCTCGAGTCTCGGCTCTGGGCTCGGATCTAGGCTGGGCTCGGGGCTCGTATCTGGGTTCGGCTCTGGACTCGGTTCGCCTCGGCTCTAGGCTGGGCTTGGGGATTGTCTCGGGGCTCGTCTCGAGGCTCGGCTCTGGGCTCTGTGCTCATCTGGGCTCGGGGCTCGGCTCGAGGTTCGGCTCTGGGCTCGGCTCTAGGTTGGGCTCTAGCCTCGGCTTGGCTCTAGGCTGGGCTCGGGGCTCGGATCTGGTTTTGGTTCTGGACTCGGCTCGCCTCGGCTCTAGGCTGGGCTTGGGGATTGTCTCGGGGCTCGTCTCGAGGCTCGGCTCTGGGCTCTGTGCTCGGCTGGGCTCGGGGCTCGGCTCGAGGCTCGGCTCTGGGCTCGGCTCTAGGCTGGGCTCTAGCCTCGGCTCGGCTCTAGGCTCTGCTCGTTGCTCGGCTCTGGGCTCGGCTCTGGACACGGATCTAGGCTGGGCTCGAGGCTCGGCTCTGGGCTTGTCTGCTCTCGGCTCTAGGCTGGGCTCGTGGCTCTGCTCTGGGCTCGTCTCTGGACTCGGTTCTAGGCTGGGCTCGAGGCTCGGCTCTGGGATCGGCTCGGCTCTAAGCTGGGCTCGGGCTCGGATCTGGGTTCGGCTCTGGACTCGGCTCGCCTCGGCTCTAGGCTGGGCTTGGGTATTGTCTCGGGGCTCGTCTCGAGGCTCGGCTCTGTGCTCTGTGCTCGGCTGGGCTCGGGGCTCGGCTCGAGGCTCGGCTCTGGGCTCGGCTCTGGACTCGGCTCTAGGCTGGGCTCGAGGCTCGGCTCAGGGCTTGTCTGCTCTCGGCTTTGAGCTGGGCTCAGGGATCAGCTCTGCTCTTGGCTCGGCTCGAGGCTCCGATCGCGCCCGACTCTGGGCTCTGCTCTGGACTCGGCTCGGCTCTAGGCTGCGCTTGGGGCTCGGATCTGGGTTCGGCTCTGGACTCGGCTCGCCTCGGCTCTAGGCTGGGCTTGGGGATTGTCTCGGGGCTCGTCTCGAGGCTCGGCTCTGGGCTCTGTGCTCGGCTGGGCTCGGGGATCGTTTCGAGGCTCGGCTCTGGGCTCGGCTCTAGGCTGTGCTCTGGGCTCGGCTCGGCTCTAGGCTGGGCTCGGGTCTCGGATCTGGGTTCGGCTCTGGACTCGGCTCGCCTCGGCTCTAGGCTGGGCTTGGGGATTGTCTCGGGGCTCGTCTCGAGGGTCGGCTCTGGGCTCTGTGCTCGCCTGGGCTCGGGGCTCGGCTCGAGCCTCGACTCTGGTTTCGGCTCTGGACTCGGCTCGCCTCGGCTCTAGGCTGGGCTTGGGGATTGTCTCGGGGCTCGTCTCGAGGCTCGGCTCTGGGCTCTGTGCTCGGCTGGGCTCGGGGATCGTTTCGAGGCTCGGCTCTGGGCTCGGCTCTAGGCTGTGCTCTGGGCTCGGCTCGGCTCTAGGCTGGGCTCGGGTCTCGGATCTGGGTTCGGCTCTGGACTCGGCTCGCCTCGGCTCTAGGTTGGGCTTGGGGATTATCTCGGGGCTCGTCTCGAGGCTCGGCTCTGGGCTCTGTGCTCGGCTGGGCTCGGGGCTCGGCTCGGGGCTCTGCTCTGTGCTCGTCTCTGGACTCGGATCTAGGCTGGGCTCGAGGCTCGGCTCTGGGCTTGTCTGCAATCGGCTTTGGGTTAGGCTCAGGTATCGGCTCTGCTCTTGGCTCGGCTCGAGGCTCAGATCGCGCCTGAACCTGGGCTCGGCTCTGGACTCGGCTCGGCTCTAGGCTGGGCTCGGGGCTCGGATCTGTGTTCGGCTCTGTACTCGGCTCGACTCGTCTCTAGGCTGGGCCTGGGGATTGTCTCGGGGCTCGTCTCGAGGCTCGGCTCTGGGCTCTGTGCTCGGCTGGGCTCGGGGCTCGGCTCGAGTCTCGGCTCAATACTCGGCTCTGGGCTCGCCTCTAGGCTGGGCTCTGGGCTCGGCTCGGCTCTGGGCTGGGCTGGGGGCTCGGATCTGTGTTCGGCTCTGGACTCGGCTCGACTCGGTTCTAGGCTGGGCTTGGGGATTGTCTCCGGGCTCGTCTCGAGGCTCGGATCTGGGCTCGGGTCTAGGCTGGGCTCTAGACTGGGCTCTGGCTCGGCTCGGCTCTAGGCTGGGCTCGGGGCTCGGATCTAGGTTCGGCTCTGGACTCGGCTCGCCTCGGCTCTAGGCTGGGCTTGGGGATTGTCTCGGGGCTCGTCTCGAGGCTCGGCTCTGGGCTCTGTGCTCGGCTGGGCTCGGGGCTCGGCTCGAGGCTCGGCTCTGGGCTCGGCTCTAGGCTGGGCTCTAGCTTCGGCTCGGCTCTAGGCTCTGCTCGTTGCTCGGCTCTGGGCTCGGGTGTGGACACGGATCTAGGCTGTGCTCGAGGCTCGGCTCTGGGCTTGTCTGCTATCGGTTCTAGGCTGGGCTCGTGGCTCTGCTCTGGGCTCGTCTCTGGACTCGGTTCTAGGCTGGGGTCGAGGCTCGGCTCTGGACTCGGCTCGGCTCTAGGCTGGCCTCGGGGCTCGGATCTGGGTTCGGCTCTGGACTCGGCTCGACTCGGCTCTAGGCTGGGCTTGGGGATTGTCTCGGGGCTCGTCTCGAGGCTCGGCTCTGGGCTCTGTGCTCGGCTGGGCTCGGGGCTCGGCTCGAGGCTTGGCTCTAGGCTGGGCTCTGGTCTCGGCTCGGCTCTAGGTTGGGCTCGGGGCTCGGATCTGGGTTCGGCTCTCGACTCGGCTTGCATCGGCTCTAGGCTGGGCTTGGGGATTGTCTCGGGGATCGTCTTGAGGCTCGGCTCTGGGCTCTGTGCTCGGCTGTGCTCGGGGCTAGGCTCGAGGCTCGTCTCAATACACGGCTCTGGGCTCGCCACTAGACTGGGCTCTGGCTCGGCTCGCCTCTAGGCTGGACTCTGGGCTCGGATCTGTGTTCGGTTCTGGACTCGGCTCGCCTCGGCTCTAGGCTGGGCTTGGGGATTGTCTCGGGGCTCGTCTCGAGTCTCGGATCTGGGCTCTGTGCTCGGCTGGGCTCGGGGCTCGGCTCGAGGCTCGGCTCTGGGCTCGGCTCTGGACTCGGCTCGGCTCTAGGCTGGCCTCGGGGCTCGGATCTTGGTTTGGCTCTGGACTCGGCTCGCCTCGGCTCTAGGCTGGGCTTGGGGATTGTCTCGGGGCTCATCTCGAGGCTCGGCTCTGGGCTCTGTGCTCGGCTGGGCTCGGGGCTCGGCTCGAGGCTCGTTTCTGGGCTCGGCTCTAGGCTGGGCTCTGGGATCGGCTCGGCGCTAGGCTCTGCTCGTTGCTCAGCTCTGGGCTCGGCTCTGGACACGGATCTAGGCTGGGCTCGAGGCTCGGCTCTGGGCTTGTCTGCAATCGGCTTTGGGTTAGGCTCAGGTATCGGCTCTACTCTTGTCTCGGCTCGAGGCTTAGATCGCGCCTGAACCTGGGCACGGCTCTGTACTCGGCTCGGATCTAGGCTGGGGTCGAGGCTCGGCTCTGGACTCGGCTCGGCTCTAGGCTGGCCTCGGGGCTCGGATCTGGGTTCGGCTCTGGACTCGGCTCGACTCGGCTCTAGGCTGGGCTTGGGGATTGTCTCGGGGCTCGTCTCGAGGCTCGGCTCTGGGCTCTGTGCTCGGCTGGGCTCGGGGCTCGGCTCGAGGCTCGGCTCTCGGATCGGCTCTAGGCTGGGCTCTATCCTCGGCTCGGCTCTAGGCTCTGCTCGTTTCTCGGCTCTGGGCTCGGGTCTGGACACGGATCTAGGCTGGGCTCTTGGCTCGGCTCTGGGCTCGTCTCTGGACTCGGTTCTAGGCTGGGCTCGAGGTTCGGCTCTGGGCTCGGCTCTGGACTTGGCTCTAAGCTGGGCTCGAGGCTCGGCTCAGGGCTTGTCTGCTCTCGGCTTTGAGCTGGGCTCAGGGATCTGCTATGCTCTTGGCTCGGCTCGACGCTCCGATCGCGCCCGACTCTGGGCTCTGCTCTGGACTCGGCTCGGCTCTAGGCTGGGCTCGGGGCTCGGATCTGGGTTCGGCTCTGGACTCGGCTCGCCTCGGCTCTAGGCTGGGCTTGGGGATTTTCTCGGGGCTCGTCTCGAGGCTTGGCTCTGAGCTCTGTGCTCGGCTGGGCTCGGGGCTCGGCTCGAGGCTCGGCTCAATACTCGGCTCTGGGCTCGCCTCTAGGCTGGGCTCTGGGCTCGGCTCGGCTCTAGGCTGGGCTCGGGGCTCGGATCTGGGTTCGGCTCTGGACTCGGCTCGCCTCGGCTCTAGGCTGGGCTTGGGGATTGTCTCGGGGCTCGTCTCGAGGGTCAGCTCTGTGCTCTGTGCTCGGCTGGGCTCGGGGCTCGGCTCGAGGCTCGGCTCTGGGCTCGGCTCTGGACTCGGCTCGGCTCTAGGCTGGGCTCGGGGCTCGGATCTGGGTTCGGCACTGGACTCGGCTCGCTTCGGCTCTAGGCTGTGCTTGGGGATTGTCTCGGGGCTCGTCTCGAGGCTCGGCTCTGGGCTCTGTGCTCGGCTGGGATCGGGGCTCGGCTCGAGGCTCGGCTCTGGGCTCTGCTCTAGGCTGGGCTCGGGGCTCCTATTTGGGTTCGGCTCTGGACTCGGCTCGCCTCGGCTCTAGGCTGGGCTTGGGGATTTTCTCGGGGCTCGTCTCGAGGCTCGGCTCTGGGCTCTGTGCTCGGCTGGGCTGGGGGCTCGGCTCGAGGTTCGGCTCTGTGCTCGGCTATGGGCTCGCCTCTAGGCTGGGCTCTGGGCTCGGTTTGGCTCTAGGCTGGGCTCGGGGCTCGGCTCGAGGCTCGGCACAGTACTCGGCTACGGGCTCGCCTCTAGGCTGGGCTCTGGGCTCGGTTCGGCTCTAGGCTGGGCTCGGGGCTCGGTTCGGCTCTAGGCTGGGCTCGGGGCTCGGATCTGGGTTCGGCTCTGGACTCGGCTCGCCTCGGCTCTATGCTGGGCTTGGGGATTGTCTCGGGGCTCGTCTCGAGGCTCGGCTCTGGGCTCTGTGCTCGGCTGGGCTCGGGGCTCGGCTCGAGGCTCGGCTCTGAGCTCGGCTCTAGGCTGGGCCTTAGCCTCGGCTCGGCTCTAGGCTCTGCTCGTGGCTCTGCTCTGGGCTCGGGTCTGGACTCGGATCTAGGCTGGGATCGAGACTCGGTTCTGGGCTTGTCTGCTCTCGGCTCTAGGCTGGGCTCGTGGCTCTGCTCTGGGCTCGTCTCTGGATTCGGTTCTAGGCTGGGGTAGAGGCTCGGTTCTGGACTCGGCTTGGCTCTAGGATGGGCTCGGGGCTCGGATCTGTGTTCGGCTCTGTACTCGGCTCGACTCGGCTCTAGGCTGGGCTTGGGGATTGTCTCGGGGCTCGTCTCGAGGCTCGGCTCTTGGCTCTGTGCTCGGCTGGGCTCGGGGCTCGGCTCGAGGCTCGACTCTGAGCTCGGCTCTAGGCTGGGCTCTAGCCTCGGCTCGGCTCTAGGCTCTGCTCGTGGCTCTGCTCTGGGCTCGGGTCTGGACTCGGATCTAGGCTGGGCTCGAGCCTCGGTTCTGGGCTTGTATGCTCTCGGCTCTAGGCTGGGATCGTGGCTCTGCTCTGGGCTCGTCTCTGGACTCGGTTCTAGGCTGGGGTCGAGGCTCGGTTCTGGACTCGGCTCGGCTCTAGGCTGGGCTCGGGGCTCGGATCTGTGTTCGGCTCTGTACTCGGCTCGACTCGGCTCTAGGCTGGGCTTGGGGATTGTCTCGGGGCTCGTCTCGAGGCTCGGCTCTGGGCTGTGTGCTCGGCTGGGCTCGGGGCTCGGCTCGAGTCTCGGCTCAATACTCGGCTCTGGGCTCGCCTCTAGGCTGGGCTCTGGGCTCGGCTCAGGGCTTGTCTGCTATCGGCTTTTAGCTGGGCTCAGGGATCTGCTCTGCTCTTGGCTCGGCTCGAGGCTCCGATCGCGCCCGACTTTGGGCTCTGCTCTGGACTCGGCTCGGCTCTAGGCTGCGCTTGGGGCTCGGATCTGGGTTCGGCTCTGGACTCGGCTCGCCTCGGCTCTAGGCTGGGCTTGGGGATTGTCTCGGGGCTCTTCTCGAGGCTTGGCTCTGAGCTCTGTGCTCGGCTGGGCTCGGGGCTCGGCTCGAGGCTCGGCTCAATACTCGGCTCTGGGCTCGCCTCTAGGCTGGGCTCTGGGCTCGGCTCGGCTCTAGGCTGGGCTCGGGGCTCGGATCTGGGTTCGGCTCTGGACTCGGCTCGCCTCGGCTCTAGGCTGGGCTTGGTGATTGTCTCGGGGCTCGTCTCGAGGCTCGGCTCTGGGCTCTGTGCTCAGCTGGGCTCGGGGCTCGGCTCGAGGCTCGCCTCTGGGCTCCGCTCTGGATTCGTCTCGGCTCTAGGCTGGGCTCGGGGCTCGGATCTGGGTTCGGCTCTGGACTCGGCTGGCCTCGGCTCTAGGCTGGGCTTGGGGATTGTCTCGGGGCTCGTCTCGAGGCTCGGCTCTGGGCTCTGTGCTCGGCTGGGTTCGGGGCTCGGCTAGAGGCTCGGCTCTGTGCTCGGCTCTAGGCTGGGCTCGGGGCTCGTATCTGGGTTCGGCTCTGGACTCGGTTCGCCTCGGCTCTAGGCTGGGCTTGGGGATTGTCTCGGGGATCGTCTCGAGGCTCGGCTCTGGGCTCTGTGCTCGGCTGGGCTCGGGGCTCGGCTCGAGGCTCTGCTCTGGGCTCGGCTCTGGACTCAGCTCGAGGCTGGGCTCGAGGCTCGGCTCTTGGCTTGTCTTCTCTCGGCTTTGGTCTGAGTTCAGGTATCGGCTCTACTCTTAGCTCGGCTCGAGGCTTAGGTCGCGCCCGACTCTCGGCTCGGCTCTGGGCTCTGTGCTCGGCTGGGCTCAGGGCTCGGCTCGAGGCTCGGCTCTGGGCTCGGCTCTAGGCTGGGCTCTGGCCTCGGCTCGGCTCTAGGCTCTGCTCGTGGCTCGGCTCTGGGCTCGGGTCTGGACTCGGATCTAAGCTGGTCTCGAGGCTCGGCTCTTGGCTTGTCTGCTCTCGGCTCTAGGCTGGGCTAGTGGATCTGCACTTGGCTCGTCTCTTGACTCGGTTCTAGGCTGGGCTCGAGGCTCGGCTCTGGACTCGGCTCGGCTCTAGTCTGGGCTCGGGGCTCGGATCTGGGTTCGGCTCTGGACTCGGTTCGCCTCGGCTCTAGGCTGGGCTTGGGGATTGTCTCGGCGCTCGTCTCGAGGCTCGGCTCTGGGCTCTGTGTTTGGCTGGGCTCGGGGCTCGGCTCGAGTCTCGGCTCTGGGCTCGGATCTAGGCTGGGCTCGGGGCTCGTATCTGGGTTCGGCTCTGGACTCGGTTCGCCTCGGCTCTAGGCTGGGCTTGGGGATTGTCTCGGGGCTCGTCTCGAGGCTCGGCTCTGGGCTCTCTGCTCGGCTGGGCTCGGGGCTCGGCTCGAGGTTCGGCTCTGGGCTCGGCTCTAGGTTGGGCTCTAGCCTCGGCTTGGCTCTAGGCTGGGCTCGGGGCTCGGATCTGGTTTCGGTTCGGGACTCGGCTCGCCTCGGCTCTAGGCTGGGCTTGGGGATTGTCTCGGGGCTCGTCTCGAGGCTCGGCTCTGGGCTCTGTGCTCGGCTGGGCTCGGGGCTCGGCTCGAGGCTCGGCTCTGGGCTCGGCTCTAGGCTGGGCTCTAGCCTCGGCTCGGCTCTAGGCTCTGCTCGTTGCTCGGCTCTGGGCTCGGCTCTGGACACGGATCTAGGCTGGGCTCGAGGCTCGGCTCTGGGCTTGTCTGCTCTCGGCTCTAGGCTGGGCTCGTGGCTCTGCTCTGGGCTCGTCTCTGGACTCGGTTCTAGGCTGGGCTCGAGGCTCGGCTCTGGGATCGGCTCGGCTCTAAGCTGGGCTCGGGCTCGGATCTGGGTTCGGCTCTGGACTCGGCTCGCCTCGGCTCTAGGCTGGGCTTGGGTATTGTCTCGGGGCTCGTCTCGAGGCTCGGCTCTGGGCTCTGTGATCGGCTGGGCTCGGGGCTCGGCTCGAGGCTCGACTCTGGAATCAGCTCTAGGCTGGGCTCGAGGCTCGGCTCTGGGCTTGTCTTCTCTCGGCTTTGCGCTGAGCTCAGGGATCGGCTCTGCTCTTGGTTCGGCTCGAGGCTCAGATCGCGCCCGACTCTCGGCTCGGCTCTGGGCTCGGCTCGGCTCTAGGCTGGGCTCGGGGCTCCTATCTGGGTTCGGCTCTGGACTCGGCTCGCCTCGGCTCTAGGCTGGGCTTGGGGATTGTCTCGGGGATCGTCTCGAGGCTCGGCTCTGGGCTCTGTGCTCGGCTGGGCTCGGGGCTCGGCTCGAGGTTCGGCTCTGGGCTCGGCTATAGGCTGGGCTCTAGCCTCGGCTCGGCTCTAGGCTGGGCTCAGGGCTCGGATCTGGGTTCGGCTCTGGACTCGGCTCGCCTCGGCTCTAGGCTGGGCTTGGGGATTGTCTCGGGTGTCGTCTCGAGGTTCGGCTCTGGGCTCTGTGCTCGGCTTGCTCGGGGCTCGGCCCGAGGCTCGGCTCAGTACTCGGCTATGGGCTCGCCTCTAGGCTGGGCTCTGGGCTCGGTTCGGCTCTAGGCTGGGCTCGGGGATCGGATCTGGGTTCGGCTCTGGACTCGGCTCGCCTCGGCTCTAGGCTGGGCTTGGGGATTGTCTCGGGGCTCGTCTCGAGGCTCGGCTCTGGGCTCTGTGCTCGGCTGTGCTCGGGGCTCGGCTCGAGGCTCGGCACTGGGCTCGGATCAAGGCTGGGCTCGGGGCTCGTATCTGGGTTCGGCTCTGGACTCGGTTCGCCTCGGCTCTAGGCTGGGCTTGGGGATTGTCTCGGCGCTCGTCTCGAGGCTCGGCTCTGGGCTCTGTGTTTGGCTGGGCTCGGGGCTCGGCTCGAGTCTCGGCTCTGGGCTCGGATCTAGGCTGGGCTCGGGGCTCGTATCTGGGTTCGGCTCTGGACTCGGTTCGCCTCGGCTCTAGGCTGGGCTTGGGGATTGTCTCGGGGCTCGTCTCGAGGCTCGGCTCTGGGCTCTGTGCTCATCTGGGCTCGGGGCTCGGCTCGAGGTTCGGCTCTGGGCTCGGCTCTAGGTTGGGCTCTAGCCTCGGCTTGGCTCTAGGCTGGGCTCGGGGCTCGGATCTGGTTTTGGTTCTGGACTCGGCTCGCCTCGGCTCTAGGCTGGGCTTGGGGATTGTCTCGGGGCTCGTCTCGAGGCTCGGCTCTGGGCTCTGTGCTCGGCTGGGCTCGGGGCTCGGCTCGAGGCTCGGCTCTGGGCTCGGCTCTAGGCTTGGCTCTAGCCTCGGCTCGGCTCTAGGCTCTGCTCGTTGCTCGGCTCTGGACTCGGGTCTGGACACGGATCTAGGCTGGGCTCGAGGCTCGGCTCTGGGCTTGTCTGCTCTCGGCTCTAAGCTGGGCTCGTGGCTCTGCTCTGGGCTCGTCTCTGGACTCGGTTCTAGGCTGGGCTCGAGGCTCGGCTCTGGGATCGGCTCGGCTCTAAGCTGGGCTCGGGCTCGGATCTGGGTTCGGCTCTGGACTCGGCTCGCCTCGGCTCTAGGCTGGGCTTGGGTATTGTCTCGGGGCTCGTCTCGAGGCTCGGCTCTGTGCTCTGTGCTCGGCTGGGCTCGGGGCTCGGCTCGAGGCTCGGCTCTGGGCTCGGCTCTGGACTCGGCTCTAGGCTGGGCTCGAGGCTCGGCTCAGGGCTTGTCTGCTCTCGGCTTTGAGCTGGGCTCAGGGATCAGCTCTGCTCTTGGCTCGGCTCGAGGCTCCGATCGCGCCCGACTCTGGGCTCTGCTCTGGACTCGGCTCGGCTCTAGGCTGCGCTTGGGGCTCGGATCTGGGTTCGGCTCTGGACTCGGCTCGCCTCGGCTCTAGGCTGGGCTTGGGGATTGTCTCGGGGCTCGTCTCGAGGCTCGGCTCTGGGCTCTGTGCTCGGCTGGGCTCGGGGATCGTTTCGAGGCTCGGCTCTGGGCTCGGCTCTAGGCTGTGCTCTGGGCTCGGCTCGGCTCTAGGCTGGGCTCGGGTCTCGGATCTGGGTTCGGCTCTGGACTCGGCTCGCCTCGGCTCTAGGCTGGGCTTGGGGATTGTCTCGGGGCTCGTCTCGAGGGTCGGCTCTGGGCTCTGTGCTCGGCTGTGCTCGGGGCTCGGCTCGAGCCTCGACTCTGGTTTCGGCTCTGGACTCGGCTCGCCTCGGCTCTAGGCTGGGCTTGGGGATTGTCTCGGGGCTCGTCTCGAGGCTCGGCTCTGGGCTCTGTGCTCGGCTGGGCTCGGGGATCGTTTCGAGGCTCGGCTCTGGGCTCGGCTCTAGGCTGTGCTCTGGGCTCGGCTCGGCTCTAGGCTGGGCTCGGGTCTCGGATCTGGGTTCGGCTCTGGACTCGGCTCGCCTCGGCTCTAGGCTGGGCTTGGGGATTATCTCGGGGCTCGTCTCGAGGCTCGGCTCTGGGCTCTGTGCTCGGCTGGGCTCGGGGCTCGGCTCGGGGCTCTGCTCTGTGCTCGTCTCTGGACTCGGATCTAGGCTGGGCTCGAGGCTCGGCTCTGGGCTTGTCTGCAATCGGCTTTGGGTTAGGCTCAGGTATCGGCTCTGCTCTTGGCTCGGCTCGAGGCTCAGATCGCGCCTGAACCTGGGCTCGGCTCTGGACTCGGCTCGGCTCTAGGCTGGGCTCGGGGCTCGGATCTGTGTTCGGCTCTGTACTCGGCTCGACTCGTCTCTAGGCTGGGCCTGGGGATTGTCTCGGGGCTCGTCTCGAGGCTCGGCTCTGGGCTCTGTGCTCGGCTGGGCTCGGGGCTCGGCTCGAGTCTCGGCT